>NW_017803547.1:330415-348056 GCF_001625305.1 Branchiostoma belcheri | reverse complement strand
ATGTGTGTGTGGTGGGGGGGGCTTTTTGGTGGACCATTTTTGGGGACACCCGATACATAAGGTCGTCTAAGGACAGGCCATATTGTTGGCTAAGGTACTGCTTACAGATTTTCACCTTGGCCAAGAAGGTTATGTTTTTTGGTGCGGTTTGCTTGTGGTTTTGTGTGTTTGTGGTTGGATCTCTATGATATTTGGTCTGTGGTTAGGAGTAAAAACAAATGGGCACAGTTAGGCAACAACTGGCCACTATAGAAGGACTTTTAATTTGTAAAGTTTATTGCAAATTCATGCCTGGAGGCTAATTGCGAATTACAAAACATAAAAGAACATTAAAACAGTCGAGTATAAAATAACTTAAGTCTACATGATGAAAGTTAGCTGTCTAGAACTACAACTATGTCTAAAACTAATGTCTGAAGGGTTTGAGTTCTCTTCTGTAAACCATGGAAGATGTAATGTCCCACCTAATGCTTGGTCCTTAACTCTTAATGGGAAAATAATTGTAAGAATCGCCAAACAGTGGCCACAATGGTGGACCTCATACAGAGGTGGTCACTACCAGCATTACAGTTTTGTCTGTATATCAATGGCCAGGTGGCCCTTATGCAGAGGTGGTCACTACCAGCATTACAGATTTGACCATGTGCAATAGCCTCTGCTCCAAACACTTGAACGGTCAACAACCCCAGTAGCCAAACTTTGAACCAACCAGAGCTCCCCACCAGAATTTGAACTGGTTAACAAACTCTATACATTAATTAGCCTGCCCCCTAGAACAGGAAACCTAGGGGCCTGTGTAGCCGCTGACAGTGAGAGATTGTATTAGCAAACACCAGTTAAACTTTCCACCAATCAGAGACTGCCACCTACAAGTTTGGACCAATCAGGAGCCAGAGTTCAAAGTCTGACCAATCAGGATCGGACATGTTGGGGTCCTTAAATGTTCTGATAACAGTTGATAACATTGTGTGCCTGTTCAAACATAGACAACAGAAGTAGCGTGCCCATGTGTGGGTTTCAGGGACCACCCTATTATCCTACTGTAAAGCCCTTAAAATTTGCAACATAAAAATTTCATAATGTAACTGACCTGAGGGCACTATGCACTGGAAAGGTATATAAGTGAGAACTTCATGCACTTGTGTCATTAGCCTCTGTACACTTGAAGAAGCCTTTACACAGGCAAAACCGGTCGTGTGACAGGCTGAATAAAAGTTCTAAACGGGATCTATGCAGCTCCAGATGTCTTACTGAGGGACGACTGCGTGTGCAAGATGTCGGTAGCTTGAGGAATGAATCCCCTGTACTATATAAACATTTCATAATGAAGATCAAGAGAATAGTAGCTGGGGACAATAGTAGCTTACATTCACATTTACATGATTCTTAGCCCTTAAAATTTGTAAAATTTCATGAAGATAAAAAAAATTAAGAGTTTTTGGTTGAAATAATACTTATGTAGCATCCATTCACATTTATCTGTCAGGTTATACATTTCTGCTACTTGAAAAACAGTGCTTTTGTTTTGAGAGATTTTTATTGCAGCATGCCAAGGTATGCACAGTTAAGACATACAGGAGTACATTATACTGTATACCTGGAGATTTCTTTGGGTGCATTTTTTAAGGTGCCAGATAGATATATATGACCTGGTGGAATTTTTTTAGTAGACTTTAACAACATATTTACACGCAACACGTTTTTCGTGAGAAGTGGCCATAAAAACTGCAAAGTTTAAAGTTTGAAGTACCGCAAATATTTAATGAGTTACAGTTTGCCAGTGTGACCTACATATCTGACCTTTGCACTTTTGACTTCTTGACTTCTGTCTATTGTTAACTTATAGAAATCTGCCTTACACTGATTTTCTTGCTTAAATCCAACACTTCCTTTACTTAAAAGTTTAATTCTTTCAATTTTACATGATTTTGTGACAACTGAAAGACAATACAAATCTTTTCTCAACTTAATTGCCAAGCAAAGTAAATGTTGCTATCTATAGCATCTGATAGATTTTTGTGGTGGGACTATGGTTTTGTGGTTGAGCATTATGGTCAAGGTACTGATGGATTGCTATAATAATATTTGGAATGTGGTTAGGTCTTAACCTATCAAAATTTGACAACTGTTTTAAGAAGCGAGAAGAAGCAGAACCTGTACATATGTAGTTTTACTATAGATATATTTTAGTCTACCATCGCTAATTACCATGACCTGTACTTAGTTCGAAATGAGCAATAAAGTACAATAAAGGTCTTTCATTCATTCATTCATATTCTGAGCTCCCTTCCTGGCTTTTAAAGTAAAGTAATTCAAAAGTAAATTATGAAAATGTAATATCATAAGTCATACTCTGTACCGGTGAGTTATAGATAGTTTGGTTGAGAGGTAAACTGGTGTTAGGTAACCGATCACTGTGTCAAAGGGTCACTGCATCGCAGCAGCACTTTGGTAACACAGGAATGACCAGACTTCAGTCTCGGCAGATGTTACAAAGTTTGTCTTGCTGTTAGGATAAAGCCATCTGTTTGTCTGTCCATAAAAAGACAGTCTATTTAAGTTACCAAATCTAAGCCCTGTGCACATATGTTAACTGATCAGAGCATGTTAGAAATTAACTCAATTTCTGTGAGCTTAATCAAATAACCAGAAAAAGTACAGATGTTTTTTTAGGCAAACTAAATCTTTTAATTTTTTATCTAAATTTGATGCATGCCTGGCCAACTTTATTGACGATAGTTGCTCAAGAGATTTCAAAATCTTCAATGAGAGCTTGAAAAAAAGTATGTCTCATTTTGTGATGGGACATTTCTAAATGTCATTTGACACCTGTCCAAGATTCTTTTTAATTAGAAACAGGCCAAAAGGAATTCAGATTTCATGATGTCATATTAAATCTATTATGCTAAGTATACTTGAAAAGTTGACTTTCCTTAGCGTTTTTCCTTAGCTTGAAAATTCAAATGTGATGATATAAGTCCTTTAGTCTTTCCTGGGCATGTTTCATAGCTTAAAGTATTATATAAAAAGTTACAACAATTACTCTAATGTGAAGGTCCCGTGTGGCAGCGTAAGTTCAGTAACCTGAAGACGATATAGGTCAGGTTACGCTTATCGGCCAAATCTCCGACATTTAAACCGTGGAGGGCCCTTTACGTAACCGACGCTCAGATTTCTGCTGACCGCGGGGAGAGGAGACAATGCACGTCTTTATGTCGAGCAGAACCCGCAGCGTTCCGTCACACAAAGATGACTTCATCCGTTTGCGATTAGACCCTAGAGCCTCCAGCCTCACCATGGAGACGGGTTATAAAAGGGACAGAAGTTTATTACCCCTGTCTCATTTGTCTCATTTGTTGCCATGACAACTGCGAAATCTTAATTGCTGCTGAGCAGGGTAACCTCAGGTGACCTAGTGATGCTATAGAAAGTTTTTTAAAGTGTTACTAGCGGACAGTAGTCACAATTTAGCTTGAGTATCATAGAAGTTAGTTTTTGCCTTACTAGTTTCTACAACAAAGACACATGCAGTCACATATCTAGACTACTCTCAAACCGGAGTGCTTTGTACCCAAATTTCTAAATGTATTCATGAAAAGGTCTCAGTTCAGGTTAATTTGGGACAAGACTGTAATGCAGAAAGCTTTAAAAATCCTTTAAAAGGCTTTTAAATACCTTCACAGCTTTAACTTAACTTTACAGTAACCTAAAAATGCGCAGGGGCTATTTCTAGCTGTTAGAGTAGCAACATCTAGTAAACGCAATGTCCTGTTGGACGTCAAGTTTTCCAGCGACAGAAAAGTTTGGAAAATGGGGCGACAGCTAACTCCCAACCCTGTGGTCCAGAAAAAATATCGCTAACCACTGGACCACTATGTTACCATGGCAACAAGATAGCTAGTCCATCCCACAATTGTTTGACATTTTGACATCTGAGGGACAAGCCTGCACCTTTGCACTTTGGACAGTCGACAATGTACAAACCCTAGAGTTGACATACGTGCCAGGTAGTCTTGTCAAAATGCGCCGTTACAAAGTCATTATAGATTGCTCTGTTTGCCGCCTTTCAGTTATTTTTCTGGCTCTGACTTGCTCAACAGCAAATGGCAGGGTAGCAGGCTGAGGCCACACGAATTCGATTTGTTGGTTCTCAGATTTGCCTCTTCGTTTTTTTCTGATTTGCAAAAAAAAAAAGGATTCTGGTTCTGAATCAACTAAAAAATGCTCATATTTTGCCCCCAACAGTTGAGGAAAATCCTTTTCTTCCTAATTGTTACAGTTTTTTCATCTATAGATGCAGTGGTTTAATTAAAAGTTCAAAATTCATTGTTTAGGTGTTAACCCAGCCTTTTGTGTTCATGGCATTGTAGCATTTGGGGCTAAAATAGGATGCATAGACCTGTTTTTATTTTTCATTTTTCCCAGTCGCTTCATATTTTTCCGGAAAAAATCCAAGAACCAACAAATTAACTTGGTGTGGGCTTAGAGTGCAACAACCGCAGGTGACTTGTGAGTTCATGTCACGTGCGAGACTTCTAGAAGTTTCCACAGACGTTAGATTTCATACCAGTGGTACCAGGCAAAGACTTGTTCAGTGATTGGTCAGATATGTCACATGGTTTTGCCAGACAAAGGAACAAACTTTAAGTCTTATAGTGACTCAAGAGTCACACGATTCTCCGTGAATGTGTCAAATTTAGCTTAAAATCTAAAGAAGACAAAAACAGTTATAGAAAAGTTTTCACACAGTTGACAAGATTTGTAAAGGTGTGTTTTTATGTTTTGATGGTGTAATAAACTGTAATTTGTTAATGTTTGCAATAATTTTATTTTCTAAATTTTTGTCCCGTCGACCTCTCCACTATGAAATCACGAAATATTGTGAATGTGTGTTTACCCTGTATTTTATACACCTGTGCTATTGTTTTAATCTTGAACTTGAAGCACAGCAAAAACCAATTTTCTCCTCTTACTACGATTTCAAGGGCCACGAAGTGAGTGTGAACTTGGCGAAACTTTGCACTTGACGTTGAGCAGTCATGACCTTGTGGTTTGTTATTCACCTTTTCTGCAAAGTTCACAAAGTTGCAGACAATGGGCGATTCAGCTCCGGTCTGTTAACAGTCAAAACACAAATATTAATCCCCGATATCGATCAGCAGCTCGACAAAAACACAGACTTACCCTCCTGACCTTGTCGGTCTAGCCGCGGTTTGGAATAGGTTGAACTTTTACCGAGAAGTCATCCGAGGTGACGTGTTTGTAAAGTTTTGTAATAAAGCGTGGTTGCTACGCGGCGACTTTGCTGGTACACGTGAGACCGAAGCACGTTGTGGTCAAAGTCAGACTTTTCAACCTCAAAAACAAAACGGACATTGTTACGCCTGTTTGCACAGTCTAGGGCACTATTTGTACAAAGGGCGGGTCGTACTATTTATCCTTTCTTAGATAATATGTAATAACATTCTGTTGTCTGAAGGATTTTGGTGAAAATGGAAAACAAAGAGCCTTTAAGTCGCCACATCTTGGTACAATGTAGCAAATAACATTCCATGTAGCAGTGGTTGTAGCCCAAGTGTCTTGCCACTATGACTTAATGGCTTTATTTCTCAGGCAATACAAATGTACATGTCTGCCAGCAATATATCATTTTAACAACACAAAGAACCATGCCACAGATCAAGCTTTAATTTTTGAACGCTGTCCACATTTTTTGTACTTTTTTTTCTCATACAGTACTGAAGTCACTTATGCCAAAAAAGATTATTTTGACATTCTGAAAGAAACAAAATTGAAGATTGCTAATCTCAGTCTTGAACTTAGAAAGAGAACGACTGAAGCTGTAGATTGTCTGGCAAGATGACAAGGGCCCAAGAAGAAAGAGAGTACAAGTGCTACAAACAGTGTGAATGACGTAAAGTTACAAAGGAGAAAGCATTTCTGGGCAGAGCGCCAGAGTTTTACTCCACTTATTTGTTTCAAGTTCAACATTACATGTTTAAGTTCAAGTGCAACATCAAGAGTGATATCATTGTTTTGTTATGTTGCAGACTAAATGTTGTTGAGATAGTCACTGCAGGTGGAACACTACAAAAGTCCAGCCAGTTCCATGAATATTAACACTATTAATAGGACATCATGTCTTCCATGGTTTACAAAAGAGAAGTCAAACCCTTCAGACATAGTTTTAGACATAGCTATAGTTTTAGACAATCAGATTTCATTATATATGTTTTGAAGTTATTCAATGTTCTTTTATGTTTTTAACTTGCAATTAGCCTTCGGGCATGGATTTGCAATAAACTTCTCTAATTAATTGTCTCTAGCTGACTATTTCTACTTTGTGGCCCAACATCCTCTTTAAACTTAGACATAAAGTTTTTGTAAGAGCTACAAAATTGGTATAAAGAAAAGAGGACATATTTGCCTTCAGGAAAAAGTGTCTGCCAGCTTTTAAATTCACTAAAAGGCAATGGAGAATTTTGTTAAGCCTGCCTGTACATATTCACTGTACTAAAGGTTAACCTTCTCCCTGCTGCCTAACCCTGTAACCAAACAGCAAATTTAGCATGCTAAAGGTTAAATTCCAAGCCTGGACAAGCACTGAGATTTATTTTAAGAAAAAAGTGTTGTTTTTTTCAGCCTGCCAGGACTTGCCCCAGACATACCTCAAACCCACAGACCTGCCCTCTTGTACTTTACAGTAGAGATTATTATCTCAGAGTGTACTTTATTGATATATGCTAACAAGGTGCAGCAGTCATATGGTACCTGCAGTCTGAAATTTCATTCTGTCTTCATCATTGTGCTTTGCTATGATCATATTTAAAGTCCTGTGGTCTGATCAAGCAATGTCCCTCGCATTCACAATTAAAGGGATAATAGACCTTTTGATTATTTGATTGAACACACTTTTAGGCACAGTTTAGACAGCCGCTATGCTGGATATCAGTCTTGAAATCATTGCATTCTACTATGTGATTGTTGGAGCAAATAAAGTAGTAACTAATTTAAGTATAACTAATTGACATAAAATTAATTGAGCAATTCTAGGGAAAATCTAAGCAGAATTTTGACAGCAATTTAGTATTAGAATTACCACATACTTTACCATATGATTGTCAAAGCAATTAAACAAGTATGAAAACACATTTTGGTACTGTTGCGTGTCATGATTTTGACATGTCTGCAAGTTTGTCCAATGTTCCATGTTTGCTCATGATCAGATTTCAGCCCGTTGGGCACACATGCCACAGTAGCAGAGTCGCTGAGCAAACCACGAGAGCGATAACGATGTTTAATCTTTGGTGCGAAGTTTACCCTTAACATCACATTAGGAGTAATAAAACAGGACTGGCCAGAGTCCAGGGCATGGGAGCTGTCTGCATCTGATATCGTTTTGAACCGAACACAACTGTCGGTCATTCTGGGGTTGTTATGCATCGATACAGTCAAACCTGTTTATGGGGGCCACTCAAGAGACTTAGCAAAAGTGGCCACAATAGATAAATGGTCAGTGGTAGGAAGGAGTTAAAGGAGTCATTAAAAAGTGGTGACAATTAATAGCCAGGGGGTCACTTTTACAAGTTTGACTGTAACTTCATATCATTGGCCAACCAGGTTTGGTGTGCCACCGCGCCACGTGCCCGCAAAGCTGGTGTGTTACGCGAAGGGCAGTTATACTGGCTATACAGATACAGAAGCTGGTGTGTTACACCGAAGGGCGGTTATACCGGCTATACAGATACAGAAGCTGGTGTGTTACGCCGAAGGGACAATCAGATTTAGAAAAGACATAGTGAATATAGAAACAGACATCCTTAAAAAATGTGGGTCAAAAGTGTTGAGTTCACAACCAAGCTACAAAAAAGGCCTGTGTTTGAGACCAGTCCTCATGCAACCACATAATTTATCACTGACAATAAAATATAACATTATCAAAGACATACATTCATCCAGTCGGAAGGGCAAGGTCATTACAATGATGAATGCCCCCCTCCCGCAATAAACCTGACAATGAAGGTCAAGTGGAGGTCATTATCGCTGCAGACAAGAGCAGACTTGTCTGACCGCAGAATTTCTTACCTGACAAGTTAAGAATCTTCAAAAGGTCAATTCAAACCACAAGAAAGCTGAGATCATTACTCAAGGTCGCGATAAATGCCCCCCTCCCGCAATAAAGTTGACAAATTGACCGCAGGTTATGAGGGTCGTAAAAAACCATGGCCAGACTTGTCTGGGTTTCCAACCGCAGAATTTATGGCCTGTAATTGAGATAAGAATCGTGAAGAAACACATTCAGCTTGTGTATCAATCACTATAACGTTATAGGTGCCTGGCAGTAACAGTCTAGGCTGGTCTGAAAAAAAGCTAACACAGTAAAGTAATTGTTGGTCTGAAGTGTTATTGTTGTCGTAAATATAACTTTGTTCAAATATGGTAAAAACAAATGCCTCCATCCATCTGATTACATTTGGTCCTAAAATGAATGAAGGAACCAGCAAATGAATTTGTATTATGAGAAAATAAACAAACGAACAAAATCAAATGGATCTGCATGTTTTATGAATGAATGAATGAATCAAGGAGCTTAAAATTTGAATGTCATTTGATGAATGAGCAAATGAATGATGAATGAATAAGTGAGAGTCAATGTGTGCAACCTCATACATGAATGGATGAGTTAAATACCAAATAAAGGAATGAATGAATGAAAAAATGAACAATTGAATGTTATGAATTAATGAATGAGTGAAATACTGAATAGAGGAATGAATAGACAAATGAATGTCTATTTTGAATGAATTGACAAATAAATAGTTGAGATGCAATGGGTTGTAGCATAACGTATGAATGGATGAGTGAAATACTGATAAAGAAATGGAATGAAAGAAACATTTTACATCAATAGTTCAGCAACAGAGAAAAGGTTGTACACCTCTATCCTTTCATAGCCACTCTTTGTTATTTATTTGTTACAAACCCAGTAAACCTATAGTACCATGTATGTTGTAGTATATAGTATAATGCTAGATGTAGATATAGTCTCACATACCACTGTATTTTCTTTCTTATGTTGTTTGTAACTGCAATTAGCCCTCGGGCAAGTATTTGCAATAAACTTTCTATTATATTAAAGTTATTCCTGACATTTGGCCATTTTTCTGCAACCGAAGCAGACTGGTGGAGACTGAAAAGATAGAAATCTTGTCAAACAGCTGAATCTAGCAGATGAAACCCAGGACTGCCTTTCCCTTATGTCATTCAGTGTTGGGCGGGTAGTGTTTTGACAGGAAATTCCTGTGTCTGCGGCTGAAGGAACACCAGAGCTGACTCAGCAAGTCTTAAACTTGACCTTGGGTAGCACAGGTAAGGGTACATCAAGGTCATTGACTTGTCAAGGCAGACCGTGCTCTCTATGTGCTATTTGTATACTGTTCCCATGCTATATCATGCATCTATAGTATGTACAGTTAATGCTGGTTATAGAGGGTTGTCTTTTCTAAATTCAGTTGTATGTAATTGTGATTGTAATTCTGTGTTGTGTAATCTTAACACAAATATACAATTCAGCGCCCTTGTACTTGAGATTTTAAGGATTAATCAATAAATAAATGTTATATACTGTCAAAAAAGAAAAAATGTATAACTACAGTCTACATGTTTTAATACGTAATTGACAAAAAAAGTTAAGGCTGATTTGATTTAGATGACAGTTGGTCTATACCATTCCATTGCTCTAGCTTGTAAAACTGCTGTGTCAGCACTTCTTTTATAAACAGGAGTGAAAAGACGGATTAAGTCCTAATTATCCCATTACACGGTTTAATCCGGATAATCCCTGTGAAATTTCACATGCTGTGCGCCTACTGAGGCATGATGACCCGATAATTCACAGCAGATACACGGGGAGTTGTTACTTATCCAAGAACGTAGATTTGCCCCGGACACGGTTCTGGATACGCGTGGACTATCCAGAACCGTGGGTCTGGAACCCAGGCTAGAACCGTGCATGGCTCCGGATAAAGCAAGCACGGTTCTGGACACAACTCTCTACTCTCCATGCAGAGGTTTGGGTTGTTTTTGGCGTGTTTTTAGGTCTTTTTAGTCGGGGTTTCTTTTTTGGATTTTTTTCACTCCCCAAAAAATTCTAGTGCAAAAGCAAAAAAGGAACCCCCATAAAAAAGCCTAAAACACGCCAAAAATAACCCAAACCTCTGCTTGGAGAGTAGAGAGTTGTGTTTAGAACCGTTATTTATCCAGAACCAGGCACGGTTCTGGATAGTCCACGCGTATCCAGAACCGTGCCTGGGGCAAATCTACGTTTTTGGATACGCGGAGACTATCCAGAACCGTGCCTGATCCTAACCCTAACCCATTCAGGCACAGAACTAGATAGGCACGGATCTGGGTACGATAGGTGTCAACCGTAGGTCTTGGGTCTCCTAGAACGTGAAAGTCTAATTCAACTTTAGTAACTTACATTAAAGTCTAATTCAACTTTATGGAACATACGGAGCCCAGAAAACCTTGCTGTTTGAAGCTGGGGACTATCCTTTTCCAAGCTCTGTTAGTGATTCTACCATATATCTTCTAAATAAGCTAAAAAGAAGTGTTTTTTGACGATAAATCCAGTCACTAGTCTTGTTTTCTTGTTGTTTCAAGCTGGAAGCTATCTTTTTCCAATCCTTTTTAGTAATACTACAATATTTCTTCTAAATAACATAGAAAGAAGTGTTTTTAGACTAACGCTATATGTTCAAGCCAGTACTAGTCAACTTTCCTGAGCGGCAAAAACATCGCGCTCAGAGATGATGCAATAGCTGTAACCTGATCCGCCGGAAGGACGCCGTCTCCATGGTAACGTCAGCTGGGCCGGCCGTAAACAACCCTGTGCCTGGCCGGAGCCGAAAAGAGGAACACTTTTATCCTTACCAGCTGTTGTGTTGGTTCCTGTTTTAAAGGGTTCGGCGCTCACGTTGTTGGCATAAAGTCAAGAATGACAGAATTTTAAGCCAAAGTTGACAACATGCGCCATCATATAGTCACAGACGTTCCAATCTAAATTGTCAGAAGTTATAACGTTGTGTCTTTTCCATCTCTTCTATTTTGACGATCTGCAAATAATCTGTTTATAACGTAGTGATTGAAAGATTCTTTTTAATCATATGGTAGGAAAGTGTCGTCATTTTGAATTTATGACTAGCACTGAAAAAAGTCATCTTTCGTACGCATTTTTACGTCCAGATCCATTTCAATCAAATACCTGTAACGTTACTTACATATCTTTCTATCTATCTGTGAATGTATCTAGCTATTTTTATGTATGTATTTCTATATAATTCCCCACTACCTGGATGCGTTCAGAATATTATGCGTGACAAAAACCGCCGACTAGACCAGATTTCCGAGTGATATTGTTGATGAAACCCTGTCCCGTCTGTAGGCTACACACTGCGGTTTGAAACTCGACCCCAGAAAAACAAGCTCCGATGTTTTGACCGACGGAAAAAAATACCCGGTCCCCAGGCCAAAAGTGCTGACTCGGACATTCTTCCCAAGCCCCCGGTCTTGTTTAATTACAACAGACAAGAGCTTAGGCCACACTAATTTAATTTGTTGTTTCTCGGATTTTTTCAGAAAAAATATGAAGCGAGAGGGTGAAAAAAAATAAGCCAAGGCACCCCATAATAGCCAGAAATGTTAGAATATGAGCCATGAAGTGAACACACCAGGCTGGTTTATAATTAAAACAATTGATTTTGAACTTTTAATGAAACAAAATTGCATTGTTACATTGTAAAACTTAGGAAGAAAAGGACTTTCTTGAACCGTTGGAGCCAATTAATTTAGAACAGGAAAATCTTCTTTTTTTTTTGAGATCAGAACAAAATGGACAGGGCGAATCCGAGAAACAACCAAGTAAATTGGTGTGGCCTTATTAATACACCTGGTCAGCGTCTCCAGGTTGTTTTTATGACTCCTTTGTACTTCTAAGAAACCTGCAGTGTTGGCGTTTTGAAAGAAACCTTTGTAATATGTATCGAAGCGGTTGAATAGAGGATACATGTTATTGCGTTCCGTATTTGCTGTGTATAAACAGTGTAGCGTGTGTCCACAGAGTAACACTTTGGCGTTACAAACAACATAGTTTACCTGGCAAGTCACCAACTAGTGTCACTGCGACTTGTTTATTTCACGACAGGACGTCTTTTCGCTAACTTGTACGTATTTTAGGTTCTGCAATGCTATACTCTCTACATGCAAAACGTACGTACAAAGCAAGCTATAGCCTATACTATAAAAGGCAAAACCAATAACATCTGCTTGGAGAATGACCTTGATGCCGACATATACGGACATGTTGACCAGCTGAGTTCGACTCGCCATGTGTTTTGCTTGTTGTTTTGCCTCCACTTGTTTTCCATCCCTTCTTACATGTACCCTCCCCTCTGACAGATGACAGTGTGGCAACAACTCTGCCCTCACGCCTTGTATCTATTGGCACGCAGTTGATCATTATTAGGCTGCGGTTAGCTCAAGCCTGAAAGCGTGTAATCCACCAGAGTGAGCGAGATATTGTGAGTGAGTGTGTGTGTGTGAATGAACGAATGAATGAATATTGAATATGATGTCAAGGGGGCGAATAAAAGATCTGCAGGTATCTCATTCTGGAGTCGAGGAGCTGGCCTATGCAGGCCCTGGAAACAGTCTGGCTACCAGACTATTTAAGCTAGCCTGGGTACCAGACTGTCGCCAGAGTCAGTAGATATACAGGTGAGCTCCTTGGCTCCAGGGCCAAAATCTGCCATATGAATTTACCATAAACATTGAGGGTCTAACCGAGGAGCTGGGCTGTGTACTGACCCTGGAAACAACCTGGAACCTGGCATCTATAGCCTCTACCAGGCTTCGGGAGACGGCTGGACATAGTAGAGAACAAGTCTGCTGGGAGAGAACATTTACCTCACTCGAACTATTCTCTCCCTGCAGACCAACTCCCCTGGCATGTTATCTCTCTATTTGCCCGATTTCTACTCTTTCCAGCCGCCTCCCGAAGCCTGGTAGAGGCTATGGCATCCAGGCTCGAGGTTTGTACATGTACTAGCCACCAGGCCTTTCTACAGGAATACGGATCGCAGAATTCGGCAAAAAAGAGAGTAAAATTGGGAGTCCGGCCGCGAGGAGGTAGTTTCTTTCGCGCCACCAAGGCGGCCAAACTCCCCTGGCAAATATTCTCCTATATATAGCCAGCGTAGTTAGTCTTGTAGAGACTAACACATGCAGGTCCGGAGTAAGTTACTAACTCGCAGCTCGCTGTTTTCGCGTTGGACCGTTGCCGGGCTACGCAGGGGTTTTTCCGGCGCCGCGATGTCTCGGCAAACATGTTTGCACGCGGGTCAAAGACTCCAACCCCGGCCTCTAATGGTCAGGCTGTTTGTAACGCTGGGACCGACTGTTGGTAGTGATTTATGTGTGTGGTGTTGGGTCAGCGAAAACCGCAGGCACACGCACGTGCGGCGGGGCCATTATTAACTTTTACAAACGTGCTGACACGTCGCAGGGATAACCTTAAGGCTGGTGTATCCAGAACCATGCTTTTGTATCCAAGCTCGGGCACGATTCTGGATAGTCCACGCGTATCCAGAACTGAGCATCCAGAACCGAGCCTGGAATAGCCACGCGTATCCAGAACCGAGCCTGGGGCAAATCTACGTTGTTGGACACGTAGAGACTATCCAGAACCATGCTTTTGCATCCATGCTCGGGCACGGTTCTGGATGTGTCCAGAACCGTGCGTGCATGGGGCAAAGCTACGTTCTTGGATACACAGAGACTATCCAGAACTGTACCTGATCCTAACCCTAACCCATTCAGGCATAGAACTAGCTAGATAGACACAGTATGATAAAAAGTTTGGATTTAAGGTGCAACGTTACTGTCTTTATTATATAGAGAAGGTGATAACAGGAGAGTTGGGGGGTCGCTTTTGCAACCTGGCTGTCTTCCAAGACTACAGAGACACGTGCATACCGGCGTGGTGACTTATGTCTTAGATTTGAAGTCTTAAGTTTTTTGATGGCAAAGAATTTTCAACCAGACTGTGACAGAACCAAACGCCGACAAGGATCTAAGATTGCCTCTCTCCCAAAGACACCGTTTAATTTTGCAGGACACATGCACAGCCAAAACTTACATATGATATATGCCGAAAATGCTCTCAGTTTGCGACGCCGTATGTCTGTCACCGGGCATGCGTCTCAAACCTTAAGGCGTTACAAAGTGAAGCAAATATTAGAGCATGTCATTTTAACACTAATGACATCTTCTACAAGACTCCCTGCAAGGTAAAAGCAAACATGAGTGACAAATATCTGACAAAGGGCGTCATAGCGACGTTACTATCCAGAACTGGGGCTAGGGACACAGCCGGTAGCTCGTTTGTAGCCTCCGTAGCAGGCTCATAGAACTGGGGGTTTGGTGGTCTTCGGCTGTTTTCTGATTAGCCTCCGCAGCAGGCTTATAGAACTGGGGGTTTGTTGGTCTTCGGCTGTTTTCTGATTAGCCCAGTTATAAAACCGGGGGTAATTCAACCAGGCCGGCTATGTTGTCTATATGCAATCAGAAAATTGCACATAAAAGCTCCCAACGACCCCGAAGACCCCCCAAAACCCCCAGTTTTGGCATGCTATGGAGGCTAGCTCGTCTGTGTTGTATGCCCTAGAAAGAGTGACGAAATATAAGAGAAACACATGTACAGGCATATTGTCCTTATGTCCATATCAGTACGTATGTATGATTTGCAGTGCTGTGATTTTAATGCACATATTTGCACTGCAATGATTTGTATGCCGTAAGCGTTTAAAACCGCCTTGCACAAACGCACACAAACTTACAAACGCACAAACGCGAAGCAAGCACAAAAACACATCCTTCTTCCTTACATGTTACAACTAGAGAAAAACAGATGATGTCACTCTTGCGGAGTTAAAAACACGTTGTTGACGATATGTGATACTACTTAATCGACGATCGCCAAAGAGCAGTGCAGCGCACAAAAAAAAGCCCGACGTTTGGGGGGAAGTCACCCCACACGGCGAAACGGCTTCTGATTGGCTAACGGCAGGGGATCGTCCATGGGCGTGGCTCCCTCCCTGCCCCACCGCACATGCGCAGAGCAGAATAAGCAGAAAATCCGCCAGTTTGTCCTTCGAGTTACCGGCCAGAACAAACAGCCGAGACCAAGGTCCATCTGGCAAGCTGTACGACAATAATGAATATTCAGCAGTTCCATTGTGTACCGGGGGGTATAAAAACCCGGCAGAACCGTCACCGGGCCTCACTCAGCTTGACTTCAACACAAGACAAGTTTGAAGCACCAAGATGAAGTTGGCACTCTTTTTCCTGGGCGTCTGCCTGGCGCGTAAGTACAGCCTTTTCTCTACCTCTGTCTCTTTTATTCATCTCTTTAGCAATTCGTTTATTCCATCCATCTGTAAGCCAGGCGACTACAAATGTTCAGAAACCTTTCTTGTTCTAAAGAGCTAAAGCGACAATCTCTAACCAAAGATGAGCGCATCTAGATGTAGGCCACTTTGCCTAGTTAGTGTTCCAGTACTTAGTGTCTGTACTCTGGATTTGTAACGCTCGCCCTGGTTGCTTCTCTTTTATTTTATTTGCCATTCATCGCTTGAACCATTTTGCCTGGCTTCAGATTTTCACCATAAGCAGAGCCTTGCAATGTGTTGAGCCATTGTATATTGAAGCAAATCAAATTTCTGTACTCTGGAGTTGTAGCATGATGCACTATGCCGACCCGGCCGCTGTGTGCCGGTTATGTTAGTAATGCAGTGATTTTGTGGAAGGCCTGGCTATTCTGGAGTTGTGTTGGGGCTGCCTTAACACATAGAATAGACGCGGACGCATGGCTATATTATCTGAGCAACTCTTAGGCCTAAAGGCGATTTGGACCAATAGAACTTTAAATTTAAAGAAGAATGCATCGATGCAATTGTCGCTTTTTCAGAAATGTAAATTTTCTGACTTTAGTCCAATTTTCCGTCAAAGTCCGTTTTTGCATCACCTTTTGAGTTTCGCGAACTACGGTTTGCCTGTAAGCCGCACGGTGGCGAAAGAAAATCGTCTTTTGCTTCGCCTCACAAATTAAGCCGGCAAAAAGCCATTTTCTTCCCTTACGATAAAAGTCGACCGCATACCTTTAAGTGAACTTAGCGCGTCGTCTTGGCGTCTTGTATTTAAGCACCTTAGATCGTCTTGTAACTTTAAGATGTCTTAATTTTTGTCCTTCTCTCTCTTTCCTTCCACAGAGGCTACCCTGAACCCCGAGGACCTGAAGGACAAGGGTGAGTACTTTCCGCCATTTTGTCCTTGAAACATTCGAAAAGTTACGCAGTTTTAGATTGCTGCACCACTCTTCAAATTAGGGTAACATTTGGTGCTTGTAGTGCTTTGGTGACTGTCCGTTCTGAGGTAGTGGTATTAGACGAAGACTTCTTACATTTTAGTCTTGAAAGGGGAACTTAAAAGTTCCTTGGGGGTGAGAAAGCTAGGTTTTCTTCGCTGTTTGCTTGTCAGCTACTTTGAAATTTGTATGAGTCAACTTTTTTTTCCAAAGCCGTAGTTAAATGCCCCCGGACTTCGGACAAGTTAAAGCGTGCTCCAAGCGAACAGCTGATTCAAACTTTTTTCTTTTGTTCTAAACAATGAGCTCATATGTTTGTCCAAACGGGGACCTATGTAGGCGGGGCGACTTCTGATTGGCTGGCTAGGAGGACTCTCCTCTGATTGGTTGACCGTGTAATCTATAGGGGTGGTGACGTGGCGGGGGTCTCAGATTTCCAAAATCTCGATCCGTTCCGGCGTTGTGATTGGCTGACCGTGTAATCGATATGGGTGGTGACGTGGCGGGGGTCTCAGATTTCCAAAATCTCGATCCGTTCCGGCGTTGTGATTGGCTGACCGTGTAATCGATATGGGTGGTGACGTGGCGGGGGTCTCAGATTTCCAAATTTCGGTCCCTTCCTGCGTCGTGATTGGCCGGCCGTGTAATCGATACCGCCGGTAACGTGGTGGGGTGTAGGATCAATTTTCAGCGGTTCAGCGTTATTTGAAACGGTACTTTGTCCCCGGCCCGCACATTGAAACATTACTCAACTGAGACGTGTTTGCGTAATGGTTAGTCCGTGTGGCTTATCGGCCGCATATCGCGGTTGCTGTTTGCAGTTAGGCGGACCTAGGAGTAATCTCTGACCAGCCGTACGTGGCGCAGGCAAAGCCGGGGCTGCACAGTTAGGCAGATTCTGCTACCGTCACTACCCTGAAAAATTAGTGACACCGCCGTGACTTCTATTGTACGGATTTTACACAATTTTTATGCCTTTTGTGTGCGGCGACCATTTACACAAACATCACAACATATTAAAATCAGAACGTTTACACATATTTTTTTTTTTTGCTGCAAGTAAAACTTTGAAAGTGTCTGTAGGGGTTGGTGCATTTTTTGCAGAGGAACAGTTTTCTTTTCCTCATTTTCTTTTAGATTTTCTATTTCGGTTGATATTTTGGCCTTGCTTCAAGCAAACTCTTAAATAAATGGCTACAAAATTAAACTTCACTTTTC
>NW_017803547.1:290943-330174 GCF_001625305.1 Branchiostoma belcheri | reverse complement strand
CTCTCCTGCCCTCTCTACTAAAAGAAAAGCAATACCTCTACAAATACTTACTTGTACTTGAGCAGGTCTCCTCAGCAGAGTGGACTGCCGCGTCAAAGTCATTCCTCCGTCTACACAGCGTCCTGCGCTATACTTGGCGGCGGTCCTGTAGAAATACGAGGGTTAAGATTAAGCTATAATCGTTATTTTTCTCTCCCTCTTTAGTCTATGAACAAGGAAAGGAATACAACTACCACTACGAGGGCGATGTCCGTTCCGGCATTCCCCAGACCAGCGACAAGTACTCCGGCATGAGGATCGAGTCCGATGTGCGCCTGCAGTTCAAGACCGACCAGGAAGTCCTGATGCGTCTGGAGAACATCAAGTTCAAGTCCCTCCGCGGCGAGCTCGAGTCTCCCGAGGAGCGCGAGCTCAGGCGTCTCACCAAGGACGACTCCGAGGAGAAGGTACTCTCACTTTCCACTTCAATTTCACCTGCAAGCCGGTCTACAAGACGTGACGTACAATCTTTTCTATTTGAAAATTTGAACAGAGATGGCAATGGCCTTTGTACAGAACCTCGTTCAACCTGATCCAGCATCTTTCTCATAAACCATTCATTCATTCGTTCGTTCATTCATTCATTCATTCATTCATTCGTTCGTTCGTTCATTCGTTAGTTCATTCATTCATTCATTCATGAATTCATTCCTGTCTCGACCTGAACATTGTCCAGTACAACGTTGACGCAAATTTGCCTACAGACTCGTTCTTTTCATTCTTACACTCATCCGTCCCTTCACTCATTCCTTCCCTCTATCCCCGCAGATCCCCGAGCAGCGCCAGCGCACCGCCTTCCACGAGGAGTTCTACGGCAGCAGCGAGTTCGAGCGCCTGTCCCTGGACTCCGAGGAGCGTCTGACTCAGGAGGAGCGCCGCGAGGAGCGCCTTCGCCAGCAGCTCAAGGAGAAGTAAGAACTTTCACTTTTCACTTTCACTTAGAAGGTTGTGTTCTTGGGCCCGTGTGTCTGTCTTTGAAGCTTGAGCAGCCTTACTGAAAAAAGTCGTGTATCCATCTTAATGATGGTATGTTTGTGAACAGAAGTTGATTTTTGCCCCTTTGCGGCCCCGTGGTAGTGCAACGAAGCTTCCGATTTAAGAACCACAATACAATCTTCAAAAACTGCCTTGCTTTTGAAAACCACCAGCTCTTGTTGTTAAAAATGTTTTCGTGACTCACTCTGTTGTTGTACTGTACATGGGTTTCGTGCCAAGGCCTGGCACGAAGGTAAGACTGACAGTACGCCAGATGTGCACAGAAAAGAAACACGTTGTTTAATATCTCTCTTCCTTCTTTTTTTCTGCCATCACCAGGAAGAACAGGAAGTCCTCCACCGAGGAGGAGTCCCGCAGCCAGTACGAGCCTTCCCGCGAGCTTTCCGAGGAGGTGAGATTATTAATGAAACACTTTTGTTAGCCAGTGTCCTCACTATGAGACTGACAAAAACAGATTATTCCAGACAGTTACCACAATTTCTCCATACTTTCAACATTTAGAAGATCACCAAAAGACTATGTTCCTACTAAGATCACAAAGCCCACTAATTATGCAGAATGTGGGACTAATCATTATCCACTGCCTTAAAAGAAGAAGTCAAACCTCATAATAGCTAGCGTAGTAGCAGAAATATATGTTTTTCCAGACAAGTAGTTTTCAGTCTACTATTATTGTATTGTGCCGAATAGTGTCTTTGACTGTGAAAGCAATTAGCCTTTCCTCAATTGTAATACATGTATGTATATATGAATGTAATGTGTAGACCACAGGAAGAATAGCCTCTTATGAGGCTAATTGTGGATCTAAATAAAACTTAAACAAATAAACCACGAGATTATTAGTAATAATGGTAACTTATCTTTTAATCTAAAAAAAAAAAAAACTAGGTTTCCGGCACTCCCATGCATGCCTACGTAACTTTCAATTGTCATTTTATTTTGTGAGTGCAAAACAATAAATAACCAAACAAACAAATAAACCCCAGGTTGACGAGAACTTATATTTCTACTACTACGCTAGCTATTATGAGGTCTGACTTATTCTTTGAAGGCAGTGGATAATGAATGTTTAGATGTTGTATTCTTTGATGTGATAAGTTTTTATCATGTATTGTATCGCTAATGATACAGAATATACATTGTATGTAGGCTTTTATCTATTTGTAATAACTGGATGCAAGTTGTAAATACTCGACATGTTTTATGCACTTAAAGTGATATGCCAGTCGCAATTCAATAAAATCTGAATCTGAATAAACCCCAGGTTGACGAGAACGACAAACTGATGAAGGAGCTCCGTCGCCAGCTTGAGAAGCCCGTGCTGGTCCGCTACGTCAAGGGCAACGTCACCGAGATCCAGGCCCAGAAGGACGAGCCCCAGGAGTCCGTCAACATCAAGCGTGGTATCCTTATGATGATCCAGGTACGGCCTGATTCTTTGTTTGTTTGTTTGTTGTTTATCTGCATCGTAGTATCTGCAACACTCCTTGAAACACTCCTGGAATCAACCATCCCATTTTGGCTGCAGATGTAAAACAGAGTTTGTTTCTGCGTTTCTGTCCAGTTCACAAAATTCGTCTGCAACCTATCCTGACGTTCATTTAAGAAAAGATGAAGTGGCAATTATTGTCTGTACCACTCACCGATTTCTTGCCACCTACAAAAAGCGTTGTCAGTGGGATCTGGATGTCTAACTTTCATCGACGCAAATAGAATAGATTTTGAAAACGACCAGACAGTGATACCTCATTACCAAGATGTCTGACGTTCGTCGACGCATCTTTATGCTGTTCTTTCCTTTCTTACCAGGCAACTAGAATAGATTTCAAAACGACCAAATGTTCCAGGTAGTGTCGTCAGTGGTATCTGATTGTCTAACTTGCATTAACGCATGTTTAAGTTGTTCTTTCCGTTCCTTTTGTCCCCCACAGGTCACCATGGACCCCAAGAACGTCGAGACCCTTGACAAGGACAAGAAGGACAAGAGCCAGTCCAACCGCGCCTACGACAAGTCCACCGAGAAGCTCTTCCGCATCATGGAGCAGGGCGTCAGCGGCGACTGCGAGACCCAGGTACGACATGCAACATAGCTTCTTCTTCCTTGTAATGCCCACGTTCATCTTGTGTTGAACATTATGGCATGTTGAGGAGGTCAGAGGTTACTGCATGTGTCTTAATCATTGTCCATAATCATGTCCGTGTACTAAGCGCGAGGTCGTCACCGGTTGTTGTGTAAAACAAACTCAGATCGCAGCCCTCCTAGACACAAAAGTGTCAAGCTTCATTGTTTTATATATTCCAACATTTTTACAAGACATGGTGACGACACACTCAAGTTTTTCAACTTATCTTTTACCAACGTGGACAAACGCATGAACGGGCAACAGACATACTCGATTTCAACGGAGTAAAGTGCCCTTCCCAAGGGCTCCTTATTCCGTTGTGCAACATTATGTTTTATCCTCTGTATTTCTTGTGTAAGAGGTAGTGTCAAAATAAGTCTTAGCTACTTGAGTGTGTTACCACTTTGTGCTGTACCATCTTGCATAATGTGTGAACAATAAAAAATTAAAAGATTTGGCAACCTTCAGCTGACCCAGTCTCTGTCCTTCCTTTCAGTACGACATCCGCGAGTCCCGTCTGCAGGACAAGCTGACCGAGGTCACCAAGACCAAGGACTTCCGCAACTGCCGCCAGAGGGCCGAGAAGCTGTTCTCTCTCGTCTCCGCCAAGAAGATCGATGATGTAAGTCTTTAACTTCTTACTAGAACGTCTTAAGGATTAAGACTAACTTCTTCGTCTCTGCCAAGGAGATCGAGGTAGTCTTATCTATTCTTACTGGTCTGTAACTTCTCACTAGACATTCTCAAAGGATTAAGCAACCCGTCTTAAAGTTAGACTCTCTCGTCTCCACCAAGAAGATCCAGAACCAGAACTTCTCATTGGACTTTAACTTCTTTCTAGAACCTAGAACATCTTAAAGATCGCCTTCGTCTCTTGTCAAGAAGACCAAGAGCGTAAATATTTTCTTGCTAGGCATTCTTAATGAATTCCGCAATTCTCCTTGAAAAGTAAGACATACAAAAGACGTCAATCTAGAGTCAGCATACTATACTGTAACACATTGTTTGGCGTTCAGGCAAGAATTTGCCATAAACTTTCATTGTCATAATATGTCTATGCTTCTCGCCAGTTGAGGTAACGTCTCATGTCTCCCTTCCCCTACAGGAGCGCAAGGAGCGTAAGGAGGACAAGCTTGAGTCCACCTCCGTGACCCGCATGCTGGTGATCAGCGACAAGCTGCGCAGCGACAAGTTCCTCATCCAGGAGTCCGAGATCCGCTCCCAGCACGTCTTCCAGCCTTACAACAAGGAGGGCGGCGAGGTCGTCACCTTCTCCAAGTAAGTCGCAGACATCTTCTTATGGTTACGGAGGAAGTTTTCAAGAGACCTGCACGTTCATGCAAAATTTTCCTATTCGGTTATGTATTGACATTTGAATACTGTAAGCAAAGACTTTCATTCAGCCACTGTCACCCACTCATTCATTCATTCATTCATTCATTCACTCCTCCCATCCATCCATCCATCCTCCATCCATCCATCGATCCATCCTACCTCCCTCCCTCCCTCCATCTATCCATTCATGCATCAATTCATTCAACCATCCATCAACTCACTCACTCACTCACTCACTCACTCATCCCCTCCTTCCTTACTTCTACCACCCACAGGCAGACCCTGAAGCTGAAGGAGGCTAAGCAGATCTCCGAGCGCATGCCGGAGCCCCGTGAGCCCGAGCTGAAGGGCAACCTGAGCTTCGTGTTCCAGAAGGACCAGGACGAGAGCGAGAGGCGCGACTCCCAGGAGGACCGTCGCCAGGAGACCACCCAGGAGAAGAAGGTAGATAATCTGTTTTTTATTACTCACATATATTTATTATTAGACAAAAGCACAGCCTTCTAAAACATAAAACGAGAGTAAAACACAATATATGACAAAATACACACAAAATTTCAAAGTGGGTAAAAGAAAAATGCGTATGAACAAGACAAGTTGGTAATCTATCATCCAGGAGAAGAAGGTAGAGAACTTGTTTATTATGTTTACCGAAGGAAAATAGTATGACAAAAGGGTTAAACGTTCAGACCAACACTGAGTAAATTGGAACTTTTAGATCCCCAAACTTTTTATCCTACGAAGGAAAACATCTTGTTTTTGCTCAGTTTCCTCTTCCTCTTCTTCTCCAAACAGCGACATCAATGACCTGATCCAATGTTGTGTCTGTTACCATGGTAACTGGTGTTGGGTTACATCATGTTGCAATTTTATAGCAGGAGGGATTTAGACTCCTGTCTGACCATATACATGTACATGAACGTGTTCGAGTAAGAATTAACAGAGCAAACCATATGCAAATATAAATGTTACCTTTCCAGTTTGATGATGTATTTCGTTGTATATGTTCAAATTAACAATAACAAAATAAAAAAACTCCACAGGAGAAGATCGAGCGTCTGTCCAAGGAGATCTCCAAGGAGATGAAGCACTCCGTGTCCGAGAAGGCCCCCAGGAAGTTCATCGAGCTGGTCAAGGAGCTGCGTCAGCTCAACGAGCAGCAGATGAAGGAGATCCTCAAGGAGCTCATCACCAAGCCCATCAACCAGGTGAGAAAACACCTGTACACCTGTATCTCTTCAGCGGGTCCACACTGGCAAGAAGACGAAACTTTGTTTTATACTGTCTTATCTTGAAACTCCTCAATGGCGTCCCTGTTTTTAAGAAGAAATGAGGCATTTGGTTGGCAGTTTTCACACGTTTGGTCAAAGGCAATACACCAACTTTCAGATTTATCTTTACTCTCCTAGGGCTCCTTGACTTCCTTCTGTACGGAAAAACTTATTCAATGTTTCACCTTACATGAACTAACAGACTTTCTGGTTTTTCAGGGCGAGCAGAGGAAGCAGCGCCTGACCACCGAGAAGGTTGAGGAGAAGAACCAGACCCGCAAGGTCCTGCTGGACGCCGTGTCCCTGGTCGGCAAGTGGGAGGCTCTCCGCGCCGTCCGCGAGCTCATGGAGCTGAAGAGGATCTCTGAGAGCGAGACCGAGATGCTGCTCACCGGCCTGTCCCTGTCCATCCAGCCCTGCCCCGGAACCACCCGCGAGATGCTCGTACGTAAACACTTGTTTGCTTGTTTGTTTGTATCTATCGCTCGCATGATGCTCATACGTTTGCCTACCGTTAACACCTACAGTTTCTAACACCGGCCCGCCCGCGAGATGCTTGTCAGTAAACACTCGTTTGTTTGTTTGTTTGTTTGTTCGTCCATTTGTTTGTATTGATCACTTTTGTAAGAGGCTTGAGTTTGCCTACCCGTAAAATCATCCCATAAACGTGAAACGTTATGGAAAAGTGAATCAGTTTATAACTCTGATCTTTGATAGTTCGGAACATATCTCCTTACTGAAGTGTGACACGAGTGATGGGTCAAAGGTTTTTAGAAGCCGATATCGTCCCCCGTCCTGCTTTAATGAAAGTTCTTGTGGCTAAGGTAGAGAATTGATAAAAAGAGCTGGGGCTTTAGGTCTCCCTTGTACTGTTGTATGATATCTTATGCATATGTTTCTGTATATCATCTCTCTATATATAAACAAACCACAAGTGTTAAACGAGTCTGTACTTTACCGTTCCCTGCAGGAGACATATATTAGGTCTCCCTTGCACTGTTGTATGATATCTTATGCATATGTTTCTGTATATTATCTCTCTATACATAAACAAACCACAAGTGTTAAACGAGTCTGTTCCTTACCGTTCCCTGCAGGAGATCGCCAAGTCCAGCCGCGCTGAGGAGAGCAAGAAGATCCGCCGCTCCGCCTGGCTGGCCGTCGGCTCCATGGTCAACGGCATGACCTGCAACCAGCAGAAGGAGGGACAGATGCACAAGAAGTGCCCCCAGACCAAGGAAAAGCTGGAGGAGATCAAGAGGGAGTTCTCTCGCGTAAGTACTCTTACGGAATCTTAAAAACGTTCAACAATCCCTCTTCTTAAGTACCCCTTAAGTACCCCTTAAGGATTTTTAAAAATCTTACTCGAGAATGATCCTAGGGATCTTAATACTTCTCTTTTGCATATCTTTTTCCTAAATGATCGCATAGCACTCTTCGTAAAAGCTACCCATCTTCTGAACGAAACTTCAATTCTTTATATTTTTTTATTTTATTTCTTAAAGAAACCTTAAAACTTTCCTAATGATGAGTGAAGCTGTTAACAGAAAACAAGATGCAACACCGAACTTCAAGTAATTAAACCAAACCCTACTACACCATATGTCTTATCGTGATGAATATGTTAACACTTACAAGTCATCTTTAATGAAGTGTCACTTCATTGGCCATCTTTAAGGAGATGTATGTTCCTTGTCCGTTCACAGGAGCTTCTGAAGGGTGTTGAGGAGGAGAAGAGCGAGGAGGAGAAGCTTCTGTTCCTGCGCGCCATCAAGAACGCCGGTCTGGAGCAGTTCCTGGACCGTCTGCAGGAGATCATCTCCGGCAAGGACTCCGAGACCAACACCAAGGAGGTAAGGCTGTTTGACTGTTTGTTTATTTCTGTTAACATACAGTGAGCAATATTCCTCCTAGACTGCATTGCATAGACGTACCATGAAGTACGATAAATGAAACGTAACAAAATTATACATTGAGTAAACAGAAAGTTTGCCAAGGATAATTAAGCGTTGATCATTGTACATATACAAAGGGCAATGAGGTAAATATAGTTTTCAATTTGCGCCTGCAATGAAAATCTCATACAGTCAATGTTTGGAATTTTATAGAATGAAAGATCAGTTGATGAACGTAGAATTAAGGTGAGTTCAAGAAAACAGTCTATAGATACTTGCTACTTAACACTCATGCAATATTTGGTGGCATGTTCTAAAATGAAAGGCCAGTTTATGAATAACGTACCTTCCTCACCAACGCAATGTTCAGAATTAGAGACCAGTAGAAGAATAACGTGTTTTCCTTCCTTACCCTCCCCAGGTCCGCGTCCAGGCCATCGACGCCCTGAGCCGCATCGCCAAGCGCCTGCCGAACAAGGTCCGCCAGATCGCCCTGCGCGTCTTCCAGAACCCCGAGAAGTCCGAGTCCGAGCGCATCCGCGCCTACGAGGTCATGATGAAGACCAAGCCCACCCTGTCCTTCATCGAGCTGATCGCCCAGTCCACCCAGAGGGAGACCTCCAACCAGGTATCTTCTTTCTTTCTTTGTTCTTTCTTTGTTCTTTCATTCCTTTCTTTATTTGTTCGTACACTACATGTACAGATAAAGAAAGGAATGAGGGAGGCATCCGACCGGGTACTTCCTTTCTCCTTCTTTCATTCCTTCCTTTATATGTGCGTACACTGTATGTGCAGATAAAGATAGGAATGAGGGAGACCTCCAACCAGGATCGTCTCTTTACGTCTATTTCCTTCTCTGTTTATTCATTCGTTTATTTGTCTTGAGCGTATCTGTATAGGCCATACTCAAACCTGGGTTACCAACCACCTGTTACAGCGAACCATCACCAGTCCTGTCATTCGTTTCGTTGTAGTTAAGATCTTCTTGTCTGGTGAAACCTACCCCAGTCAACAATCATTTGTCCTTAGCCTTTTGGGTTGTTGTTGAGACCAAGTTTGACTGGGTTCCGTTCTCTGGAAATGTCAAGAAGATATTCCTATTGTCATTGCTAGCATCGAGTTTCACATAACAAAAAAAAAACATGTTCTTAAACCAATTTGGTTCTGTGCCGATGACACCAACATTTGTAGTCTTAATAATTGTTGTGTCTTTTCTTGGCTGGTATAACGTACTAAACTTGTTTTTTTTTTCATGTCCATCCTTAGGTCGGCCAGTACGTGTACACTGACCTGAAGAGCCGCTCCGAGAGCAAGCTGCAGCAGGACAAGAAGATGAGCAAGATGTGCAAGATCGCCCTCCGCCTGGCCAAGCCCTTCAACAAGGGCATCCAGTACTCCGAGAGCCGCAAGTGGCAGATGGTCGATGGTAGGTCAACCCCTTTCTTTTCTTACTCCCGTATTCATTCCTCTTGCATATGATACGAAGACCTAATCAGGTCTGTGAGTTACTTTTTTCAGGGTCTTTCCTGAGACAATTGTTGAGTTTCGTCCATGTTGGTTTTATGTGTGCGTTTCTCCATCACAAGCTTGTAACTTGCTGCTAAAAGCATTTTGTACCTTCAGTTCAACAAGTTTCATTGCCATGAAAATGTTGCCAACACTATTTCACTATTTGATATCTTCCACACAAAACTCACACATCTGATTCGACTCACGCTGTACGGTGGAGTGACGCCCACTGGGCCTCTTGGCTAATGTTTAAAGAGTGATGAGGACACTCATTGATATGGTGACGCCAAGGTGCCAAGAACTTCACATTTCCCACTGTAACTGTTTCCTCCATTCACACACCATGTTCTAAACCTGTCTTCAGGACACTCGCAGATTTGTTGATGCCAGTGTGCCAAGAACTGCACATTTGCCACTAAGAACTGTAATTGTTTTCTTGATTCAAACATCATGTTTTAAAAGTGCCTTCACTGTTGCTCCCTTGTTGTATGTTCTAAACGTGTCTTCACCATTTCTCTTTTACAGAGGAGCTCGACATGGGCGTCTCCCTGGACCTGAAGTCCATCTCCAACAAGAAGTCCATCCTGCCTAAGGACGTGCGCGCCCAGCTGCGTCTGAACACTCTCGGCTACGACATCAAGCTTCTCGAGATCGCCACCCGCGCCGAGGGTCTGCAGACCATGATCGACTCCCTCTTCAACAAGAAGCAGGAGGAGAAGAAGAGCATCTTCGACTACATGATGAAGAAGACCCGCGAGACCAGCGAGGAGTACAGGAGGACCAAGGAGCAGAGGCAGAAGAACGTCGCCGACATCGAGGTCGAGAAGATCCAGCGCAGCGTAGGTGTCACTGCACTTCTCCATTCTCAATCATTCAAACTATAACCTATGTACATATGTGTGGCCTTAAGCCACGTTTGGGGCAGCATTCCTAATTCTACAGCATCTACACTTAGCTGCTTTGTAAAGTAGATCCAGTCAGAACTGAGGAAGGTGACAGACGGCCGTTGTAACTTCGACTTGTAAGACTCCTTGTGAATAAAGAAAATGCCTTCACTAATCTAATCTTTCTCACGAATAAATCTGTGAATTTTTGTTCTTACACACCATCTTTAAACTTGATGAAAAATTGAGGGGCTTGAGTTGACGAGGACGACATTTTTCACTACCCTCACATACTGATACAAACGAGTGTCTAGTTTCATCTTGCTTCCATTGATTGATAGATTATTGATAGATTATTGGTTATTTCTCCAGCTGCCCATCGAGACCCGCCGTGACGAGGAGCCCCGCCTGACCTACTCCATGAAGTGGTCCGACAACGAGGTCTCCTTCCAGGAGTGGAACAAGGAGGAGCTGAAGAAGCTGGTCCGTGAGGGCAAGCTGCCCATGTCCGACCTCGAGGAGCAGGTAAAAGATTTCTCTTTCTTTTTAATTTTTGCCTTTGTTCAAAGAAAATGCAGTCATCTTCAAATTGGGTGAAGCATGATGCTATTTCAAGAAGCTCCTTGTGCAATGCAGCTTCGGTGCACCGCGTTGCACCCTGCTACTATTAAATGCAATGCTGAAGAAAACTTGGACAATTTTTAGTCAGAATGCTACTGAAGAAGAGTAATGGATGCTCCTTGAAAAGTCTCGCAGTTTTTCAAACCTACAAATTTGCATAAGTAATTGTTTTCTTGTGTATCCTATTACCTGGATGTCGAACCTTCATCGACATACCTAGAGGTATAATGTATCATGTGCAATACCGTATGTCGTTGTGACAGCCTCTATGAACCGAAGCTGGGTACTCATTTTCGCATCTTGTCCTCGTTACAGCTCCGCAAGGGCCTGAAGCACCAGATCACCAAGTCCACCTTCCTGTTCGAGGCTTCCCGCCAGATCCCCACCACCCTGGGTCTGCCCCTGCACCTGAACCTGACCTCCGTCCTGGTCCTGAAGTCCAAGACCGAGGGCAAGCTGGAGGTTCTTCCCAAACTGTTCCGCGAGGACCGCCCCACCGAGCAGAAGGAGGTCCGCCGCATCGAGTCTGAGCTCAAGAGCAACCAGACGTGAGTTGGTTATTACATGTACCTACGGCCAGGGGTGGGGGAATTAGCTAGCCACAGGCCACAAAAGGTCGGGGACAGGAAGTTGGTACAAGAGCCTGAGCTCAAGAGCAATCAGATGCGATTTTATGTTACATCTTTAACACCTCTGGTGTGGGAAATTAGCTAACCTCCGACCACAGAAAGCCAGAACCAGACGTGAGTTTTGTTGCACCTCAGGTGGGGGGAGGATTAACTAACTGCAGATAACAAAAGGTCAGGCACAGGAAGTCTGGTGCCACTAGGACTAGTAAGTTTCCTCGACCGTAGTTTTGAGATACCACAGACCAACGAAACACAAACTACTGGCGTGTTTCATACATAAAAACATATTATCTAAAGATTCACGACGAATCTAACACAACGTTTTTTTCCTTCTCCCAATGCAGCATCGTCCTGTACACCGTCGGCAAGATGACCGTGGACTCCCGCGTCCTGAAGTCCGGCGTCGCCATCAACGTCACCCTGAACACCACCCTGCCCGTCAGCGGCAAGCTGTCCATGGACCTCGAGAGCCAGAAGTATGTATGACTGCGTACTATTTACAACAAACCGCTAGGGGGCCCAAACTAATGTCACTTCTTCCCTACCCAAAGAGCTATCTACCGACCAAAATTCGTGACCCTAGCACGTCCATATCGCGAGATATCAAAACCGGAAGTTCTGCTGCAGTACCAACAAAAGCCGCCAGGGGGCCCAGAATCTAATCATTTCTAGGTCTCATCAAGACCTACCCACCTACTAAGTTTCATGACAATGCATATTAAGCTTCTTGAGTTATGCTGTTCACAAACGGACAGACGGACAAACGCTACTGAAAACATAAACACAGTTAAAGCTTAGTCTTTATTTCATAATGACTTGTACCAACACAGATGAAATTTCATGCTAACGCATGGACATTGTTCCACAGGTACAAGTGGACCATGGAGACCCCCAACCAGGAGCGCGAGCTCGTCACCCTGAAGTCCCGCCCCTTCGTCTACACCGAGGAGAAGAAGATCCGTGAGGACCGCGAGCGCCGTGAGCGCGAGGTCACCCGCCGCCAGGAGTTCCTCATCAAGGGCAAGAAGATCCAGAAGCAGCCCACCGAGGTAAGGACAGAAAGACGAGAAGTCTGATACGAGATGCTGTAGTCTCTAGTCCAGACGTAAGCATAAACGGACGTTAGCACAAACAAACTATGGTCTGTTACAAGATAGTCTATAGTCTAGAAAATCCAGAAGCAGCCCACCAAGGTCCATAGCAACTTGAAAAAACAGTTACGGGTTAGAAATTAAAACAAATCAGAACAGAACAAAGCAAAGCTGCCCAACGAGTTAAGGATCAAAGAAACAAGGGTATCTTTTACGAGTTAGTCGAAAAGTAGCGAAAGCTACTACTAACTGAAACGTCTGACCTTTTCCCACTCTATCCATTTGCTTGAGTAACTGTTATCACAGTGTGTGACCGTTGCCATAATCTTCTCTTCTGCAGTACAACCGCACCTTCGGCCGTGAGGAGTTCGGTGTTGAGTTCCGCCTGAACTCCAGCATGGTCTCCCGCCTGAACAAGGAGAAGCGCGCCCCCTTCCAGCCCCTGACCGGCCCCGTCGAGCTGCGTCTGTCCGTCAAGCCCGGCCAGAACAAGCCCGAGAAGATCGAGATTGAGGTTGGTTTGTTTCTTTAATTGTTTCCAATACCAGTTTTCAAGTTCCCTTTACAAGGGTAAAGCATTGGGGACTGCTAGGGATTTAAACCCCAAACCTTTAGATCCTAACTTTCACCCAAAAAGACGTCCCTAGCAGAAGCTAGGTACTCATATTCATCTGACTAGATCGAGGAACCAGGGCACAACACTGGGGCCTGCTAGGAACTCGAACCCAGAATCTTTAGATTCTAAGTCTTACCACCATTGGGATTCGAACCCAGGACCTTTGGATTCTAAGTCTTCCCACCATTGGGATTCGAACTCAGAACCTCTAGCTTCTAACTCTAACCACAATAGGGATTCGAACCTAGAACATCTAGAACATCTAGATTCTACTTCTTACTACAATTGGGATTAGAACCCAGGACCTTTGGATTATAAGTCTTACTACAATTGGGATTCGAACCCAAAACCTTTAGATTCCAAATCTAACCACAATTGGGATTTCACCTGACTCTATTGAGAAACCAGGGCACAGCACTGGGGCCAGCTGGGAATCACCACAATTGGGATTCGAACCGAGAACCTTTAGTTAACCATAGTACCGCCTTGCAGGTTGAGAAGAAGGAGGTCCGCGTGAGCAGCTCTGAGCGTTCTGAGGAGCGCCGTGAGCAGCAGAAGAAGGACCAGCGCTGGGAGATCAACATCCTCGCCAAGCACGAGCGCCAGGACCGCGAGATGAAGATCAAGATCCAGGACAGCCAGGAGAAGGTAAGGTTTCTTTCTCTTCTTCTTCCATTTTTCCATAGTTGCCTGTTACAACGAGTCCCATCGTTTCGCACTCTGGCCAAAGTAACGCGGTCTTGTTTCATGACACAAAACTTTTACATCTACAGCGATGTTTTTTTCACAATACGAAAGTGCAAAGTGCATTTTTCAAAGGCACAACATTCGGGGCCTGTTAGGGATTCGAACCCAGAACCATTAGCATACCACCTCAACAACCCTAATAACCCTGTAAGGGCCTCAATGTTTTATCCAGAACCTTTAGATTCTGAAAGTCAACAGGCCTAACCGCAGCTTTCTGTTCCCCAGCCCTAAATACAAGACCACCTTACCCAATACCCTAACGTTGGGGCCTGCTAACAGTACTAGGGATTTGAACCCAGAACCCTTTGATTCTAAAAAAGCCTATATAGCTAAAGCCTAACGACAACTTTTCTTGCCCAGGTTGAGGAGGACCCCCGCCGCCGCCAGCTGGACTCCCGCGAGCAGAGGATCCCCAAGAAGTTCCTGCTGCGCTCCATCCAGGAGGAGGAGCCCTTCGTGTCCGAGGAGACCCGCGAGCTCCTGAAGGAGTCTCAGAAGGAGCAGACCCGCCGCACCATCGCCGTCCAGATCGAGCGCAAGCGTCTCCAGAACGAGCGCGAGGACGTAAGAAAACTCTCGCTTTTTTGTCCTTTTACTTTCAAGACATGTTTCACTGACGTGAGGGACGTGAGGAAATCTTTCATTTCAGTATCAAATAGAGTAGATTCATTCCTCAGGTTAGCCAACATCTTTGACATTGCAGTTGCACCACAGTAAGATATGTGGAGCTGCATAGTTCCCGTTTAGAACTTTTATTCAGCCTGCCACACAGAGGCCTAAACATTTCCTTTAATAAATCTAATTGCTAAAAGTGGAAAGCAAACTACTACTTTACAATAACCAAACGAATTGGGTACTATAAGAGGAGAGAAAGCCACCTATTTTCGTTCCCATGAATATCAGAAAGTTTTGAGGATTTCTTTGAGATCTCATACCTGTGTTCTCTGTCGTCTTGCTGGGATCTCACACCAGTGTTGTTTGTCCCCCCAGTTCAAGGCCTGCGTCAACATGGAGTTCGAGTACCCGACCTACGCCGACTACCGCCTGGTCCAGGACCGCATCCAGAAGGCCAAGATCGACGCCAAGTGGGGCCGCGACTGCTCCGGCAACGACAAGAAGATGCAGCTGACCGTAAGTTTCAGTTTTAGATATTCTATTCACATTCTGTTAAGTGCAGGTAAAACCGGTAACAAATCTGCACTGAGGGCTGTGAATAAACCAGCCTCAGACACTATGGAGACAAAAACTGGCTTCTAAAAGCTGCCTTATTGGTTTCTTCAAAGTGGCATCATTATCTAAGAAAGCACAAAACGTCAAACATATTTTCCAAAACATTTCAATTTTTGATGAACCAAAAGCCGTGGTAGGATGTTGTAATCTCTCTCCAGGCCAAGTTTGTCTGTAAATGCAGTGATGCTCATCAATTCATTATGCAATGCAACAGCTGAAACACTTAACTCTCTTACTCACCATATTCTTGAACGTCTTCCTCTTGAGACACTTCACCTTCTTCCTTAACCATCTTGGAACGTCTTCCCCCCTGCAGGCCAAGTTCCAGAAGTCCGTCGAGCAGCGCCGCCAGGAGCGCCGTGAGGAGAAGATGTTCGAGCAGGCCCCCAAGGACAGCCAGGAGTGGATCCGCAAGGAGACCGAGCAGGACTTCGAGTCCTTCCTCGAGAGCCTAAGGTACGCGAAAGTAAAGTCTTAAAGCAGTAAATGATACGTCTGAAAGCTTACTACAATTATATTGTAACTTTATACGGAAAATATGGCAAAAAATGAAAGCATGTCGAGCCCCTTTCAAGCTTTAGCTATGCTTGCAAAACTCAGTGTTTATAGTTATCTATATCATTTTTAGCCTTCATCAGCCAAAAAATAACTAGAATTCCAATGGACACTTGACTTTCAAGGCTTGGGAAACTACAAGGAAAACAAGTGTGCCACACGATCCTACGTCACTAATAAAGTTTGATACTCATTTCCATCTGAGTTGAGTGAGGAAATAGGTGTTAAGTGCCTCTCCCAAGTGCACAGCATTGGGCTATCCTAGGGATTCGAACCCAAAACCTTTAGATCCTAACCACCTTGCCCCCCCCCCCCTGCAGCGATGTCTTCACCTTCGGCGAGCGCAGCGTGAGCAGCCGCTCTTCCCGCGAGCAGGAGAGGAGGGACCAGGAGCAGACCGAGAAGAAGCAGGAGTACTACTCCGAGTCTCACTCCGACAAGAAGAGGGAGATCCGCGAGAACGTCCTCAGGTAAAAACGGCTCTCTTTTTCTTTCTCTCTTTCTCCCTCCCTCTCTTTTCTCTCTCTTCATCTTTCCCCTTTCGTCCTCAGGTAAAAAGGCTCTCTTTTTCTTTCTTTCATTCCCTCTCCCCTGCTTTCTTTCCGTCATTCCCAAACGAAAAATGTCCAAGGAAGATTCACGAGAATGTACTCGGGTGAAAACATCACTCATTTTCCCGCTCTCTCTGTCTCCCTCCCTCACCTCTTTCTGTCATTCTCCAACTAGTCTGATTATTTGACTATTGGGGCAACAATAGTCAAATACCAAACGATCTTAACACAGTTGTTTTACACCCTTCTTGGTTTTCTGTTCTTCACAACGTTTCCATGTTGATTCTCAACTCGTATCGCTCTTTTTCTGTCCTTCTCCAACTCTTGCCTTTTTCTGTTACTTTCTCAATGTGAACTTTATAGACCATTTGACATAACGCAATATACAGAATTGACATATACAGAAAATTCACAAAGTGATAAAAAGATATGGCCTACTTACCGATACATAACAAAACGTGTATTCACCGTCTCTCTGTTTTCCCTTCTGCGGGCAGGAAGTACCTCTGTGGTGTTGGATTACATCATGTAGCAAGTTGGAAGGGCTGGTCACCATATGTATAACGTTACATGTATATAACGTTTTGTATGCCTGTGTTTTTACAGGAAGTGCCTGCAGGATCGTCGCCAGGGCCGCAAGTTCCCCCAGAGCTGCCTCAAGGCCATCGAGCAGCGCAGCCAGCTCCGTGAGCTCGAGGTCGAGATCGAGCACCAGAACGTAAGTCCCGTCTCCCTTCTCCTTCCAGATTCCTTTAAGACATTGTAGCTTCGTACGCAGAGCCTGTAATGTCTTCTTACCCATCTGCCATACCTTCTAAGACGTTGTGGTAAGTCTGCAATGTGCTATGATGTAAAAAAATTCAAATATATTTCAAAGACTGACTCTAACAATAAGATGATGGCGTTAGCCTGACTAACTCTAAGACGCGTTCCCGTGTTTGAGCCGAAGTTCAAAAAGTTTAGAAAGGTACCCAACTGCCTAACTCTAAGATGTAGCAATGTTTGAACGCTACTAACTTATGGGATGTTGGCATATTTGAACGAGACTAACTTGCGGTGTCTCCTTAAGCTGTCACCTGAATAAACCAGCTGGTCTCTGACCTCCCCTCTCCTTCTAGATAAGACATTATTAACATGTAAGATGTTGCAATGATTGTACTTGACTAACCTTAAAGACGTTGCGGTGTGTCCTCCTCAGCTCCCCACCTGGATGAAGCAGCTTGTCTCCGACCTGCACAAGCACGTGCAGCACCAGTTCTGGGACCGCGTCTCCGTCAAGGACGTCGATGTCCGCAACGAGATCAACAAGCTCCGCCTCCGCCTCACCGTCGACAAGGACTTCAAGGTACGTACGTCGCCATGGTAACCGGTGATGTGGCAGGCAAACTGTGGTGTTGGGTTACATCATGTAGCAAGTGTTAGCTTACCATGTATATGAATGTATTTGAGTAAGAATAAACGGAAATGTAGTTTGTTAGGCCAGACCATATTCGTACGTTGGACCTGTTGGTTTCTGTTTCTTGAGATCCAAATTTAGTTGAAAGTTTGCCAGCTATTCTTTTAGTGGTCTTGAATTAATACATTTCATATTTTAGAATACATAAACATATAGATGACAATTCATGTAAATCTTGGATATTCTTACAAAAAACAAGAGGAAGCTATCTGTACATTCCAAAGAGTAGACATACGGATCATGTAAATCAAAAGGGAAATGGTACATGGTACACCCAAACACTGACCTTACATGACCCGATCTGTTCTTCCAGGAAATGAACGTGACCATCAAGACCCCCCGCGAGGAGGTCAACATTACCCGCGTCTCCCTGAAGGAGCCCAAGCTCAAGGTCAACCTGCAGAAGGTCCTGAAGACCGAGCTGCCCCTGAAGATGGACCTGTCCCTGCCCGTCCCCCTGCGCTTCCCCAGCACCAAGTATTCCCTCATGCAGGACTACCAGAACAGGCTCCTGAACAAGCAGTACTGGCGTAAGTACCAATCAGTCAATACATCTGTCAATCAATCAATCAATCAATCAATCAATCAATCAATCAATCAATAAGTACCAGAACAGGCTCCTGAACAAGCAGTACTGGCGTAAGTACACATCAGTTAATCAATCAATACATCAATCAATACATCAATCAATATCAATGAATCAATCAATCAATCAATCAGTACCAGAACAGGCTCATTAACGAGCAGTACTTCCGGACACTCACTCACTCACTCATTACTGTCGATTAATGAAGACTTTAGATCATCTATGAGTGCCTAAACAAGCTGATGGATGAAAGGTAGTACCATCGTATGTATGTCCAGCATTGAATCAATCAATCAATCAATCAAATGACCGATAAATGAATCAATAATCGATTATCGTCTACACAGAAATGAAAGTTCCTAGTTCTTCCGAAGAAGCATGTCATATTTACCTGTAGCTGTATGTGTGATGATCTAGAAACTGCAGGTTTACACATTGCTTTTTGCACTAACCATTTTAGCGATTCACTCATTAAACATTTCGCTCTTTCCACCACCAGCTTATTGCAAGGTCGAGCACGACAAGATCAAGACCTTCGACGACGTCGAGTACAAGTACGAGCTGAGCAAGTGCGAGCACATCCTGGCCAAGGACGCCTCCCCCGAGGAGAAGTTCATGGTCCTCATCAGCAAGAAGGAGGAGCAGAAGCCCGAGAACATCCTCAAGGTTTGTTTGTTTGTTTGTTTGTTTATTTGTTTGGGTCGTTGTTTATTATTCTTGAAACACTCAAATCTTGCTGCTGGCCAGTTTTCATTGAGATCATGAGGGAAGAAGGAAAATACAACAGTTAGGATACTTTGTGGGGTTACTCCATACTCTGAAACACATTTTCTATTGGAGTATACATGGAGTATTTGTCTTTGCGTATCTGGAAAAGGCTCTGGAACTACATGGAATAAGTGAAAACCCTTCGCCATCAGAGAATCTTTAAGCAAACTAAGACAGAACCAAGATATAAGACAACATTTTCCTTGACCAAACAGCTGAATTTTGTACGACGCTTGCCCAACTATATCAAGAATGTCCTGACAGTTTGGATCGCACGATGGTCGTGCGCCGTATTTCTCAGAGTCCTGTTGTTCACGATTCCGCGTGTTTGGTGTTTCAGGTCTTCCTGGAGGGCAAGAAGATCGAGCTGCGCACCCGCGAGCAGAGCCGCGAGGAGGAGCGTCGTGAGCGCGAGGAGGAGCACAAGTGGACCAGCGAGGAGGAGAAGGAGCACAAGCACAACCTGGTAAGTTTGTTATACAAAGTAAAAAGTCATGTTAGGGCACAGGGTAAGGGACTTGTCGGCATAACACAGCAATAGGTTCACAGGAGAGTATTATACAAACTATACAGCCTAGTAAGGGATTCAGGCAGCACTGTACTGTGTTATACAAAGTATAGGTTCACAGGACAGTATTATGCAAACTATAAAGCAAGATATCTTCGCAGGAAACATTTTGTTTCTTCTTCTTCTCCAAACACACAAAGTCTGTCACCATGGTAACTGGTGCTGGGTTAAATCATGTTGCAACTTGTAGGACAGAGTTGGAGGGGCTGGTCACCAAGTATACAAAGTCAAGTCAACAGTAAGAATAAACAGAGCAGTAGTTTGTTGGGCGTCAGGCAGAAGTAGTTTTTTCTTTGTGCATTCAAACAAGAACAAATTAACGAAGTGGTTTCATCAGCTTGTAACAAAGTTCTAGCTCTATACCAATGGACTTACATACTGACCTAACGCTTACCTTATCTGGTTGGGAGTAAGGATTAGAGTTGGTTCTTGAAGGCTTTGAAACATCAGTCATAAACACCTATGGGATTTCATACTGACCTGACGCTTGCCTGTTCCCCCGGCAGATCGAGATCACCATGGACGGTCGCGAGGTCGAGGTCCGCCCCGAGCAGCAGATCGTCATCCGCCGCGACCAGAACGACCGCAACAGCGAGAAGCTGTTCACCATCCAGAGGGTCGGCAAGATGGTCAAGATCATCAGCGAGAAGCTCGGCCTCAAGATCAAGCACGACAACCACGCCACCTGGGTCAAGGTAAGGACGTTCTGTTTGTCTTAATTATTAAGTTGTAGTCAAGGAACCACCTTCTTCTCCACTTAAGATGAAGTCAAGGAACCGCCTTGCGAAGTCTTCAGGCCTCTAGGGTTCTGAGCTGAGGAAAAGTCTCGCAGTCCATTACTGTGGTTACATAAACAAAACTAAAGAACAACAAACAACCTGCATCTGCTACGATTTCTTGGAGTAAAATTCTTGTTTTCCAGTTTTTAAACTTATAAGGTTATACTGTAGTATCCAGGAAAGTTGTTTTCATCAATTCCTAAAAATTGTTCATCTAGTTCTCAAACCTCCAAAACAACGTGGACAATGCGTGATAGAAGCATGCACATTGCGTGATCCAAGCGTGCACAATGCGTGATCCTAACGTGCACCATTGCGTGTTTCAGGCCTCCAACAACTTCCGCAGCAAGATGGCCGGTCTGTGCGGCAACTTCGACGGCGAGCAGACCAACGAGTACTCCGGCCCCAGCGAGGAGATCTACAAGTCCCACAAGATGTTCGCTCTGTCCTACCAGGTCCCCAGCAAGCAGTGCGAGACCGAGGGTAAGTTGGTCTAAATTTATGTCAAAGATTTGTGTTGTATAAATGTGCTGTGTTGGAGAGAGTTTGCTGACAGTGCATCTGCAAACTGAGAACATTATTCAGATAGTCTTGCATGTGTTGTAAAAATGACGACAAATGTCTTATTACGGAAAATGCTGACTCAGATCGTTGCTTAAAAATCCAAAGATGAATTTGCAAGGTTAAGAGGACTTCTATATCCTAAATATCATATTCTGCTTTGAAGAGTAAAACTGTTTTAGATTTCCCTGTAAATCCTCGACCTATTTCAACGAACATAATGCCATCCTTGAGCACACTTTCGTGATCCTAAACATTTGTTGTCATCACACCTTAGGCTAGAGGCTGTGGCACAAGATGTAGAACCGTACCCTTACCCATGCAATTTCCTAAACATCTCTCTCCGTCTCCCTTCACCAGGCAAGAAGCTGCCCAAGATGCGTAACGTCATGATCTCCCGCACCAACGAGAACGGCAAGGAGGAGACCTGCTTCTCCAAGACCCCCGTCCCACAGTGCCCCGAGGGCTCCAGGAAGACCAAGACCGAGAAGAGCCAGATGGAGTTCCACTGCCTCTACACCAACCTGGAGAGCACGAAGAAGATGATGAAGGTAAGCACTGACTTCTGTTGCGTTGTATGTTTCATGGGTCTACATACAAGATCATAGGTCCATATGCAAGACCATAGGTCCATATACAAGACCATAGGTCCATATACAAGACCATAGGTCCAAATACAAGACCATAGGTCCATATACATGTACAAGACCATACATGTAGGTCCATATACAAGACCATATACATAACCACAGTAAAGACACGAAAACAGAAATGGCCATGTCTAACATAGTGCCATTCTGCATTCACCTTTTACATCTATTATTACAAGTTACAATTCATAGCAGAGCCCGCTAACCATTTCTCCACACTCTCTGTCTCCCCGCAGCTTCACCAGACGAAGCCCCTGGAGAAGATGATGTCCAAGAAGACCGACCGTGTCCAGGAGATCGAGGCCGAGCTGGAGTGCCGCGAGCAGTAAACTCTTACTGACCCGTCCATCAGCTTACCCACTTCTTCCTAGACATGATCGCTCTCTCTTAGTGTAAAATTGTTAGGACTTTCGACTGTATATTTAGGAGAATTCTATGCAAATAAATAAACGCTGATAATTTTTACACAGTATGTGAAACGTTTTGATAACGACCAGGGTTTTTTTTTCATCATCGGGAAATGATGACATATTGTACACGGACTGTTGTTATAACATGAATGGTGCTCACCTTTCTCAGTTGTCTGTTTTTTCAGGGTTTTGTCTTTTGTTACATACATTTTGAAGCACATTAAAGATCAAGTTATGACGGAAACCATGGTGGCCTCTGGTCTTCTGTCTGTTGTCAGCTTCAGACAACTTTGTTGTAAAGTTATAGAGAGATAGGTATACTCCCCCCACCCCACACACGCAGTGAGAGAAAGAGCGAGAGAGAAAGAAAAAGAGGGAAAGAACGAGTGTGAGATAAAGTGTGTGTGTGTGTGTGTGTGTGTGTGTGTGTGTGTGTGTGTGTGAAAGTGGGGTCATTACAAAGCTAGAAAAGAATAATGACACAGAGAAAGATAGAGAAATACACATAGAGAGAAGGAATGGTCTTCCAGCTCCAAATCTTTAAGCTAAAAACGGTAATAAGACGTAGACGAGTTCAGGTGTGTTTGCAAGCAGGTTCCTAGTTGAGAAAAGATAGTTCATCAAAGTGTAAGATACATAAACATGACTATACTTTGTTGAGGAATGCGTGAAAAGACATGGACCACGGCGCCCTCCTTTACGGACAGAAGGTCACAAGAAATAATAAAAAAAATTGCCAGATTAAGTGTGAGAAACCAACCCCATAGACATGGCCCCGCCCTTCATCTATACATAGATGTTCAAAATGAGTCGCCAAATCAAAGAAGTGGAAACAATTGGTAGGCATGCAGACACTGGAATCTGATTTGATAGAGAGCCAGGATCGGTATTCTGGTCAGTTATTGTATTCAGGACCGTGCCTATCTAAGTTCTATGCCTGAATGGGTTAGGGTTAGGATCGGGTCTGGATAGTCTCCGTGTATCCAAGACTATAGATTTGCCTCAGACACGGTTCTTGAACTTAATGAGAACTATGCCTGTGCATGCTGCATTAAACATCAGTCTTGCAGGACATAGGTCAGCTGAACTGGACATGGGGCTTTGCTGTATCATTGAGTAAAACCTCTGCCACATCCTGCATACGACAGCGGATATGACATCCGTACTACATGTAGTAGTTGCCGCCTGTCAAAGAGCGTCGCCCTATCGCGGTACGATCGCGAACTTAAGGAATTCTTGGGATAGCGGTAAAAGTGTCCTGTAAAGTTCGACTGTCTTGCCACGGAAAACGGGCACTATCCTAGATCCTTGTCTGCGGTTTGTTCTGTCACATCCTGTCTGAAAATTCCAAGGCATCAAAATCGTTCGACGACCTTCTACGAAAGTTACCGCACCAAAAATGTGACTGTTTTTGATGTCCGTTCTATGGTCGCTATAGACAGATTGTTTTATCTGATTGTACATTGACTCCTATTGGTTGTGTATTACTTGTAAATCATGACTTGATCTCGGCTCAGACGAAGAACAACAACCAAGGCTAGGGTCACACTTGCGCACACTTGGAAGTCATCCAGAATACCTTAAATAGAGTGATAATATACAGACTCGTGGGTGGTACCTGGTGGCATGTTTACACACTAAGGTTACTGTAGGAAACAACGCGTACTGCTTCAAGCTTTGGTACATGTTTTCGACGGCGTCTGTGGGTTTTGTGGTTTGTGTCAGCATAACTGTAGAGGCTGCTGTCCGTGGTTTTGTGGTTGTAAGGATGATATGTGGTCTGTGGTAGGTGTCGACGCAACAAAGGACAAGCTGAATAACGGGCCACCTAGTTTGCTACTGCAGGAGACTAGTGTATCCAGAACCGTACTTTATCCAGGACCGTGCGTGCTTTATCCAGTACCATGCTCATGCTCGGTTCTGTGTAGTCGGCATGTATCCAGAACCTTGCTTTATCCAGAAGGACTATCCAGAACCATGCCCAGGCAGGGTTCTGGATAGTCCACGCGTATCCAGAACCGTGCCTGGGGCAAATCTACGTTCTTGGACACGCAGAGACTGTCCAAAACATTGCCTTATCCATTGAGCCATAGAAGTATGTATGGTTCTTGATGTCACGGAGACAGTGCGGAAAATGATTATGACGACGTCTCCAAGAACATTTGAATAAGAAGTGTGTTACTTCACTGTGTGTGAGGGTGGGGGTCTGTGGGTGTGTGCGTGGGTGTGAGTGTATGTGTGTGAAGCACGGTTATGAATACAAGAAGCGCTGAAGCTAGAGTACTAGTGTTACGCCCAAGGTCGGATAGAGCAGTTACACAGCGCAGCTGCTAAGCTTAGGACAAGAATAGATAAAAAGTAGGGCAAAGATGTGTTTACAAGAGGAGGGAAGTTGTTTACAACGGGGCACGACTGGGCTTGAACCACCTCCAAAAATGACATGCATCCACCAGATTCTCCACAGACGCACTGGTTTGCAAGAGGAGTTAGCCGGCCATAGAGTTGCTGATTGCAAATCCGCAGTGTTTGACCAGTAACCCATGCAGAGTGGTAAAAAAAAATCAGACCAATAATTGACATCCACCAATCTAAGGCCTGTATATTAACACAATGACTCTAAAATATCCCAACACACGATAGACAAGGTATAGATACAAAGTACAATTTAAGACAGAATGCTTCCATTAATGAGAATAATGAATTCTGCAGTTATTGCCATATTATCTGTCTGTTCCCGTGTCTCCAAGCAGTTGTAATGAGTTAAGTTTGCAAAGTTTTCTGACCGCAAAACTTTACTCAACTCCCTGGCACACATTGCCGACCATGGCCTCCCGACCGTCTCCCGACCGTCTCCCGACCACGGTTGAGAGTTAGTCGTGAGCAAGACTATCTGTGGTTGGCGGTTGGTCGGCAAGCTTGCCTTCTAGTCTTTACCAAAATTTACCCGAATCTACACCCAACATCTGCTTGGAGAGAGTAACAGCTCGAACTTGAACGTGACATGAGAACGTGGCCACAGTTGAGTGACGTGTTTGCGTGAACTATGAGATCTCAAGTTACAATAAAGCTGAGATCAGCTGGGCAAAAAGCAAGACTCGACACAACAACAGCAGACGAAGTCCTCGACTATGCAGTATTTTTCAACCGAACGTGGGACGGAATGTCCTAGTGCGCAGTATCAAGTAAGCACAAAACTGCACACTCCGTCCAAAATCAACAAAGCCACGAGCAAAGTCCGTGGAGCGTTCGGAAAACAAACATGATCGACTCAGGGTATAAAAACCCGTCCGCAATCACGGCGAGTTCTCATTCCAGCCCGAATACTCTACACAGACGGTTCGGCTGATACTGAGACACCATGAACAAGTTACTTCTCCTCCTTCTGGGGGCCTGCCTGACGCGTGAGTACTACTTTCATCTCTTGGGAATGAACTTGTCTGAAGTCCCTACAACCAATCATGAGCTACCAGACTATGGTCGGGAGTTGGTCGTGATCAAGATCATTTGTGGTTGGGAGATAGTCGGCGAGGTTGTCTGTAAAAGTCGTCTTTAAAAGTCTTGTGTGCCAGCCAACTATTAATTGTGGAAAATCAATGGAGTTTTTTAAATACTTTTTTATGATAGTGCGTTATCATAAGTTCATCTCTAGTAAGCCATGGCTGGTTTTGAAGTGTGTTCTTGACTTTCCGGAGACGAATGAATCTTGCCATCGTTGGTTGCCTTGTTTCAGTAGATACAGAAGCTATTAGTGGAGTTATTAGCCGAGTGGAGCTTCCTATCAGCATTACTCATCCACATACTTTTCCAAAAAGATTTTTTTTCGATAACTCATTTTCGTAAGTTCATCACCTTACCCTATACGGTTAACTTGATTTTGTTCGTCGCCTTCCTCTCAGCTAAGTTGGAAAGGATTAAATATTTCTCTTCCCAACTCTAACTTGAATCAGATTTACTTATTCATATATATTTTCTGAGGATTTGGCTGCTCTTGGCTGCTTTCGTAAATTCTGACGTCGATTTTTTTGCAGTTTAGACAATCGCGAATTGGTTGCAATCTAGGGCCCCAATCAACCAGTGAAGTTAAACTGTATACAACTTTCAAGATCATTAATCATTGGCACCAAAGATCATCCATGTCTTATAAATGCGAATCGAAAATTTCATTTTTTTATTAAAAAAAAACTTTGTTCGCAAAATCATGCCCGAAGGCTAATTGCTTTTACAATCAAGTATAATACTCATTACACAGTAACAGGAGACAGGTAACAACTGTCTGGGAAAAAACTTCTACTTCTACTACTACGCTAGCTATTGTGGGGTTCGACTTCTTCTTTGAAGGCAGTGGATAATGAATAGTCCCACATTCTGCATAATTAGTGGGTTTTGTGTTCTTAGTAGAAATGCAGTTTTATATATAACGATAGTCGGGTTACATCATCTGCAGCCCAGCACGAAAACAACAGACCAAGGACGGCGGTTATATATTAAGCACGAATTACATAAAGTTGAAAACAAGCCAAGAAATGCGCCGGATGCTGTTATGTCACTCCGCTAGGGATAATGTTGACTTTAAATGATGTAATTGTAAACGGCTGGGTGCATAACATAATCAGCCTGTGTCACAACTACGATATGGTCTTGGCAAGGACGCATTGTAGTTTTCCGCTATGGGTAATGTTGACTTTAAATGATGTAAACTTTAAGGTACCTAAAACTAGGATACGGCCTCGGCGGGCAATTGCGCAAGGACACGCTGTGTACTGCAAGAAAACAACAACAGAATCTGCTCTATAGAATAAACAATGTGAATTGCATGTAACCTGTCATGATGATACTGCAACCCACGATCGGCAACCCCACGTGATTGTAGCCCTCTTTGTTGCTACGTAGAACCCTACGACATTTTTTGTGCTTTGTATTTCTATTTTGTAGTTTGTAGTTGACCGTACGAAAGTTGCTCTACCTTTTCTTGCATAACAGTAGCGTAAATTGGAGGTTCACTTATATATAAACATACAGCTATAAGTATAGGTGAAGAAAGTAAACATCACTTTACATTAAACGCTAAGGCATTTTTTCGTCTTGAGCTTTAAAAACGTTTACGCTTTTTTTCCCCGCAGAGGCGACCATCAGATCAGAAGACCTTGCTGACAAGGGTAAGAATTATTTTTGTTCTCTGAGGACTTTTTGTTCTTTCCTACTGACGTCATTTGTTTTATCAGTGACTTTAATCAAGTTCACGATCAGGGTCACGATACTGGTATGTGTAAGGGTACGAAGTCCAAATGTTCGTATCAATATGACAATGTATTACATCTCCTAGTAGAGGTTTGTGCTCTGGCTTATTTTTAGCTTTTTTTTATCGGGCTTTCTTTTTTTTGTACTGCTTTTTTCCTGCCAGAGAAAAAAAAAGATACAAGTACAATAAAGAAAGCCCGAAAAAAAAAAGCCTAAAAATAAGCCAAATTAAAGCCCAAACCTCTGCTCAGAGAGTAACATCTGCTTGCCTGTTCAGTGTTTGGTCAGGGTCGGGCGAAGTTTCCGCAACGATTGTAGATTGGAGAAGAGACACGTGTTCCTCTTCAAATCTACAACATACGATATTGCCGCGAGAAAAACATCGTAGGGGCATCCACTACGATGGTTGTGACATGTGCTAAAGCTACAACTATTTTTCTTCCTCAGTGTTTGGTCAGGGTCGGGCCTACGGGTACAGGTACGAGGGAGAGATCATGTCCGGCATCCCGAAAACCTCCGACAGGTTCTCCGGCATGAGGATCGAGTGCGACGCGCGCCTGCAGTTCCAGACGGACGAGGTAACGTCATGACGTCATCACGCAAGCATATTCGTCATGACGTCATGGCGCAAGCATATTCGTCATGACGTCATGACGCAAGCATATTCGTCATGACGTCTGACGCAAGCATATTCGTGATGACGTCATGACTCAAGCATATTCGTAACGCCACGCACAAAACTAACGGAAGTTCGTTTAACCATCAATGCAACCGCTTTATCATTCGTATATTCATTACTTCATTATTCATACATTAATTAACACATTTGTCTGTCCATCCATCCATCCAATCCCTAACTCACTCACCCATTCATCCAGTCTTCTTAAGTCAATGAAGTCCATGCAGGCATGCATTCAATTATTCATTCATTCATCCATGCAATCACCTATCCATTCATTCATCTTTTCCTCACTCACTTATCCTCTTTCCTTCACTCTCTCACTCCTTCAATCTTTCACGCACCCATCCTTCACTCACCCACTCTTCACTCATTCACCCACTCACTCACACTCATCCTTCACTCATTCATCCTACATTCAATCCCTCTCACGCATCCTTCATTTACTCACTCACTCACTCACTCTCGCATCCCTTCTTCCTTACCCCCAGGAGATCCTGCTGCGTCTTGAGAACGTGAAGCTGAAGACGCTGCGCGGCGAGCTGGAGTCTCCTGAGGAGAAGGCGCTCAACAGGATCGTCAAGAAAACTTCCAAGGTCAGTTTCTGTATATCTCATTCCATAGGCGAGACCAAATCATCAATACATGACTATATTGTAACTCATATATTGTTATCGATAGTGATAATTGCAAGATAGTTTACTGGAGTTGTACAGTCGAAAATTTAGGTGAGTCCAATTTTTTGGGTTGGAAATTACAGTTTAAACTTGTTTCATAATAAACTTCTACCAACACAGTGAAGATAGTTTAGTTTTGTAGTATTGTTGTCTTACTGCTATACATTGTATCATGCACGATTGTCGAGCAATAAAGTTCATTCATTCATTCACCCATCCATCCATTCATTCATTCGCCAAAAAGCAGTTACTCAAGCAACTGGATATGACTTTGGAAAATCATATCCAGTTTGCAAATTTCAAAAATCATATCCAGTTTCCAAAATCATATCCAGTTTCTTGGCGTATCTTACTACCTGGATGTCTAACCTTCACCGACGCATTAATTCATCATGCATTCATTCATTTATTCATTCATCCATCATTCCAGGAGACTGCCCAGGAGCAGCAGCACCAGGACGCGTTCCGCCAGGACCTGTTCACGTCTTCCGCCGAGGAGTGGGACGCCAAGTCCATCCAGACGTCTTCCCAGGAGAGCCGAGAGACGCCCAGCATGGAGAGGCACCAGCAACAGAAGCAGCGCGAGGCGAGCAGGATCAAGGAACAGGTACAGACTCCTAAGGTTGTTATTAGCCTGACGGAGTAGCTAGGTTGATAGCACGTGGGTAGAAGGCCGACGAGGTTGACAGGAGACGCCCAGCATGGAGAGGCACCAGCAGCAGAAGCAGCGCTGTGCCATCAGGATCAAGGAGCAGGTACCGATTCTTAAAGATTGTATCAGGGTATTATTGTTTTGGGTGGCTGAGCTGTGATTATCCGTTAGTCCAGACGGAGTAGCTAGGTTGCTAGCTCGTGGGTAGAAGGCCGATCAGGTTGACAGGAGATACAGAGCATGGAGATGCACCAGCAACAGAAGAAGCGCGAGGCGAGCAGGATCAAGGAACAGGTACTGATTTTTTTTTCATTTTGAGACAGCCTCCTTCAACTAGCTGAAGATTCTGCTGCCCTTTTGTGGCCAATACGAGATGGGGTTCACCAGGCCTCCATCCAGGAAAGTCGTGTAAAGTGTAGGAGTAGGTTGACAACACGTGGGTAGGGTGAGGGCAGACTGACAGGCAGAATGACAGGAGGTATCAGAATCTGGTAACATATTACTTGTAATTAGCCTGCAGGCAAGAACTTGCAAACAAATTCCTAACATCTATCATCGTTACCTACAAACAGGGCCTCTCAAGCAGCCAGCTGCCCGGCCAAGGGCTCGAGCTCGAAGTCCGTGCAATGTTGCAATAACCTTTCTAACATCTATTATCCTTACTTATCACAAAAGACGTCCTCTTAGCAGCATGGTCGCTCCAACAGCCGCCGTCCTTTTTCTAAATGCTACAATGTACTGTTCACGACCCAGTCTCTGCCTTCGAGAGGAGACGCAGAACTGCCCTCGTAGAGAAACGTAGAAAGAGGAAGAACTATACCGTCACGGCTCCAACACCAGACCCGTCATTTACCTGCAGCCACTGTGGTCGAGTATGCCGGTCACGCATCGGACTTGTAAGCCACCAGCGGGCGTGCAGCATTCAGGAGAGGGAAGGGCCCCTGACAATCTTGGGATACGAAGCCAAGCCAAGATCAGAAAAGAGACAATGTACTTGCAATCAACCTCCGGGCAAGAACTCGCAAAGAAAATTTCTAACACCTATTTTCCTTCCAACAGAAGACGTCCTCTGAGCAGCAGGGTCGCACCAGCAGCCGTCAGTCTTCTGTGACTGACATGCCAAAGAAGAGAATCTCGAAGAAGTTTCCGTCCTTTCCATGTTACGTTGTAATTGCAATTAGCCTTCGGGCAAGAAAATTTCTCTAACACGTACTGTCCTTCCAACAGAAGACGTCGGCCGAGCAGCAGGGTCGCACCAGCAGCCAGGGGAGCTCGGAGTCGGTTTCTCGGGAGGAGAGCGAGGAGGTTCCCGCCGATGAGCTGGCGGAGCTACGGCGCCAGCTGGAGAAGCCCGTGCTGGTGGTGTACAGACAGGGCCGCGTGGAGAGCATCCGGGGCCAGAAGGACGAGCCCCAGTGGTCCGTCAACATCAAGCGCGGCGTCATCAACCTGTTCCAGGTAACTACAGGAACAGTACTTCTCGTTATCATCGTTTGTTGAAACCCCTATATATAAGGTTCGGTTGGTCGGCGAGGTTGTCTAGTAGTCTCGAAACGTCTGTGTCAGTCGATTATTCATAAAAAAGGCATTTAAGAGACTAAATCTAGGTACACATTTACTCCTAGTCAACAACCCTAACCATGAAGCCCACTTTGTTGAAGCCCATGGACAACGATGGATTTTCAAACCAGCACCGACCATAGTTGGGGTTTGATCAAGATCAAAGTCTTGGGAAGGTCTGACAGGGGTTAAAATGTGTGACAGGGGTTTAAATTGTTGCATCAGACAATGACCAACCTAAATTCATCGTTGTTCCCTTCCTACAGTGCACCCGTAACCCCAAGAACTCCGAGATGTTGGACAAGGACGGGCGGGAGGAGACCAACGTCGCGTTCGACAAGTCTCCAGAGAGGTGTGTTCGTTTGTCTAGTTTCAAGCTAAGCATACCTAACTTACTAGGAACATGGAGGTAGTCTTTTAACTCCATGCTAGGAATATGTAAGACTGGTCTGAGACCTGCTTTTTTCAGGTGTCATGAATATACCTTAAGAAATGAGACGGCAAAGAACTTAACACAGCGACAAGACGTGACATTGAATATTGACGTTGACCTTGTCATTGCAGCCAACCAACCTCTCGCTCTAGAAATTATCATTTGGATGTTTTTTCAGTATCTCCCAATGGCCTCGAAGGTCTTCAATGACTGTCAGTGCTCTTAGGCTGTCAAATGTCTTGTGAAAATGGAGATGGGAGTTGAGGGGTATTGTATCTAGAACCGCGCCGATCTCGGTCTATGCCTGAAAGGGTTAGGATCAGGCACAGATCTGGATAGTCTCTGCATATTCAAGAAAGTAGATTTACCCCAGACACTGTAACAGTTAAGGATACGTGCGGACTATCCTGGAATCGTGCCCGAGCATGATACTGGATAAAGCAGGTCTGACTGGAACGAGCCCTTCTGCATATGTGCACTTACTACAGGTTCATCTATTTACATATGTTTTGCCTATGCATTTCTGCAGGTTGTTCCGTATCATGGAGGAGGACGTGAGCGGCCAGTGCGAGACGCAGTACCTGGTCCAGGACAGCCGGAAGGAGAAGGGCGTGCAGGTCGTCACCAAGACCAAGGACTTCCAGAACTGCAGGGAGAGGCCTCAGCAGCAGCGCTCCTTCATCAGCGGCAAGAAGGTCGGCAAGGTGAGCGGGAAAACGTCTTAAGTTTGTTCTAAGACATCTGACTCTGTAACCTCCGTGGTTAGAGGCCACATCCAGTTGAAAGTTGGTCTGTATGTATCTTTCGGACAGAGTAAGTTGACGAGCAAATGGCAGGAGGTCTAAAGGTAAGACACAGGAAATGGGAGGTCACCCTATGGAAGACATAAAATGCTGCCTGGAAGTCTGAAGTATCAGAGATTTCTTGTTTAGGTTTGGATGAGAAGCAGATTGTTCATTTGCACTCCGTTTAGCTTACTAACACTATGCGTTGCCTAGCTCAAGAAGACAAAGCTGTCTAGTCATGAGAGGAACACCATCTTTTCTTGGGCTCACTGCTAATGATAATTCTGAATTTTCAAGTAATAAGCCGTTTTCTGACTTCCTTATTTTTGCCACAGACCGAGAAGGAGGAGCACCTTCAGTCCACGGTTGAGACGCGCCAGCGCCTGGTGACGGACCGCAGCAGCAGCGGCAAGTTCCTGATCCAGCGCGCAGAGTCACGTGGTCAGCACGTCTTCCAGCCTTACTCCGAGCAGGGCGGGGATGTCATCACCTTCGCCAAGTAAGTAACGTCTTCAGAAATCCATCCTTATTCTTCAGTCCCTTGATCTTGACTGTATCTGTACTGCACAGCAGTTTCTCTGTAACATGTACTGTAGCACAAATGTGGCAAGGTTGTCATGCCTGTTGAATCTGAAGGTTCTGGCCTCGAATCCCTGGGAGAGGAACGGATCTAAGTCACGTTTTGCACAACTTTTGATCACAATTTGCATGTGTGTAGATGGAAAGTTATTTCAGATCAATATGTACAGTAGCTCTGTTTGACAAAGATCTCTCTCCCTAAAGGTTATGGCTAGACCTTTACCTTTTCCCTGGCAAAGATGTTTTTGAACATTTCCTGAAAGCAGATTCTGGATATGATCATTGAGGTCCTTAGAAATTATCTCTGTTTGACATGGCTTTAAATGACGTTTGGCATGACTTTTTAGTGTGATTTACACGCATGCGGTTGGAATGTAGCTCAGTTTGACAAAAAGATGTCTCTGCATGGTTTTCCCACAGGCAGATTCTGGAGCTGATCGAGGCCAAGCCTAATTGAAGTCCTTAGACTTAGAAATGAGCTGTGTTTGACAAAGACGTTATTGGAACGTTTCTCACAGGCAGACCCTTGAGCTGATCGAGGCCACGACGACAATCCCAGATCCAAAGATCCCCGAGCCGCTGCAGCCTGAGGAGAAGGGCAAACTGATGTTTGTGTTCGAGAAGAAAACTCCCCAGCCCGGCAGCAGCCAGGAGAGCCGCGAGAGCACCGAGCAGAGCAAGGAGGTCACCCAGCAGAAGGTGGATGGCTCTTTTTTTATCCATCAAGACATCAAAACATAACAAGGACAGTGTGGCGCTGCACTCAAGCTTATAACTAATAAAATAGCCAAAAAAGCACAATTAACATTTAAATGCTAATGCTAACAAATTTATTTGAAAATTAAGATTACATGTATCTTGAGATGCTGTTCCTGTGTAGGTGACTCAACTGTGTGAAGGCATTGTTTGGGGAGTGCGGAAGACCATCACCAAAGACAAGTACTAGAAGTATACTTTTCTGTGGGCCAGATGATGTTTGATATAGCTTTTACATTTAATAAACCGAATCTTACTAACCTGTTCCTGTGCAGGTTACCCAGCTGTGTGAGGGCATTGCCCGCGGAGTGCGTGAGACCATCACCGAAGAAACGCCCAAACAGATCATCCAGCTCATCACCGAGCTGCGCAAGATGGACAAGCAGCAGCTCAAGCAGTTCTGCCTGGAGAAGATCCCCAAGACCACACCGGTTAGACGTCTTATATTACATATGCATATTTATTATTTATTCATTTTTATTTTTATTTAATCTTCAATGACACCTGGGTAGCTCCTTCAGCCAATAGCTGATTTCCAAGGAGGCCCAGGGGGAATACAATATGTAAATTTTATAAAATAGATTATACAAAGAACATAACAAAAGATGTAAATGAAATCAGTATAACTGAAAGTTATACATAAATAAATGAATAATACGACATGAACTGAGGGAATTTACAAAAAATATAACTTGTATATTATATACCTTCTCAATGCTATTTGGAATAATGCACTTAGATGTTTATATAATACATATTGTATTAACTGCCTCAAACTAGTGTCACGGAAATGAAAAGTAACCTACAGTGGGTGTCACTGGAAGACAGTTAAGAAAAATGTCCAGAGTGACTATGCATGATGTACAAAATGACTAATAAACTGGTGGACGTCCCAATTACTAAGTACCTAATACCAGCCCAGAAGAGAACAAGAAATAGCCATGCCTTCAAGTTCCAGATTTATCTACCAAGGATTGAGGTGTTCAAGAATTCATTCTTTCCTGGAACTATGGTAGAGTGGAACTTGCTGTCACCAAGTACAGTTGGGGCATTGACATTAGATAGCTAAGTGTTAAGGTGCAATTGCCAAGTGCAAGAATACGCAATAAAGATGGCTTTTTCCCTATCAGACCCCGAAGACCAGTCAGGAGAAGGCACAGTCTGAGACCCGCAAACTCATGATCGACGCCGTGTCCATGGCCGGCACTGAGGAGGCTCTCAAGGTGGTTAAGGAGCTACTGGAGGAGAACAAGATAACACAGGAGGATGCACAGACCCTGATAGCCGGTCTGTCCGTGTCCATAAACCCCTGCACAGCCACTGCCACCCGCCTCATGCTGGTAAGTACACGTTCTGTCATGTACATGTAGGCCTCCATCCAAAATATGAAATGCTATAAAAATGAGTAGCGATATAGCCCAACTGTGAATTGTTTCTTAGTTGCCCAAGTTACAATACAGAATGTCATAAGAGAATTTCAAACCATGAACCCTGTAAAGAGGCTATCCTCTTGTCTTAATGGCAAACCATGCAAATATAAAGCTGCTATCATGATTAAAATTAGCCTCTACCAGGCTTCAGGGTGGACTGGAAAGAAACGTACAAATTGGCCAATAGACAGATAACATTTTGCAGGGGAGCTGGTCCATCAAAGAAGTACAGTTTGTTCACGGCTTTTTTATAACTTTCAGTCATAAATTGACTCAAAAAGCATCTTCATCTGATCTTCTTCCACCGAGCAACGTCACTCTGGAACACTCTTTCCACTGACGCTCGCACTGTCACTGTCTATTGCCTCCTTCAAAAGGAAGCTATGGGACTCTCTAGGCGACCCCTATATTAGCCTTAGGTGTGTGACCCTGATAAATGAATAAAAATAAAATCTGATCTGTTTTTTTGTGTGTGTGTGTGTGTGTTATCCAGGAAATTGCGAAGTCCCCCAAGGCGCAGCAGAACCCTAACCTGCGTAAGGTGTGCTGGCTGGCGTTTGGCACCATGGTGCACAAGTTCACCAAGACACAGCCTCAGGAGGCCGCCGAGCTCATACAGATCAAGAGGGAGTACGCCAAGGTATGGAACTTGTTTACAACATCGCATTGTGGTGGGGACATTTCCTCTGTAGCTGTATGTGGCTTGGGAAGCTTTATTATGTAGGACATGACCAGAGTCCTATTGGGGACCTTGTGGCATATCAATGCATATTATCATATAGCCGGGTGACGTTGACCAATCAGAAGGCTCCATTCCACATTCTTTATGACGCCGTAATGTCACAAATAGAGTCAAAATCGGGTATTTGTTCATTCCAATCCATACATTAAACAAAATGAATAATCACCCGCATATGACCTCAGGTGACCCAATAGAACACGGCTCTACTTCTAAAAAATCCAAAAATAACTTGAGTTGTGTTCCAATGACTCCCATAAGAGCACCTGTTCCCTGCCTGTGACACACCATATTCACCTCGGGGCGGGTCATTAAACCTTAATTAATGCATCACCCCAATAGAGGGGTGTTACACAGTGACTTTTCAAGATCAAGAACAGGATGAAGATCAAGGCTTTCTTTAAATAGATTACTCATACTGTATGGCGCTGTATTTAGCAAGACCATTCTCCATGTTTCCTGTTAGGAGTAAGTGCCATGAATCAAAGCTGTTGTGCTTGAGTCTGAACCCTCAAAGAGATAACAGCTGGTTTCTTCATTAAACGTCCAAAAATCTTAGATTCTTGTCAGTGGTTAGTTCTGTCCCAGCCAGCTTGGAACTTCTACAAGACATCAAGATCGTTCGACGACATGTGACATTGTAAGCTTCCTGCTTGGCTTAGGTCCTTAAACCAAGAGATAAAAATGTCTCCTCTTTTGTTTCTCTCTTCTGTTCAGCAACTTCTGGCCGGCATCAAGCCCGAGAAGACAGCTGAGGAGAAGATGATGTGCCTGAAGGCGATCGGGAACGCTGGGCTGGAGGACTCTGTCGACAGTCTGGTGGAGATAATCTCCGGAAAGGACGCCAAGACAACCCCCACCGAGATCAGACTGCAGGCCATCTACGCTCTGCGTAGGATCGCCAAGAAACAGCCTCACAAGGTGAGCAGACCTGCAGTATCTGGGGAGTTCTTTGTTTTTGTAGTCTGATAGTAGTGAATGATTGTGTGAATGAATGATGAATGAGTGATTAGATGTATTCATCGATGAAATTGAAGGGGTGAATGAATGAGTAACATCACTTCATGGAAATATCAGCTACATCATGAAAAATACAAAATAGGACTTTCAAAGTACCCTTTTGCTTCAGTCTATCTTCGACAACAAAGCTAAGTCAAGATCCTTCAGTCACTAGATGTCAGTAAGGGGCAAGGGATTTTCAAGATCTACTCCATCAGTACAATAGGGAGATGAACTCTGCCCAAATGTAAAATAAAATCCCCCAACGGCAAGTGACATCAAAAGTAGAGGACTGGTGTTGTTATCCACAGTTTCCAGTCTTGACATGGAATAATTTCCCATTTTAATGTTTTCCCCCTCCAGACCCGTAACATCCTGTTCCCAGTGTTTAAGAACCCAGAGAACCCGGCCGAGGAGCGTATCGCTGCCTTCATCGGCCTGATGGACTCTGAGCCGCAGGCTTCAGTCCTGGAGCTGGTCGCCCAGTCTACACAGAGGGAGACATCCAACCAGGTTTGTTTGTTTGTTTGTTTGTTTATTTGGTCAGACTACAATCCACAGGCTTCATTTCAATCTGATTACATAGTCTATACAGAGGGAAACCTCCAATCAGCTTTGTTGGTTTGGTCAGATCTGAGCCCGAGACCTGACGAAAGTCGCTGTACTGTTGTTGTGTTGATCAAGATAAAAAGATATAAAAGATCTTGGAATCTCAGCAAATGAATTTAACCAGAACCTTACTATCTGGTCTCAGGCTTGCCATCTTTGAAGATGATATTATAATAGCAGTCCTTCCACAAATGTGGTAAATCTTACATAAAAAAATTCCCTCCCCTCCTGCAGGTTGGTCGGTTTGTGTACACCCACCTGAGGAGCTGTGCGAGGAGCCGCATGCCGCGCGACCAGAAGACACGTCTGGGCTGCGAGCGGGCACTCAGGCTCTGCAGACCATTCAACCTCGGGATACAGTACTCACAGAGCGAGAAGTTCCAGGCTATGGACGGTAAGGATTCTTCATTGTCTTTCATTCATTCATTCACTCATTCATTGATTCCTACTCTCACTCAGAGATGGAAGGGTATAGCTAGTTAGGCATCTTTTATCTGTTCATTCATTTAGTCATTCATTCATTTATTCATTCATCCAGTACTGTGAAAAGCAACAGGTTGATCCATCTATACTTGATCCATCTTCATTCATTCAGTCAGTCAGTGAGCCTCATGAAACAATGACATCCATTCATCAGTTATTCATTCATCCATCCATTCATCAGTTATTCATTCATCCATTCATTCATCAGTTATTCACACACTCATTCATTCACTTCCATTCCCTCCATCATTCATTCATGAATTGTTCTATCATCCATCCATTCACTCCCTCAATCGTTCATTCACCCTTCCCTACAGATGAGATGAAGATGGGAGCCTCTGTTGCGCTGCAGACCATCGCTGACAAGCGGTCTGTGTTTCCTCGCGCGGCCACGGCTAAGCTGAGTGTACAGGCTATGGGCTACAGCATCAACCTGCTGGAGACTGGCGTCAGGGCCTCGGGGATGCAGACCATGGTGGACTCTCTCTACAGGTAAGGTCTAATCATTACCTCTCTACGCTCTCTCTCGCTCTCTCCCTCCCTCTCTTGTTCGCTTTCTCCCTCTCTTGCTCTCTCCCTTTCTCCCTCTCTCACTTGCTCTCTCCATCCCTCTCTCGCTTGCTCTCTCCCCCCCTCTCTTACTTGCTCTCTCCCTCTCTTTTGCTCGCTTTCTCCATCTCTCTTTCACTCTCTCTCTTGACCTGGCTTCGTTCTTGAAGATTCAAGTCTCTCTCGCCCTTCCTCCCTCTGTCTCTCTCCCTCTCCCTCTCTCTCAGACAAAACATGCCACATAGTACTAATTTTCCTCCCTCATGTATTATGCATATACAGGCAGTGGGAGGATGGAAAGGGCGTGATGCACTACCTGAAGAAGAAGAGCCAGGAGACCAGCCGGGAGTACCACGATTCCGCCAGCGCCCAGAGCACCGAGAGGCAGCGCACACTCAGGAACATCGAGGCCGAGAAGATACAGAGCAAGGTAAGGGTGCATCTATCATGAACCAGCCTAGGGCATTCTTGTAATACCAGTGCATGTGCCATATAACCTTCAGCACAGAGAGACAGGACCCTCAGGAACATCAAAGCCGAGAAGATCCAGAGCAAGGTACTATTTTCCCGTTTAGAACATTTCTTTAGCCTGTATTAGAAGCACTGTTTATTACACATACACAAAGGGCCCAATACTATCAACAACCAGCCTAGGGCATTCTTGTTATAGCACTCATGGTGCATGTGCCCCATAACCTTTAGCACAGAGAGGTAGCGGATACTCAGGAACATTGAGGCTGAGAAGATCCAGAGCAAGGTACATGTACGTAAGGGACCAGTCACTATCAGAAACTGAGGACAACCTTGTGATATCAGAGAATGTCATGTATAAAGTGCAGTTGTCTTGTTACAGAAAAGGCTGTCATGTTACCAAAGAGGTGCCAATGCCATATGCATCAAGACAGTGTGAAATCTGCTGCTTTCATTTCTGTGATGGTTGCTTCAAAGTTTATGCTAGATTGATATGTCTAACTCATGAAACTATGTTTAGGGATTTGACTTCAGGTCCTTCTAAAAGTGGAGCAAACTTGCATCTGTATTAGTCAAACAGTGTTCACTTGATGATGATGGACTATTTGGAAACCCTAAACCGAACATGATAAAAATGCATTTTGCAGTATATAGTAGAGGGGATTCATTCCTCAAGCTACCGACATCTTGCACACGCAGTCGTCCCTCAGTAAGACATCTGG
>NW_017803547.1:191853-290923 GCF_001625305.1 Branchiostoma belcheri | reverse complement strand
GGAACTATGCGGCTCCAGATGTCTTACTGAGGGACGACTGCGTGTGCAAGATGTCGGTAGCTTGAGGAATGAATCCCCTCTACTATATACATGATAAAAATGCATTTTGCATCCATACTGGATGGAATCATTTCCAAGTTTCTTCCTGGCTATTTCTGACCGTGTTTTCTTCCTTAAACCTCAGCTGAACATTAAGACCAGAACTCCGGAGGACCCTAAGGGACAGATCTACCTGAAGATTGCCGGCAACGAGGTCTACTTCCACCAGTTCAGGAGCGACCTGCTCAAGAAGTTTGTCCGCGAGGACAGGCTGTCCATCCAAGACATCGAGCAGCAGCTGAAGGAGGGTAAGCCTAATTTTTTGCATTATGACTAGCATATAAAGTGCCTCAAAGCGCAAGGGTCCTGCTGTGACATATTTGTACAAAATTCTGCTGTCATGTTAACGAAAATGCTGTCTTAGTCATTGTTTCTGTCCCAGCCTGCTTAAAAATCCTACAAAATCAAAATCATATGACGAAACTACAAAATGTACAATGAGTGTGACCGCACTGTTATATTGTAAAAAGACCTACAGTAAGGTCAGACTGGTCGGCTTGCATCCCCTCACACTCTTACTTTTTTCGATACGTATGGCGGGTTCTTTAGCCTTCTCCCTGCTGCCTAACCCCATAGAGAACTGGTAGCCAAGTGGCTACTTCAGTGTGATAAAGGTTAACATGCTTGATGTTCAGTGTAATATAGCTATACAGATACATTGTTGTACAGGTGCCTAGCTAAGTAGTACTCACATCAATGCATCCAGGTGTGCAGACCACCATGACGAAGGCCCATCTTGTTGCTGATGCCACCCAGCGGATTCCCACTTCTCTGGGTTTGCCACTGGAGCTGGACATCAAGGTAACTACATTAGTCTGTCTCCATCAGGCCACAAAGGAAAATAGCTTACCAAAAAGCTGGACATCCCAATAACAACATTACAAGACTTTATGTATGTCTATCTCCATAAGGCAACAGGAAGTACATGTATGAGGGAGATTTTAAATGCTATAAGTACAAAGTATAACTGTACAGAAAGGAAAATAGCTTTCCAAAATGGTGAGTCCTCTCTCCCGTATCAAGTTGAAATGACTGAGGCCTGTGTCACGTGGATGTGTGACATCAACAGCAGGTCAACGGTGCCAGCCAAACAGTATCGGCCACATCAAGTAAAGTGTGGATGACTCCAAATCTAATTCAAGAGGACAAGATAGATTTGATTGATTGATTGATTGATTGGTTGTTTGGTTGTAGGGTTAATCTCAATAAACGCAAGTATTGACCAAATCATTAGCTTTCTGACTCAAATGCTCACCTGGTTTTGCTCACGTGTGATGTCGGCAATGGGGCAATGTTGGTCGGAAGTCGACATCTTCGCTCGTCATGGCTGAAGAGGCCTTGGGGGTAAATGGCAATTTAAAGTGTCTCATATTGGTTGTTTGTGCTCCTCAGGCCATACTGCTGGCCAGGTCTGAGATTGGAGGCAGGATGGAGGTGTCCCCTAGCCTCTTCCGCGAGGACCGCAATAACGACAAGAAGGAGATCACAGCCATCGATGCCAGGCTGCAGAGCACTCACACGTAAATATCTCTTAAAGTCTTTCTCTATCTCTGTATCGAACTCTCTTTCTCAGTCGCCTTCAGGTACCAGTAACACGAGTTGGTCGATTGGAGGGGGAAAAAGGCAAATGCACAGTTACTGTAACTGTTGATTCATACATTGCCTCAGTCTGTGGTTGAACACGAATAGTGCCCATTGCTTTTGCGAGACCTTTCCCATCTCCTTTCTTGTTCATGTACAATAAAAATAAAGAAGCTTACATTCTCACATGACTATGTCTTGCACTTGTTTGAGGCAATGATTTTAAATTTGCATTTGTTTGAGGATAAAAGTTGTTGTTTGTTTGTTTGTAGCGTTGCCATGCAGACCACAGGTAAGATGACGGTTGACTGCCGCGTCATCAAGTCCGGAGTTGCTCTTGACGTGACCATGAACAGCCTCATCCCCATCTCTGGGAAGGTTGGTTCTGTTCTGGAGTTTTCATTTATGTCTAAAGTAGGAGAAATTGAGACACACAGCTATGTATCCAGAACCGAGCATATCTAGTTCTATGTCTGTATTGGTCATAGGGTTAGGATCAGGCACGGTTCTGGATAGTATCTATTAATGTATCCAGAACCGTGCCTGTCTAGTTCTGTGCCTAAATGGGTTAGGGTTAGGATCAGGCATGGTTCTGGATAGTATCTATTATTGTATCCAGAACCGTGCCTGTCTAGTTCTATGCCTAAATGGGTTAGGGTTAGGATCAGGCCCAGGTCTGGATAGTCTAGTAGGAGAAGCTGGAAATGTTCTATTCAGGGATAGTTCACTTGTATCCAGAACTGTGCCTGAGCAAAATATATTTAGATCTTGGATACACGGAGACTATTCAGAACCGTACCCCAGGGGCAGGTGGGCAGGCGTGTTTGTGATACTGTCCTGGATTTGAGTCTGGCAAATTATTCCGTACTCTTTTCTGATTTGACTTCATCTGCGATGCCACGATCTATTCTTTTGTTTTGTAGAATGTACCACGTGTTTAAAGCTTAATATTCTGTTTGTGTCTTTTTTCATGAACAGGCGACCTTTGACATAAAGAACCGCCAGCACAAGCTCACATTCGAGACTCCTGAGAAGGAACGCGAACTCCTGGTGCTGAAGTCTCGTCCCATTGTCTTCACCGAGGAGACAGCCGCCCCCAAGACGCCTGACAGCAAGCAGGTGAAGGAGCCTCAGATCAAGGAGATCACGCTCCAGGGCAGGAAGATCCAGAGGTTTCCCAGCACGGTCAGTTTGTTTTTTTGCAAACCACCTTAAGGCATAACAATGTCATATGTCAGGTTAGTACAGTGAATACAAGCTGTGTAAAATACTAGACTGTAACTTGTAGTTTGTCAGTTTGTTTTCTTGTTAGTTTAGCATAACTCAGGTAAACCACCTTCAGCCAGTTTTGTACATAGAGTACAGGCTCCGTGAAACTGGACTGCAAGGTTTGATTCACTCGCATGGGGAAGGGCCCCGACTCTTAAGTGTGGTTTTATCCATAAACTGCGTGTGTCTCTGTCTCCTCAAACATGGGAACTCCAGCTTTACATCCTTAACCAAAGGCAAAGCCAGGTACGCATTTTGACCTGAGTAGATAGAGTAAGTCTACAACCCTGATCAACCCTGAAGACCATCTTGCCACTGAGAAGTGACATTCTTAGTGACCTGTGAAAGATAGTGAATGTCATCAGAAGCATTTGCATTACAACATAAAGGTCTCAACTCTTTTTATTCATCTTAAACCCCCAGATGAAGGCAGTGTATGGCCAGCAGGCCCTTGGCCTGGAGTTCTCCCTGAAATCTTCACATATCTGTTTGTATGTCTAGTAATATTAGACCTTACAAAAATCGCTGTACTTATAATATGTTGTGTCAATAAAGTTCTCATCCTACACCCCCAGATGAAGGCAGCGTACGGCCAGCAGGCCCTGGGGCTGGAGTTCTCCCTGAGGTCTAGCATGGTCTCCCGCCTGAACAGGGAGAAGCGCGCCCCCTTCCAGCCCCTGTGTGGACCCGTCGAGCTTCGTCTGGCTGTCAAGCCCGGCCAGAACAAGCCTGAGAAGGTCAGTTTTGTTTGTTTGTTATGTTTTTTTATACTGGAAATCCCAAATATCCTCATCGGGGCAGCTTCCAACCGTCTCCGGACAATGGACCTACAAATTGTATCAGTCCATTGTTTTATTGGGAAAGGGGCTCCCGGGCCAGGTTAGCCCAAATTGCACCCAACATACAATATAGAAATTACAGACACTGTAAGACCTACATTCTCCAGTACATATCAAACTTGGATCTTTAAAAGACATTCAACAAAAGACACACGGGCAATGATATGCGACCATGGCACCAATAACAATTGTTACAGCTTCCCCAAAGATGAATTCTGCACTGTACTTTACTATCATGAGGACAAGCTAACTTACTAAGATTTTAAGCCTTAATAGAAAACATGTACAAACACACTACAAGGTTTTCTACAACAGCTAACATGTGTTGAACTGTTGTCCATAGATTGAGATCGAGTGCAGGCCAAAGGAGACCCGCTACACCTCTTCTGAGGAAACGTCTTCCCAGATGACTTCCAAGGAGCAGACGTCTTCCCAGCGCGTTGAGCTCGACATCCGCGCAAACCACCCTCGCCAGGAACGATTCATGAAGATCAAGCTGAACTACAGGGACGAGCAGGTTTGTTTATTTGTTTTCCGTCTAACTATTAAAGCAACTTTAGTGGTGTGATATAAGATTACACCATAAATCCCCAAAACACTTTGAAGCTTCAGAGCATGTTTGTTTTGGGCATTCTAAACGTTACTAAGCCTTAGCTATGGATGTTGAAAAATGCGCTGGGAAGCTTGTTTGAGGAGAAATTTTCTGCCTTCCTGATGTTACTTAACTATTGACCATGGTAACTGGTGTTGTAGCTACACCCTGTGGTGTTATAAGGTACCGTTACATTGTGGCAGAACATCTCCATACATATGAATGGATTTGGTTTTGGTTTTAACTTTGAGTAAGAATAAACAGAGCAGTAGTTTGTTGGGTAGACCAGGTGGAGGTAAACATTATTCTTCTGCTTTGCAAGTGTGTCCTTTCTAGTTTATTAAGCTGTCTGTTTGTTTGTTTCCCAGGTTGAGGTGGACCCACGGCGTCGCGAACTGGACTCCCGAGAGAGGAAGGTCCCGCGGAAGTTCCTGGTGCGCTCCCTGAGGGAGAAGGAGCCGGAGATGTCCTCCGAGACGCAGTACCAGGTCCGCCAGGACGGCAAGCAGCAGACACGCAAGACCATCGCCATCCAGATCGAACGCTCTCGCATTCCGGAGATCGAGTCCTGGGACGTAAGTTAAGCTTTTTGTGCCCATAGTTAGTGGGTATAATCATGTGTGTGTACAGAGGTGTTAGGTAGACACAGTACTAACTCGGCCAGGATGGCAAAAAACAGACGCGCAAGACCATTGCCATCCAGATCGAGCGCTCTCGCATTCCAGAGATCGAGTCTCGGGACGTAAGTTTGGGTTTTCATTTTACCTCCATAGGGGTTGTGCTTGATTGTGTGTTGCTTTTGTGTCCGTAGTTAGTGCGTGTGCATGTGTGAACATCTGTATCTGTATACCTGTACATAATCTGTATAATTATGTGCATGGATATGTATCTGTACGTGAATCTGTATCTGATTGCAAATAAAGATATCGAGTGATTGCCATAGTGTGTGTGAACAGGTGTAATGGCAAGTTTCGAGATGTTGCTAACTCTACACACGAGAACTCATGAGACTGTAGCAGTTTTGGTCACATGCGCAAGTTGTTCCGCGGACTTGCCTCACATGCGAGAAGGGAGTCCTGTGATACATCTCATATTTCAGAGCTCGACGCATACAGCTCAATTCTGTTGCAGAATGTCACTTCTAGTGGCACAGAATCTGATGAGCTTTCAAGCTAAACTTTTTGGCGACATCTCAGGGAGGAGCCTAATGGTACAGTATTGTGTGCAGTTTGGAAGAATTTTAGGAATTGTACAGGCATTTTGTCCACAGGAATGGAATGTCCACAGGCATGTCCCTGACCCACACCTATGCCCACATTCCTGGAAACCCTTGGGAAGACCTCTCTGCCCCGGATGGCCCTACTTTCTGTGACCCTGGGGCTCGTTCACTATACACTCAGAGAAGGAGTGCACTGTATCTGTCTAGACTTAACAGGTACCAAGTCTTCCTCAAAATCATGAAATCATGGCAGTGCCATGCAAACAATAACCCTAATGTATGTTTTCATTGCCAGTCTTGTTTTATTTCCGTTTGCCCAGACTAAGATGTGCGTGGACATGCAGCTGGAGTACCCGACCAACCGTGACGTGAGACTGATCCAGGACGGAGTCACCCAGGCTCTGGTGGATGCCAAGTGGGGAGCCGACTGCTCAGGAAGGGGACCCAGGGTCCAGCTTAATGTATGTAGTGCAGTATGTTTTCTATCCTCTATCAGGTCTTCATGATAGTTTATGTATACATGTAGATGTATCGGTATTGCTATATGTAGTGCAGTATGTTTTCTATCCTCTATCAGGTCTTCGTGATAGGTTATGTATCTGTATCGGTATTGCTAGACAGTATAACCACGAGGCATCCTTCAGGTGTTACACACCAGATTCTGTACCTATATTCATATAGCTGGTATAACCGCCCTTTGGCGTAATGAACTGAATGACCAGCTCCACCGAATGTAAACCTTTGCACATCTGACTGTAAGTGTTACACAACAAAACAGTAACTTAGCTTCTTAAGCAACTGGATAGATTTTCATCATTTTAAATTACCTGAAAGTCTAACCCTCATTGATGTAACTGCATTCATTGAGCATTGTTTGAGGCTATGTAATGGGGTAATGCTTCTAGTGTAGTTGGTGGCAGCAAGTTCCACTCTACGAAAAAAAAAAACAAGAATCTAGCTAGACTAGTGTAAACAGATTTCTGATCATGACTGCTGTACCTAAAATCTCCCTCCAGGCGAAGTTCCAGAAGTCTGTAGAGCAGCGCCGCCAGGAGCGCCGTGAGGAGGCAGCGGAGTGGGAGAGCCGCAGCGGGGAGGTGCTCACTCAGTCTCAGGAGCAGAAACTGGACTCCATCCTAGACTCTGTCAAGTAAGGCTCACTCCTCCAAACTCGAGTACTTCTTAAAACTTTACTCCTCCAAACCTAACTCAGTCTTAGGAGCAGAAACTGGACTCCATCCTTGACTCTGTCAAGTAAGCCTCACTCCTTAGACGCTTTTGTACTGTAAATCACTTTAAAAATGAGCTCACAGAACCATATGTTCTCAGTGTGGCAGGTACAGAATAAAGAAAGTTAGCCACACAGAAGTCACATAGAAACTGCGAAGTTCAACATAAAAGTACTGAGTTAAAAATATCTTGATTTCCAGTACTTAAAAACTGTGTCAATGTTTGAAATAAAGGCAATGATATGGACCAGATGGCTGTCACCATGGTATTACTACTGGTGCTGTAGCAGACACCATGTGGAGTAGGATTACATTATGAAGCAAGTGGCAGGACGGGCTGTTTAGCAAGTACTCAATACTGTGTCATACCAGATTCAGCTCATAGCATGTTTGTTATATAGCAATAAATTCCATACTTTACATGTATATCTTGTACAATTGCAGTAAAGTTTATCATCTATCCTCCTTTTATTCAGGTCACTGTGGTCATGGTCCAAGAGCAAGAGTGAGGAGAGAAGCCCACGTTCCACTGAAGAGTCCAGGGAACGGGAGCGCTTTAGCCAGGAGAAGTCTCAGGAGAGAGCCTCTAAGGAGATCGGAGAGGCCTCCAGGTCTTGGGAGACGTCTTGGCAATCCTCCGACAAGTTCCAGCAGATCAAGCTGAGACGCAACCTGTACAAGTAAGCATATACCTCAGTGTTCGAAATATCCATGAGCGCACTAGCGATTGCAACCTGATTTCCTTGTGCGCTAGTTGCTCCCTGACTCAGGTAGCCACTGTGCAACCTGAAAATATGTACCACTGAAAATATGTAACTGTTACACTGAACTCGAATGTGCAAGCATTCTCAAACAAATCAGGGCCATGCATATGCATGCCTAAACCTGGAGGAAGTCCTTTATTAGAACATGGAGGTATTATACCTCCATGATTAGAAGAATTATGGTATTGTGACACGTGCATAGAATTCCACAAATTATGGGGGGGACAGCAACCTAAAATTCTGATGCGCTACCTAGTATTTGTCATGGGTAGCACACTGTGCTGCCTGGCTCAAAAAAGTACACTGCACCTGGACACATGCATGATTTCATGTTGCCTTAAGTTTATATCTGTGACACATATAGTTCTTTGCATCCATCTATTGCCAGAGACAATAGTACCACACCATTATATATTTTATTTTTCAGGATACTACAAGAGATTATCTTTTAGATATTATACTAGAAGAGAAGTGTGCCTAGTTCTATGCATGAATGGGTTAGAGTTAGGATCAGATATGGTTCTGGATAGTCTCTATTGTACCCAGAACTGTGCCTGTCTAGTTCTATGCCTGAATGGGTTAGAGTTAGGATCAGACATGGTTCTGGATAGTCTCTATTGTACCCAGAACTGTGCCTGTCTAGTTCTATGCATGAATGGGTTAGAGTTAGGATCAGACATGGTTCTGGATTCTAAGTCTCTATCGTATACAGAACTCTGCCTATCTAGATCTATGCCTGAATGGGTTAGGGTTCTAAGGATCAGTTACGGTTCTGGATAGTTTCCGCATATCCAAGAACGTAGATTAGTCCCAGGCACGGTTCTGGATGGTCTCTGTGTATCCAAGAACGTGGATTTGCCCCAGGCACGGTTCTGGATAGGCATGGACTATTCAGTACAGTGCATGAGCAAGGTTCTGGATAAAGCACGGTTCTGGTTACAGCATGCCAGTAGTACTCCCGAGCCTGTGCTTTTTAACCCTTACACCGCAGACACAGAGTGCCTATAGTATGTTTAACCTGTTATTAACCCTTACACTACAGGCAGTGCCTGTGTTTAACCCTTTGTTAACCCTTACCCCACAGGCAGTGCCTGAAGGACCGCCGTGATGGCCAGCAGTACTCTCCTGCCTGCAGTGAGTCCCTGGACCAGCGTAGTCTGCTCAGGGAGCTCAACGCAGAGATTATCTTCCAGAACGTAAGCAGTAGATTTTCAATTATTATAGTATTATTGGGCCACACTTCATTTTTTTCTGATTTGCAAATAAAATAAAAATCCAGAATCAACTGCAAAATGCTCATATTTTACCCTGAACAGTTGAAAACAGCCCTTTTCATCCTATTTGTTACAGTTATTCCATCTTTCAATGCAGTGGTATCATTAAAAGTTCAAAATTCATTGTTTAAATTTTGAACCAGCCTAGTGTGTTGACTTCATGGCTCCTATCGTACCATTTTGGGCCATAATAGGATGCCTAGGCCTGTTTTTATTTTTTATTTTTTTTTCGCCCGCCCGCTCCATTATTTTTCTAGAAAAATCCGTTAACCAAGAAATTAAATTGGTGTGGCCTTATAATAGTAATGTCTTTGAGTAATGTACTGTCACAAGAATAGCATATTGACTAATGAGAATAGTTGGTTTTTAGCCTTTGCACACTTGAAGAAGCCACACAGGCAAAACCGGTCGTGTGACAGGCTGAATAAAAGTTCTAAACGGGAACTATGCAGCTCCAGATGTCTTACTGAGGGACGACTGCGTGTGCGAGATGTCGGTTAGCTTGACGAGTGAATCTCCTGACTACTATATATACAGATTCAGCAATGAAGTAAATAGAAGAGTGGATTGTAATCGACATCTCGCACATACAGTCGTAAGACTGGAGCCACATGTACATAGTTCCCATTTAAAGAACTTTTGAACAGTTGCTTGAGTCCATCCGGTGTTGTTGGAAGTCTGAAAACTTAAAACTTAACTTTTATATCCCATAGATTCCCAAGTGGCTTCAGCAGGCCAGCCTTGCCGCCCATCGCTACATCCAGAACACCTTCTACGGGCGCAGCAGCATCAGGCAGGTCGGAATAAACAACCCTGCTGGTCAGATTCGCGTCCGTGCCAGCCTGGACCAGCCTCAGAGGGAGATGAATGTCACAATCCGCACTCCTCGCCAGGTACTCAGGATTGCTTAATGTAACATTAGACCAAACTAATTTAACAGGTGTGGTTTTAGGACAGTAGATTAACAACCCGGCTGGTCAGATCTGTGTCCATTTCTCTCTGTCCTCCATCGCAGCAGGCAGTTGACTTAGAGTCATTCCACTGTCAGCTTCTAGTTTTATGTAAGTCAAGTGTGGTCTTCCGTGACTTCTCTTTCCATGACTCAGGTTCCACAGTAAGAGTTTGTGTACTACCTCATCCTTTTTCCTCCAACAGTGGCCTACAGAACATAGTCTCCTTTGCCGTATTGTTTCAGCAATCGGCAGTATGTTTTTTGTACAACTAATGGTTTGAAATTCTTTGTGTCCATGAGATGTTAAAGACATCTCTAACCTTCACCAACGTATAATAAACCATTCCTTCCCACGCAGGAACACAACATCAGCCGGGTGCCTCTGGACTGGGTTCCTCTGTTCTTCCCTTCACCGTTAGAGAACTATCACTGAGTAGAGAAGGCTCTTCATCTGTAACAGTACTGTACTACATGTACATTACTGATCATAATGCTCATAATAAACCATTCCTTCCCACGCAGGAGCACAACATCAGCCGTGTGCCTCTGGACTGGGTTCCTCTGTTCTTCCCTTCCACCAGGAGAACCCTCACGGAGCAGGCCATGGACAAAGTCACCAAGAACAAGTACACTCGTGAGTACAGATGCCGCTCAGTTGGTACAATTAATAATATAACTATGCCACATTACGTACATTATACTCATGTCCATGTTTTAGGCTAGACACAGAAAAAGTCACCAAGAATACTCGTGAGTAAGAGATTAAGAGATGGGTCGTAGTTGGTACACAGATAACTGATTAGAAGTGCATTTCTTGTACAGTCCTTATACTGTCCAAGTGTTGAGGCTCAAATTTTGCATCCAAGATCATATTAACTAAACATATAAGTAAATACATTGCGTTGCTTTACATTTTGGATAGTCAAATGCATGGAAGCCCAGTAACATTCAAACTTCATAGGTCTGCTGCAGCCACCAAGTACACTTGTCACAGTATTATGGTAACAGACCTGGTAGAAAGGTGCATTATTTACAACATCAAGATCTTCTGTATCTGTATCTGTATCGTCGGTATAACCACCCTTTGGTGTAACACACCAGCATTTGTGACTCACATGTAGATTGTTAACCCCTTAAGACATTGCTAAAACACTAATTCCTTCCCCACCAGCTTACTGCAAGGTCCAGGCCAACGACAAGATCCGCACATTTGATGATGTTGAGTACAAGTACCGGATCGGGAAATGTGACCACATCCTGGCCAAGGACGCCTCTCCTGAGGAGAGGTTCATGGTTCTCACCAACAAACCCAACCAGCACAGGCCGGAGAAGACTGTCAAGGTTGGTTTGTCTTTCTGTTTGTTTGTTTGTCTGTCAGGGTCGTATGCTGATGCGAGCAGCATATGCAGGAATTTGCCCACAAGATCGCCAACTCTACACACAAGAATTTAACTCACAAGACTTCAGAAGTCTTGGTCACATCCGCAAGAAGTCCAGAGAACGTGTCTGCAAATGCGAGAAGACAGTCCTCTGTGACACATCTCATATTCAGAGCTTGACACAGAGCTTATCATAGATGTCTGACTCGCAGACTGTCATCACAAAGGGCTAGCTTTAGTGATAGAGACAGAAACAACTATTAAAACTATTATAACCCTTTAACCAACATGAATTTGGCGTCAAATAAATGACAACCATACTAGTAGGCGGCTGAATGTTAAATTTTAAATCCATTTCATGTACATCTTAGTTATTTTCTTCACTAATATTCTAAAACTTTATCATCATAACTGAATGACAGTTCACAAATTGATTTTCAATATCAGATTAATTGATCAATGTTTAAAACAAAATTTAATGTGTTCTAACTGTTTCTCTACCCAGGTCTTCCTGGAGACTGTGAAGGTAGAGTTCAGGGTTCCACCCAGCACCACCAGTCAGGAGGCACAGCACAGCAGGGAGACCAGCCAGGAACGCCAGAGGAGCCAGGAACGTCAGGAGAACCAGGAGGAGAACCAGGAGTGGCAGGACCAGGAGTGGAGGCAGAGCCAAGAGAGGAGGCAGAGCCGGGAGCACCAGCTGAGCAGGTATGGAAACTACCATAGTGTACTGTGTTAGAATTCCAGCAAAATTTGTACTCGCTATTCTGATGGTCCCTGTTCATAGCAATCGGTAGTCACTACTGACAGGATACATAAAGCTTGGAGGGCCTTAGTCTTCACCAGTCACTTATTAAACGCTCTTACCTTTTGATCTAAAAGACTAATACAGTCATAGAACATGTGTAAAATCAGTGCAAGGCAGAGCGTCAAGATTTTTTAGAAAAGCACAGCAGGGAGTTAACATCAAGCTCTTCCACCTCAACATCTGCTTGAATATCACACTTCCACCCAATGCAACTCTGTTACAGTAACTTATTTCCTATTTTAGTAGTAACTAATTTCTAGCCTACCAATATTCCAGGGAGCAGAGCAAGCAGCAGCCTGGCAGCAGGCGTGAGTCCGAGGAGAAACGCACCAGCCAGCAGACCTCTGCTGAGAGCCAGTCCCAGAGCAGGACTTCCAAGTCTGTGGAGTGGACCAGCAGCGAGGAGAAACTGCACCAGCATGTTCCTGTGAGTGTTCTTTGTCTTCGGATAATGCCCATCTGCCGAGAAATCGGCAATAACTGGCATGTTGGGGGAAAGCTGTGTAAAGTGCCTTTCCCTAGGGCACAACATCGGGGTATGTAGGTGGAATTGAACCCAGGACCCATGGGTTCCGGGTCGAATGCCCTGCTACCATTATGCCACACAGTACCACTGTTCAGCCTGTCTGCATACAGTTCTTACTAACAGGTTTTACATCTACATTTTAAACTTCCAAACGTTTACTGACAAAAGAAAACTACAACCCTGTTAACCTCCCAAAACCCTGACTCATTGCAGATAAAGTGGGATTTTGTTTTCCACTGCTTCCAAAAAAGATGTCAAATCCAAAAAGCTTAATATATATAATATAGTTCATCTTTCTTTGTTGTATGGACTGAAAATCCTTTGCCTGCATGAACAATTATACAAATTTATTTCCATTAAACAGCTGCAGGCTGGAGCTCCCTCCTGACTAAGCTGTAGACTAAATCATGTTGTCATGCATTGATAACCCCTTCGCAGTGGAGGGTTAATGATCCTATTATTCTACTCCCAGATTGAGGTGACGATCGACGGACGTGAGGCTCAGATCCAGCCCGGCCAGACCAAGCAGATCCGTCACGCGACCTCTGGCAAGGTCATCTGCACCATCCGTCGCCATGGCAACACCGTGGAGCTGAGCTCGCCCAAGCACGGCCTCAAGGTCAAGATGGACGGACACTACGTCCAGGTCAAGGTGTGTTGAAACACTATCTTGCACAGCCATACATGCTAATACATAGCCATACATACTAACAGCCATACATACTAACAGTAGATGATAAGTAGTATATAGTATTGTTAGAATATATAAATTCCTAGCAATTAGCATTAGAATATAGCGTCCCAGTATGCAATACTCATGTTTTGCATATTGCATGTCCTCTTGTGCATTTAGCCCATCTGGGTAAGAACATGCGATAAAGATTCATATCATATCATGTACTTAGTCTAGTATCTTGATGCTGATTTACTGTTTTTCTGGTTTTGCTTACATCTGTACCACCTTCTCCCTGCTGCCTCACTTTGTTATCAATAGAAAATTGGTAAATATCCAGAAAGGTTAGTATTCAAAAGGTTAAAGTCTCTCCCTGCTGCCTAACCCTGTAACCAATAGCTAGAGTAGCCAAACAGCTACTTCAGTGTGCTGAAGGATAAAGCTTGATCACTAGGCAAAAAGCAGCTGCGTTGCCTAAACAGCGGGAGATAAAATTAAGGTGCTACAAGGGCAAACAAGCAATGGGGAGTGGAAGAAACTCTCCCTCCATAAATAACTTTTCATTATCTTCCTTTGATGCCATTTTTTGCCTTTCTGGTGACAAAGATTTGCCATAAACTTATCATACTATTATGATGTCCCACCCAGGTGTCTCACGACTACCGTAAGAAGCTGGTGGGTCTGTGCGGCAACTTCGACGGCGAGCAGTCCAACGAATATGAGGGCCCTCGCGAGGAGGTCTACAGGTCACCCAAGGAGTTTGCCCTGTCTTACCAGGTCCCCAGCAGGCAGTGTGAGGAGGAGGGTAGGTCTAAGTCTAAGACTTGCAACATCTTTCTTAAAAATTGCAAGACTTAGTCTTTGTCCACTGTTGTTCAAAAGATCCAAGACTGTTTCCAGTCATCTCAATCAATATTTACTCCATATAGCACCATGTATAGTTTCATCAGGTTGGTAAACAAACTTCTTTAATCAGAAAACAAGAAAGTTTATATGCCAACATTTCTGTGAGAGTTTCTTCAGTGTCCTCTGTATAAAGCCTTGACGAAGTTGTGTATAAAGAAAATTGTGTAACATCATGATCACACATCTGCTGTTTGTCCTTGTGCTATGGCCAATGGGGAATGGCTTCCTGTAAAATAATATATTGCTTTGAGACTGAAATAATGTAATAATCCCCCCTCCCCCCAGGTAAGAAGCAGCCCGTGATGCGTAACATCATGCACACCCGTCTGAACCACATAGCTGTTTATGCTAACTGTAAAATAATGTTGGTTTGAGACTGAAATATTGTACTAATGCTCTCTGTCACAGGTAAGAAGCAGCCAGTTATGCGTAACATCATGCACACCCGTCTGAACGAGCGTAACGAGGAGGAGGCCTGCTTCTCCAAGACGCCGGTCGCACAGTGCCCCCCGGGCTCCAAGAAGACGAAGTCCGAGGTGCGCTCCACCGAGTTCCACTGCCTCCTCAAGGAGCTGCAGAGCACCCAGAAGATGATCAAGGTGACTTCAAGATTCCTTCAAGACTTGGTGTTTCAAATTCTGCCAGAACTTGGCATGATATCCACCCTCAGACTTAAACTGTTACATCTTGCATGTATCTCAGGGTAAAGCAGCCCTAAAGATTAGGCTGGGATTCAAACCACCAACTCATGAACTGTATTTCAGTTGCACAACAACTGCAATACAGTATTTTTTTTCAACCGAGCATTATGGATACCATAATAACTGCCATATTGAATTATAAGATTAGTATTCATCATCATCATCATCATGCCTCTGGATTAATCCGGTGAGGTATGTTTGATAAAGTCACTCCAGTACCCCATGGCAGGTCCCTCATGGCGGACACTAGAGCAGTCCCTGCGAGACCAGCGTCTTTCTCTAACATGGACAATAGTGTAGTACATGTATGTGGTTGTCCCACTCTACGTCTCCCAGTGGGAGGCCATTGGATTAGCAAGTCTTTAAAGACTTGAAAGTAACGGTTCTGTTCTGTATTTTTTCAGCTGTACGAGACGAAGCCTCTGGGAGACAAGCTGCAGGGGAAGAGCACTGACCTGGTGCAGGACGTGGAGGCCGAGCTGGAGTGCCGCGAGGACTAGTAACCATGGCAACCGGTAACCGTGGCGATAGGTCACCGTGGCAACAGTCATCCGGCTTGCCAAAATCAGTCTTCACCTATTAGTGTCTAACTCTAAGATTTGATGTGTATATTTTGAAATATGCTGCAGCAATAAGAAAATTACTGTTTTTTTCTAACGTTTCTTAACTGTTTCTTTCTTGTTTAACTGGAGTGGATTGAACATATTCAATGTCCTTTTGTTTTCTTAAAGTGCTTGTTTGAAAGCATGCAGTATATTGGCTGAGCGCCATGAAAAATTCCTGATTAAACTGCAAAGCTCATGCACTGAAATATGCTGGTGTGATGGTGTTATCTGTCTCTTTTCTTACATGGCAAGGGAAGTTTGAGAGAAAGATATTGAAGCTAGGGGTCCTGAACATCCAGACACCTTGTAGCTTTGATGATTTAATCAAGTTATTTACAAGCAATTTAGAACATGCACATTTTCTATCATTTTAACACAAGGGTGAAAGGCACCATCAACAAACATACAATACTCTTCATTTCAAGTATTCACACTACAATCAATATAACTTACTGGAAATCCTGAAAAACCAAAATGGTTGAAACAACACAAAGCACACCTCACATGCTCAACCCCCTGGCATAATGACTTGAGAGATTCTCTAGATGAAGATCCTACCTAGAAATGCGTTTAAGAGCTACCAGTACAATAAGGTGAATTAGTGAATGAATGGATGGATGATTTCAAAAGCAAACAAAAACAAGTCCACAAGGCTTAAGGATGAATAGATGTATGCCAATGCATGTCAGACACAAGTGGATCATAGTGTCACGTTTCATGTAGAACCTACAGATGTGTAAGGCCATAAGAATGTATATAGACTCAGCAGGCTAATTTGAGTCTGGTATTTCATGAAAAACAAAGCCTCAAAGAAACAAAACGAACAAACCTAGATAAGTACAAACTCCCCTGAGTGTTCACTGTTTGTGAGGGACCTGTACGTCGGTGTACAGCATGCCCAGTGCCTGGTGGAACTGTTTCAGCTCTGCCTCGAGTCTGGCCACGCGATCCAGCACGGCGAAAAGTTCCTGTAACTTCTCCTGCATCAGTTCTCCTGTGGTCTCGTAAGTCTTGTACATGGAACTCTCCAGGACACTGCAGGAGTTGGCTACCTGGAATCAGAACAGTCTGTTACATGTACATGTAGCAAGAAATGTATGACTGTACACACAACTGTCTGTTAGCAAGATGTAAATGTATGAGTGTACGTCTTGTACATGGAACTCTCCAGCAAACTGCAGGAAACACAACTGTCCGTCAGTAAGTGTGAGCAATGTGTAATTGTATGTTAGCAAGCATGTGTGAGCGTGCGCCTTGTACATGGAGGTCTCTAGAAGAATGCAGAAGTTGGCAACCTGGAGGTATCAAATCAATTTTATTGTGCCTCCAGTCTGGCCACACGATCCAGCACGGCGAAAAGTTCCTGTAACTTCTCCTGCATCAGTTCTCCTGTGGTCTCGTAAGTCTTGTACATGGAACTCTCCAGGACACTGCAGGAGTTGGCCACCTGGAAACAGAACAGTCTGTTATATGTACATGTAGCAAGAAATGTATGACTGTACACACAACTGTCTGTTAGCAAGATGTAAATGTACAAAATGTATGAGTGTACGTCTTGTACATGGAACTCTCCAGCAAACTGCAGGAAACACAACTGTCCGTTAGTAAGTGTGAGCAATGTGTAATTGTATGTTAGCAAGCATGAGCTATGCATGTGTGAGCATGCGCCTTGTACATGGTGGTCTCTAGAAGAATGCTGGAGTTGCCAACCTGGAGACATCAAATCAATTTTATTGTGCCTCCAGTCTGGCCACGCGATTCAGCACCGCAAACAGCTCCTGTAACTTCTCCTGCATCAGTTCTCCTGTGGTCTCGTAAGTCTTGTACATGGAGCTCTCCAGCACACTGCAAGAGTTGGCAACCTGGAAATACAACTGTCTGTTAGCAAGCACGAGCAATATACATGTAGAGGCAAATTACTAGTAAGTTAACACAGATATATACAGGGTACCTAAAACAAGGAAATGAACAGCAAAGTGGCCATAGTCATGTACAGCACATGGACCTTGTTGTATCCATAACCATGCTTTATCTAGTGTTTCTGGATAGTCTACATGTATTCAGAACCAAGCCTGGGGCAAACCTACGTTCTTGGATATGAGGAGACTATCCAGAACCATGCCTGATCCTAACTCAAACTTTTCAATGCATCGAACTAGATAGGCATGGTACTGGATAAGACACGTCTTCTAGATCTAGAGACTTAAGTATACCTGTATCTCCAGGGCCTTCTTAAAGTCTGCCATAAGAGCTGCATCTCTCTTCCTCTTGCTGTTGACGTCATCCACCAGCTTCTGGGCACTCTGGTTCAGCATCTCTCTGGTGGGCATGGTGGAGCCAGAGTTGGGGGGAGCTTCTGGTCTGCTTTCTGATACAGGCACTGCTTCAGCTGGCTCAGAGTAACTGCATGAGTGATTGAATGAAAGAAAAGAATGAATGAACGAGTGAATGTATCATCTCTTCATTTTCATGTATTACATGTTGCAACTGCATAAATGAATGAACAAAAGAATGGATGGATGAACGAGTGAATATACGATCTCTTCATTTCCATACATAGATTACATGTTGCATGACAGACACAAAAACTTCATGGACCATATCAAGGTTAAGCTATGGTTGATAACTGTGCATAATAGTTATTGATATGAACTGTCCTCTACTGATTTGGATAAGTACTTTGGTTGTGAAGGTAAAAAGTGGTGGAAGGAGAGGGATGGGCTCCACCTTCCAATACCGTGCACTAGACATAGACTAGACACAACATACTACCCCTACAGCCTAAAAAAAGCTATCAGCCTACTTTTTGTACCTTTTGACTACCTACTTCACTCACCTTGTCTGAGAGGTGGGATTCTCCTGCACAGGTATTTCTTGCACTGGTGTGTCTTGTACAGGTGTCTCCTGCATAGGTGTCTCCTTGGTCGCCAAAGGTTCCCCGGGATGCTTGAACATCTTGTCATCTTTTGAGGAGCCTGATGCTTCCTTGCCGGCTGAAACTGTCTTGGCACTGGATGACCTTGTCTCCATGTCTCACTACAACATGATACAGACTTAGCATGAAAGTTCATCTGTGTTGGTACAAATCATTATGAAATAGAGACTAAGCTTTAAGTTCCAACACTTAGATCACAGAATTGGGACTTAACCCAAATTTTCGAGTCTTTATTTCATAATGATACAGACTTGTTTGTTTGTTTGTTTTGTTGGGCAATATTAAGCCGTAAAACATTTCATACCATAAAACGGCAGTTCTGTAAATGGACCTAATAAGATTGATAAACTTGTGGCATAGCAAATTCCAAACTCAAACTGTCTACCAACAGTATGATATTATGCTAATTATTTTGAATTTGGAAAGCCCCCCTCCCCCTCCACAAATTCCCTCCTCTAAATTCTACCTCAGCAGCATTGTGCTATAGTCTGCTACCATAGATCATACACCATAGGCTCCAGGGTGTTTTCAGGGGCGCCAAAACTGGTGTGAACAAGTATTATATGACGCACAGAAGCAAAGTTGACATGCCATTTGCAAAAAGTGATGAAACTCAAACCACCCCCCTCCCCAACTTCCCCAGAAAAGTCGTTTCCAAAGACACTTTATTAAACAGGATTTCACATCGTCTATCAAATCGAGAGAGTTTAGGACATTTCACCTTAAGAAAATATCAGTATACCTACCTGGCTTGGCGACTGTCAGTGTAACTGCGGTTTATTCTCGACCTTGGAAAGTTTTAAAACCGGCGGGCAACACAGCAGACGAAAAATGGAACATCCAACATGGCGGCCGTCTTTCCCGGCGTGCTCCGCGGCCAATCACATCGTCCGATTCCGGCGTAGCGGGAAGAATGAAACATCGGGTAAGGGTATCACTTTTTTTGCTGCCGAAGATCGTAAGGAAATGGCATAAGTAGTCGGTTTATGGACAAAGTTCTGCTCAGGATATATTCCCTTGATAGCAGCGGCGACTCAGAAAAACTTGGACGGGTGCAATTTGTCAAGGAAACGCAATTTTAGCCCACACGAAGAGGGGAGGGGGGACCATGGAACTATATATCCAAAACTATCATGGCCGTTACGTACAGCGTACAACCCTGCTTGCGTTGCTACAGACCGTTTTAGAGGCGATATATACATATAAGACAGCGTAAATGTATAAGAGAAGTCCTGCAACAGTCGCCACAGCTACACAGCAGCCCAAACGCGCTGCGACAGCGTACATTTAGCGTTTACGATGTTACTGATCGCTTTGTTTTGATTTGCTGTTGTTGTTTTGCAATGGAAGGCTTTCAGCACCAAGGACAGGCCCGACCGCACAATGTTTATATTGTTATATCACTTGTTGGGAGCGCTTTTTGTGTATTCTGCCATGTATTTTTGTATGTAACAGAAGCCACGACTACACAGCGCCTAAAGCTTGCTGTGACAGCATACAGTTAGCGATTACAATGTTTATGATCGCTTTGTTTTGAAATGGAATGCTTTCAGCACCAAGGACAGGTCCGATCGCACAATGCTATGTCACTCGCTGGTGAATTATGAAAGCGCTGTAAATGTTTTGCTATGTATTTTGCAATCCATCGATTACTAGCGCCATGCTATGAGCTAACCATATATTATACAACAGTATCCACGACTACATAGCGGTTTTTAGATTGCTTTGTTTTGAAATTGAAGGCATTCAGCACCAAGGACAGGACCAATTGCACAATATTTATAACGTTATATCACTTGCTGGAAGCGCGTAACAACGTCCTTTGTTGTGTATTTTGCTTGTGTATTTTTGTATCCTTTAATGGGCCATCATTTTAAGAACATAGCACGAATCAACTCTTGATCAGTATACAAATGTGTCATGAAACTATTGGTCCATATACAACGGTGCCATGAAACCGCTGGTCCTTATACAACGGTGCCATGAAACCGCTGGTCCATACAACGGTGCCATGAAACCTCTGGTCCATATACAACGGTATCATGAAACCGCTGGTCCATACAACAGTGTCATGAAACCGCGGGTCCATATACAATGGTGTCTTAAAACTACTGGTCAATATACAACGGTGCCATGAAACCGCTGGTCCATACACAACGGTGTCATGAAACCGCTGGTCCATACACAACGGTGGCATGAAACCGCTGGTCCATACACAACGGTGTCATGAAACTGCTGGTCCATACAACGGTGCCATGAAACCGCTGGAACCATACACAACGGTGTCATGAAACCACTGGTTCATACAACGGTACCATGCATGAAATCGCTGGTCCATACACAACGGTGCCATGAAACCGCTGGTCCATACACAACGGTGGCATGAAACCGCTGGTCCATACACAACGGTGCCATGAAACCGCTGGTCCATACACAACGGTGGCATGAAACCGCTGGTCCATACACAACGGTACCATGAAACCGCTGGTCCATATACAACGGTATCATGAAACCACTGGTTCATACAACGGTACCCTGAAACCGCTGTTCCATACACAACGGTGCCATGAAACCGCTGGTCCATACACAACGGTATCATGAAACCGCTGGTCCATACAACGGTATCATGAAACCGCTGGTTCATACAACGGTGCCATGAAACCGCTGGTCCATACACAACGGTGCCATGAAACCGCTGGTCCATACAACGGCGCCATGAAACCGCTGGAACCATACACAACGGTGTCAAGAAACCGCTGGTCCATACACAACGGTACCATGAAACCGCTGATCCATACAACTGTATCATGAAACCTCTGGTCTATACATGAAACGCACAAATGCTATCTGCACTGGGTTATTTGGGGGTACCCAAGAAGAAGAAGAGAGCCTGCCTCATCAATAGCCTTAATACATTAAACGTGGTTTGCTGATATGTTGCAAAAGCGCCCCCTATCATTTAACATCACAACTGCATGCGTATTGATTAACGATTACAACATTCCTTTGGCTTCCAATTGTTACAGCCATTTATCTGTATATCACTTCACGTAATCCTGAAGTTATTTCCAGGTGCAAAATAGAGATCACCCGATCAAACGTTTGGATAAAAGCACTTTGGATGGACTTTGATGCCATTGTATCGTTGTCCTGATAATCACTAGTTAGGTGGTTTTAATGACCAACAAACTATTATTTCGTCACATACAGCACAAACTGTAGTGACCACTCCTACATAAGGGCCACCTGGCCATTGATGTACAGTGACACCTGTACAAGTGACTAGCCCTGCACAAGGATCATCTACCATTTGACCCTACTTTGTAGTGGATGGTCCCTTGAATTTTTTTCCTACTGAGCCAAGCATTAAGAACGCAGTCTTACTGACCACCTGTCTACTGTGACCATTTCATGAAGCCCATTCAGTTGTCACTATCAACAGATTTGTGATTGTGAACGATTCGTTAGATCAAAGATCACAGTCAGCAGCGAAGCTTTTCTGCTATTTGCGATATCCATTGGTGAGGTCCCTTGTATAATGCTATGGGGTTGTGATGACCCCACAGTACGTTTGTCTTGATTATCACAAAGCGGTTTTGAGGGCCAACGCAAACTCTTCCTTACCACATGCTGTGATACCAAACAAACTGTTAGTTTATAGATTAAATGCCACCTGTTTAAACTATTTATAATCAGTGCCGACGCCTTTCTGTTATTTATTCTACACTCATGCTCACTTAGTGACGCCCATTGTTTGATTCTATGTGGTTGCAATGGTATTGAGTCTTAGTACATATAGTAGCGGGAGAGATTGGGTAACAAAAGAATGATAAGGCTATATTATGCTATTTACTGTTCTCATATCATCCCTTAGTGACGCCCATTGTATAATGCTATGTGGCTGCAATGATTAGGACTTGGTAAATACGGTAGCGGGGGGTAGGGTACAAAACACTGATAAGATAGAGTTGTGATGACATTTGGTTAACCTCTCGATCAGTGCACGTTCGTACTTTATCCTTTGGACTTCTGGACTTTGAATTGGATTGTGTATATGTGTGTGTGTGTGTGTTTAGGGGGTCGCATAACCTGTTATCGTTTGGGCAAAGTACGATTTTAAAGTATTATTAGATCACGTTTTATTTGCCTATTCATGAAAGGTTGCACCACTATTTAGCCTTAGCTAGATAGAGGCTATTGATAAACTACTTGGGCTATTTTTAATAAAAAAGGGCACAGTAACAACTCAAATCTGACAATAGATCACATTCCTTCACACTCTCTTTTGACAGTCTCTCATTTATATATCCATCCATTCATCCTATCTTTCAATCCATCCATCCATCCATTCACTCATTCATTCGATCATCTATCCTCCATCCACTCATCTCTGTGCCAGAGCTACAAGGGGACAAGCGGGGTGGCAAAGTTGGGTGGTTTGCACTGCAGTGTAGTGTCTTTTAGTGGTTTATCTTGTTTGGGACTACAGTCTTACATATTATCATGTTGTCGGTTTAGTGTGTGTGTGCTTGTTCATTTTGGTTATTATTGGGTTGATAGATTGCTAATAGTATTTGGAACAGCTTGATCTTGTTTATTATTATTATCATTATTATTATTATTATTATTAGCGTCAGGTGCGTTAGCACTTTATAGTCAGTATTTGCCTTGATTTGATTTTGATCTTGCATGCACATGGTCTAAGTATTCTCAAAGTTGTACGATTTTATTGGTTGTGAGAAGGCCATGCTCACCTTGCTCCAGTAATGTTTTTATAATGGTAAGGTGTGTGTGAATCGGGTTATGTTGCATTGTACCTTATATCACAGTTATAAACCATATATGTTCTCCCAACGTAAACACCCCTTGCCCCCTTGTGAAACTCATGACAGAGAGACAGATATGCATAGAAAAGCTCTTTAATAATAGCAACATAACGATTAAATACAAATAGTTTTCCTTAACGTAACTATCACATTCCCAACACAAAATGAAACCAAGACACCTTTTTTATATGCTGTGCTACTTTGTATTCGGTAAAAATTGGCTGTGCAGTTGTCTATGGTGTTAGAAACAACTTAAAAAGTGGATTAAATACAGAAACAAAATCTAATCAACAACTACGATGTTTCTTGATATCACGGTCCAAACATTCTTCCGAGGTCTTGTGTTGGTGATCTGTAAAGGAATAAGACAAACATGCCATTAGAAATCGTATTTTTCTTTGACCAATATCTGAAAGTCCAGGAATAAAATTTGATATCATGTCATGATACTCATATTCTACAGGTAGATCATCGACTAGTTTCTGTATTCTACTGTTAATGTTTGGATAATTATAGCGGTGTATGGCCATATCTGATGGAAAAATGGATCTTGCTTGGGCTTTATGTGTGCAACAAATTTCTATCGCCTACATTTCAATTACGTTAAAAATCATGGGGATTACTCATGTTATACTATTGGTACGTGGATGGCTAGTTTGTAGGTTTTGCAAGACTTGATATGGCCATATTTAGTGAAAAACGACTCTCGCTTGGGCTGTATGTATGCAGCAAACTTCTATCGCCTACATCTTGAGTAGAGTAGAGAACTTAATTGACACAACAAAAGCACAGTGACTTTCTATCTTTCTATAACTAGACAATGGTGACTGCTTACGTTAAACTTAGTAGATGCTCCTGCACTAGTGACTACTTACGTTAAACTTAGTAGATGTTCCTGCACTAGTGCCTACTTACGTTAAAGTTAGTAGATGCTCCTGCACTTGGTGACGCCGTCGCCGTTGATGCCGCGGACACAGACGCACTGCTTCTTGGCGGAGGACTGGACCTGCGGCTGAAGCTGCTCGGACACCTGCTCGCTGATGATGGCGGAGGAGTCGCGGTGGCCCTTCAGGAACGTGTCCAGGGAGAAGATGGAGCCTGGGGAGGGAGAAGAGAAGGATGTCAATCAAACTGCAATTTTCTCATCATGATCATCATGATCATCATCATATCTTCACCAACCATCATCATCACCATATCTTCACCATCTTCATCACCATTATCACCAATCTCTTCATCTTCGTGTTTCAGATGCATAACAAGGAGGCATTGCCACTGTCTGGTTCTGGTCTCTTGAAGTTTCGTAGGAATGTTCTATTGTTTTGTATTCTCAAATTCTCTAGTATGAGATGGTGACTTCAGAGAGCTAGGACTCTTTTTTTTACTATGATGACTGCAGTTTTCAGCAGTTGTAGGTTGTTCTCATCTTTCTACCTGATGCCATACACAGTGTAAAGATGTTAAAATCTTTTAAGATATTAAATATTTAAGGTTTGTTAGGCTTACCTCCGGTAGTCTTGGCCAGCTTGACGTACTGTCCAGCGGGCAGGCTGATCTTCTCGGCGTACTTGGACTTGGACTTGCCCTTCTTGTCCTCCTGGAGAACAACACCCTGTAGAGGCAACAACAGCAGCATTTAGTATTGCAAAATACTTAAGAACATCCATTCTAGTTATTCTAGTTCTCATGATTGTCAGGGGATGTTTGGACAAACAAGACTTGTTAGAGAAGATTGTGAAGTCCCTAGCTTTAGCTTATTACATCAATCTAGTACAATCTACATGTAGATTCTGAGCCAAATTACACTGATAGTGATAGAATTTGATCCTTGTACACCTTTTGTATTGGGATAAAGTTAAGCATGGTACTATGACCACTGATAGAAGACAGCATGCATAAGACTGCTAGTTAGTTACATTAATCTGGAACAATCTACCCGTAGATATTGGTAAATGTATTAATCTGATACAGTCTACACATAAACATAGGTGAACGTATCATCCATCCGTACCTTGCCGGTGAGACCGACGACGGGGTTGGACTTCTTCTTGCTGATGCGGTCGATCTTGGCGTAGTCGCTGACGACGTTCATGGTGATGGAGTTCTGGTCCAGCACGTCAACAATCTCGGCCAGGTCCTCGTAGTACAGGCTCTCCTCCACGTCGAACACGATGATGGTCTTGGCTGCCTCGGCGCGGAACGGGTAGGTGGAGGCCAGCTTGATGGCCTCGAAGGCTTCCATGGGCTCCTCACCCTCGAATCTGGAGGGGTTGATGTGAAGAAAGGGTTCAGTTTTGATGCATTCTAATGTCAATCACCATCTTTGCATAGTCTCAGTATGAACTATATTACTCTTCTATCTAACGAGTTTATACTGAAGTCCATTGAAGTAGCATGGCTTTATGAAATAACTTTATAGCTCTTCTGTCTAAAGTAGTGTCTGTTCAAAGCTTGAAGAAATGACAAAAGTCCAGCTGAATTATTTGGCCTTCCTAAAAGAACTTGTTGTAAACTTGGTGTTAGGTTCAACTTGCCTGTTATTGTTCCATGACCGACATTATCCAATGTATGCACTTATAGTTATCTACATTTGACTTGGATGGGTACTGACCCAGCACATACATGAGCACCACACACCGATTGTTCTTGTGTTATCACTTTATTAATGACGAACTGACCTGAGCTCGCTGAGTCCGCGCTGGAGCTGGCTGACCTGCTTCATGAGCTCACCCTTGATGGTGTGGACGTGGGGCTCACGGTGGACGTCCTTGCCGCCGAAGGCAACGATACCAAACTCAACATCCTGGGGGAGCAAGATTGCAACTTTGGTTAAAAACTGATTCCTTTCTGTCTGCCTATCGAATACCCTGATTGTCCTTCTTTATGCTGTCACACACGTATACTGATAGCTCAGGCTCTAAGTGGTCACCAAGAATATGGAAAAGACAGCTGCTAGGAAAGATACCAAACCTTTGATAAACAGATAAAGTCTGACAGCTGTACACCCATGAAGCTTCTCTATAACAATGGCAACGTAATCTAGAAAACAGGAGGGTCTTAAGAGCCGTTACCTTGAACTTGTTCTGCTCGAGGTTCTTCTCGACGGCCTGAGCCAGCCTGAGCAGCTGCTCCTCGGGCTTGCCGTAGCGGTCCTTCATCTTGCGGCTCTCGGACACGACGAACACGACGTCGGCCTTGCGGGCGGCGCGGCGGTTCCACCTCTCTCCGGGCAGCTTGTCGTCCTCGCAGGAAGCTGTGGAGGGAAATACATCGTGTTCAGACTTAAGCTCTCCCATCTTTTTCACTCTTATAAGCTTTGCAATCTTATACTCTGAGAATGCAATGTGCACATACATGTACACTGTGCCTGGATGTGATAGTAACAGCAGCACCAATAAATGCCATTATTTTGTTCTATAATATCGCGGTCTTCGAAAGAGTTTTTGTCTGTTTCCATTCATACTTGGTAAGTCATTTCTTAATTTGCTTTTGGTTTCATCATTTTCATTTCTGGTGGTCTTTCATTTCTGGCAAGACGTTTAAAATTTTGGTATCAAAGCATGGATCAAAACTGCGAACTCTTATGATAGCCGTTGGAGATAAATACTACGTAATCAGGTTGTAAATGTTATACAAATGAGTGGTAAAGGGGTTTAGATAGTCTTCTAGCCATAGGCAGACACAAAGACTGCAGCTCACCGCAAACCTCCTCTTGCTGGAGCTGGATGCCCTTAGCCTCGCAGGCGGCGATGTAGCCGGCGGTCACGGTGCAGATGCTCTTCTTGGGCTCCTTCAGGTTGCACCTCTTGGAGTCGCGCTTGCAGGCCTGGCGGAAAGGCTCGGGGTCGACGGCCTGGAAGCAGGACCTGGGCGAGACAGTCAAGCTCTTCATTAGTTTCTGTACTATCTTTTATTCAAAAGCACTTCATAGTTAGGCTCTTGCTTATTCTTTGTACTCTCTGATTCAGTGATCCTGGAATTTATCCATAACAGTTGATAGTTACGTTCTTGGTCATACCACTTGAATGGTCAATATCCATTCACTTTAGTGAAAAGTACTTATTGATAAGCTAGTTACAAGTATCTGTGTCCAGTTTTAAGGTTTATGAAGAACTCGTATTTCGTAGCTGGTCCAAAATTTTCCAAATTCTTCTTTGCTATAATGAAGATCTAACTGTCAAAGATTGTAAGTTCGGGTTTTGTACCTGAACTTGGAGGCGTAGCTCCTGCGGTCGAACAGCTCGTCGCACTTGGGGGACTCGGGGATGTAGCAGTCGGTCTTGGCGGCGAACTTGCCCTTGGCAATGTTCAGCTCGCTGTCAACCTGCACAGGGAGAGGCACAATTATATATCAATTACTTACTTCATCCTATTGGTAACCCTTGGGCATGGCAAGCATAGAAGATTTCTGTCAACAGTTGTCATATTGATAGCGAGGTATCAAACGAACGATTTCAGTGTTAGGTATCGGATACATTTACGGTTTTTTTTGTCGTGATATTTCGCAGAATTTCGCTCTTCAAGTTTTTGCGTGAAAACTCCAATTCACGTGTAGCTGACTAAATACATTCGGTTAGGGGCTAGTAGGCTAATTGGGCCTTCTTCTGCCTAACTAGGCTGCCTGGGCCAGAAAGCTGCCTCGCAAGCTCTAGTAGCATGTTATGCCACAGTCAATACAGTGGGAATGTATGTCAAATGTAGATTTCCATTTGAAAATTGCTAAATTGTCCTAAGAAAGCGGAAAGGGTACGTTGTATATCTAACCTTGCAGTTCTTGGTCTTGGTGACCTCGTAGGCGTTGATGAACTCGTCCTCGCGGGTGGTGTTGGAGCCGTCGGGGCGGCGGAAGTCGGTGGCGGGCTCGTTGTCGTTGGTTCCCAGCAGGCCCAGGGTCTTGTTGTGGTACCTTGTAGTAAAAAATGGTTTATCACTCCTATGTTCAAGTACTTTATTTATGATCAACTACTCCTAAGCTTGTATTATTTGGAATTTGACCTCCAACCGTTGTGGTACCTTGTGGTAAAAAATGGTTCATGACTCCTATGTTCAAGTACTTTATTCATGATCTATAACTTCTAAGTATGTATTATTTGGAATTGACCTCTAACCATCTAGGGTACCACACAGAAAGTAAAGGACTCATCTTGGATCTTGCTTCTGCAGTTTTAAAAGCCCTAAGTATGAAATGCTGACTCAAATGTGCCAATGTAAAGCAGTATGTGTCAATATCACAAAGATTGCCTTATTCATAATATTTCCAGGTTTGCTGCCCTAAAATCGCATTGGATGCCTTTAATACATGAATAAATTAAAGAAGAAAGTACCACCCAGGGTCTTGTTGTGGTACCTTGTAGTAATTGTGGTATTTGTATATATTATTATGGTTTATTATTCCTATGTTCAAGTACTTATGGTCTGCTCTGTTAATTCTTACTTTTAAATATACATTTATATATATGGTCAGACAGGAGTATAAATCCCTCCTGCTATAAAATTGCAACATTATGTAACCCAACACCAGTCACCATGGTGACAGATGTCAACAAACCATCTCATTGGTCAGGTCATAGATCACTGTTTGGAGAAGAAGAAGAGGAAGAAACTGAGCAAAAACAATATGTTTTCCTTCGGTAAACATAACAAATAAAAACGTACCATCCGGAGATGTTGTAGACGCAGATCTCGCTGATGGCGTCGCAGCGCACGGACACGCCGTCGCGGGTGGTGATGTTCACGTACGGGCCCTGCCGCAGGATGGTGATGTTCTTCTCCTCGCTCTGGTAGGGGAGCTCGGTGGGCTGCTTGGAGCCTGCGGAACGACATCAAGATTAAGATATAATGTTGCTTTTTCTGTGTACTGCTGTTCTCAAAAGGTCTGCGTTTGGTTCAAAGGCCACAAGTCCGAGTGGCTAAAATCTTCATGCAATACGAATCTTGGATCAGTATCCATGAACTTGCTGCCATGTGTCCTCACCGTATTCGTGGCTTTTTGCAAGCAGCAGCCCAGCAACGAAACCAACACATCACAATGATCAAAAGGAACAGACCACAGTAAGCAGCAAAATCAAGGTATATCCTTAGTGTTGCCCTTAACAGAATTTTGCACTCCTTTTGGGCACAGGCAGTTTCTATCAACATGTGCACCAAGTGACGAATGTTTAAGATTTCAGACTGGTTCTGTGTACAACAGTGGACCCTTACCGTCCACCCTGACGTGGTTCTCCTTGTTGATCTCGACCACGGCGGTAGGCAGCTGCACGGTGATGCCGTCCTTGCCGCTCAGGATGGTGAAGTTGCCGTCGTCAAAGTCGCGGGCCAGAACGTAGACGCAGTCGTCGGAGGCGGCCTGGGGCACGTCGTACAGGCGCTCGTCCCAGGTCAGCACGTGCTGCCCGAAGGTGATGGAGGTCCCTGGGGGAGAACACAGAATAGGGCGATTTAAAACACAGGAAAGAGGTCTTGGTGTGTTGCACTCTTGTTAATTGTTGAATTGTTTAGCTTCAAAGGAAAAAAATTGTGCTCTCTGGAACAAGATTACCACAAAACAGAAGTTTCCTGTCACGTTTTGCGATGATCTACCGGTTATCAGATTCAGATTCGAAGCTGTACTTAATTCAGATTTGAAGTGGCATTTAATTGTTCTTCTGCTGTTGAGTTACTGTATTAGTTATGCGTTGCATTGGATCTGGTTTCTGCTCTAGAAGTCTGAGTCATGAAAACAATGCAAAACATAGAAATACGTGAAGTTTGATAAAGGAATAAGTGAACAAAGAACTCACTGTCGAAAGGCGGGATCTCACGCATCATGGTCCTGACGCCGGCCATGGGAGACCTCCACATGGTCTTCATCATCTCGGCAGTCTTGCGCAGCAGGTCGGAGGTACGGTTGCTCACGGTGGGCACCTGAAGTACATGGATAGCCTTTGTTATACATCCTATCGGGCTACATGTACATACACATTTGTGCATGCATACGCATATAAAAGTAGTAGTTAGTTAGTTCGTACATACATAAATTGACAAGACTTCTGATATATACTACAACTTTAAAACATGGGACTAAAACTATTTGGTAATTTTAGATATATATGTTTAGGTGGGTCTCAGCTTGGAGGTCCTGTTGTTAACAGATCATGCGATCATGATGATAATGATAACAGCGTTAAAATTATCAGGCATATTGTATTGGTTGAGTTAGAGGCTACAAGTGGTACATTAAGATGGTTGCTATACATCTTAAGTATTTCTAATGGGACGTATACAGCGACTATGAATGAAGATAAGACCACAGCATGCTTCTCTCACCTCGTCAAAGCGGGTCCAGTTGAAGGGGTGGTACAGGTTGAACTCGATGCTGCCGTTGGAGGACTGCACGACGTAGTCGGTGGCGTACCTGGCAGCGTAGGAGGTGGTCTCCCAGGTCTTGTTCACGGCCCACTCAGCAACCTAAAGAAACAAAGTGGTAAAGAAAACGTTAGAGATGTTTGATAATCTGACAGCGCTGTCATTGCCCCAAAACAACGTTCCGGAAGCTGTTACAGACTTTTAGACTTTTGATGTTTTGATGCTATTCTGATACATTTTGATGCACCTTTGGTACTTCTACCAAAACTATGAGATCAGAATTGCCAGACATTATAGACATATCAATCACAATGTATATGACAGTATGGGAAGGTAAAAGGCAGTGGAGGGGAGGTATGGACTGTCTCTATTGCCTTCCACTGTCTCTATTGCCTAAAAGACAAGGCTATGAGACTACCTCTATCCAAATCATCAGTACCTAATCTGTGCTATCTGCGTTTATGTGGACGTTTTACTTGTCGAAACTTAATATCAACGAGAACACACCGAATGGCGAATGCACCGGCTCTACAATATTGCCTTACCTGAGGAGCGTACTCGGCGGTGTAGTTGAGGGTGCGGTTCAGAGCCTGCTCGGAGATGGTCATGGCGACCTGCGCGGCGTCGGTGTAGTTGACGTTGCGGGCGTACTGGAAGGTCTGGTTGGCCATCATGATGCTGTAGTTGATGGGGTCCCAGTAGCGCCAGGCCCAGGCTGGAGAAAAAAAGATTCGTGTTTCATTACTTCTGTAGACATGGAGTCAGATTTGTCCTAGTACTCTAGGATATGCATTTTGTTGTGGCCTGCTGTTGCTTTTCTGAAATACAGTGTATCACAAAAGCAAAATCACTGCACTAGTAGACAACGTTTCATGACAGGGCCTTTAAAAAGACTTACGGAGCGGTCTCATTTGCTGTAGGTCATTCTACGATTTCGATGCCTTAGAATTTTACAAGCAGGCCGTGAGTGACAAAACCAACAGATGACAGCTCTAAGACAGCCTCTTCCCTAACAAGACAGCTGCTTGTACGACTTTCCCGAGCGTGCCCTCACTTTTAAATTTGCGATCCCACGACGTTCGCAAGACTAAGGGTACTTACTGAGGACGGGGGCGTTGCCGTCGATGAAACGGGTGACGTTGCGGACGACGTTCTCGCTGACGTTGTAGCTGTAGTAGGAGAAGTTCATGGCCAGCTCGGTCAGGTTGCCGATCAGGTGGGTGGCGTTCCTCTGCAGCTTCTGGAGACGAAGAAAAATTTGCATAGATTTGCATAAATTTGCATAAATAGGTCGAGGATTGTTCTATCTGATACTGCGAGCCTTATCTGTCCTTTTTCTTGAACCGACGCTTACTCAAATACAGGAAATCATGTAAAATATCCTTAGTAGCTTCTGAAGAAGGAAAAAATTGTCATTAATCTAGCTAGAGACCAAGACCAGAGGTTAAGCTAGCAACAGCAGCAACACCAACATACTCTCCAAACAGAGTGTTAGGCTTTGGCATTTGACGTAAATGGTCGCAAATGACGAGTTCCACGTAAATGGTTACTGCCTGGCCAATTTGATACTGCCTTAAATTGCAGCCACCAAAAGATCTGCTTGGAGATTAAATTGGAACAAAACAAAACATGACTTACAGTAGAGTAGCGAGTGACGTTCTGGTAGAGCTCAGTGAGGTTTCCGACGAGCTCAGACCCCTTAATGGTGACGTTGACCTGGGGGATGGTGAAGGTCAGGTTCTTCAGGGACTCGATGGAGTAGTTCAGGGTCTTGTTGACCAGCTCCAGGGTGTAGTTCATGGTGAAGTTGGCCAGCTGGAGCGTGGTGTTGAGGGCGGAGGTGACGGTGGCGTTGTAGTTATCGATGACGTAGTTGACGGTGTAGTTGAGCAGGCGCAGGGAGACGTTCAGGGTCTGGTTGGCGCAGTCCACGGTGTAGTTGTAGCTCAGGACGATGGGCTCCTTGATGGCCTGTGGAAACACGTCAAGAATTCAGAATCATGAATCAGTGGGGTCGTGTGGCGCAGCGGCAGCGTTCTCAACCGTACCATGCCACCGATCTTGTGCCCTTGGGAAAGGCACTTTACACGACTTTCCTCACTTCGCTCAGGTGTAAATGAGTATTGTACTGTCCCTGTGTTGGTGTCGGCATTCATATAAGTTGAAAAAACTTGAGTGTGTCGTCACCACGTCTTGTGATTACATGTTTCGGAATAAAAAAAAAAAAAGAGAATCATGAAGAAAATTCTGAATATCATTATGCACTGTGTGAATTAAGACTAAGAAGTGAGAAAACATTGCTAAATTTTGTCACGCCAATCAGTCTGCTGTAAAAGATACTGTGTCAACTTTAAAAAGTATACCGTTATAAAGAGGGGTCAAAAGCTTAATTGCTTAGCAGGGAGCTTATTAAAGCGGAGAGTATAATAGTACCAATCCTGGCGCTTGATTCGGATTATCTTCACTGTTGCCATGATGTGGACCATTGCTAGCTAGTTTTGAAACGCTTGTAATTGTATAGTTCGTACCTCAGAGATGGTCCTGTTGATGTACTTGAGCGGGTACTTGTTGATGGGTGGGTTAGTGTTAGTGTTACTGAGTTAGGGTTAGAGTTACTGGGTTAGTGTTACTGGGTAAGGGTTAGAGTTAATGATGAGTGCCTACCTCAGAGATGGTCCTGTTGATGTACTTGAGTGGGTACTTGTTGATGGGGTGGCTCTGGTTAGTTAGTGTTACTGGGTAGGGGTTAGTGTTACTGGTTTAGATAGAGTTAGAGTTAATGATGAGTGCCTACCTCAGAGATGGTCCTGTTGATGTACTTGAGCGGGTACTTGTTGATGGGGTGGCTCTCGTTCCAGATGGCGCGGTAGAAGGCCTTGGTGAGCTGGTAGGTGAGGTTGGTGGGCCTCAGCAGCAGGGACTCGGGGTTCAGGCGGAGCTTGAAGGACACAGCGTCAGAGCGGTTCAGGGCCACGGCAAACTGCCAGGCGGTGATGTTCCTATACTCGGGCTGGGAAAGGAAATGTGCAATGATTAGAACCGTGTACTTATACTTATACTTTATACTTTATTCATAAAAATCAACATAGCAGTAGTACATGGTACAACTGAATTGTGTTGACCTAACAAAAAGTAAACACGAGTCAGCTTAGCAAAAGTACATTAGAGACATCACAACACTTACATTATACACAGAGGCACTAGGGCTTCATTTGGCTGTTGTATAGACGGATTGAGTAATGTAAGAATGAATTATACAGTCTGTTTGTTCTAGCCCTGGGTACCCTGATCCCCCCCGAGTTCCTGAGAGACATTCCCGTTCCTGCTGGCCCCACGTCCGGTACCAAGTCATGCAGTGGATGCTCCGGGTTTAGCATGTTTTTGAGCAGTTTAACTGCCGCCAGTTCACGACGTTCCCTAAGAGTGAGAAGGACAGGGACACTCCTCCTCCCACCAAGAGAGATTATCCTTAGGGCCCTCCTTTGTACTTTCTCGATCGCAGATTGTACATAATCTAGTCAGTGTTACAAAATCTCTCGATCTCCCTGTCATGACCAGTGAAGTAGAAACATGATGTAGTCTGGTTAGAAAACAGCCATCTTCATTTCTTTTGGCATTTCGGTTCAAGGGAGGAAGTCTCATTTAATGATAGCAATGAGCAATTGACCTTTTCGAAGAACATCATTATAGCAAAACTGCGGGGAAGTAAAATGGTGGAAGAAGGGATTGACTGCCCATCTTTTACACAATCTGACAGTATCAGAAGTCATTTGGAACAGCCATAATAGGCGTACATGTATATGCTGGCCTTTACCTTTGATAAGGTATTTAATCTTCACAGAGACAGACATAAGAAAGTTCTAGATTTACCTTCTGCTGGTGGTAGAGAGTGACGTTGAGCACACTGGCGTTGCGCTGGGCCAGGAGGGCCACAGAGCCCTCCAGGGTGGGCACGGTCAGGTTAGCGTACACGGTGTTGTTGCTCATGGTGAAGTTCACGGTCGCGTTGACCCAGTCGTAGGCGGTGACGTTGACCACCAGGGAGTGGTTGAACTTGGTGAAGTAGATGTCGCTGATGTTGAGGCCGGTGGTGTTCATGGTCACGTTGACGGTGCAGTCGGGGTGGGTCAGGTTCAGGGAGGCGGACACGTTCAGCTCCGTCAGGTTGTGAGCGTGAGACACGTTCAGGTAGCCTGGAGAAAACAAAGAAACGCGGTTAGTTAGGTTCGCCATGTACAAGGACTGATGGTGTTACATCAATAATGTGATCTTCAGTCTATTTGCGTCCGTTTTGGGACGTCTTACGGGGTCCACGACAAACACGCAGTGGGATCGTAGTGAAGAAGGCCTTCTCCGCAGAACAATCATTCTTCAGAAAAGCCTTGTACACGATCAAAGGTGTCTTTAATGAGAACTATAGTTGTCAATAGACTACTATCTTCTTTTACTACCAGATATGCTACGAGTAGATGGTTGTCGAAAGTGAATATTCTATTGGAAAGTTCTAATGATTCAGTAATCATTTGCGTGTCCATTTAGATACCTTGTCTCGTATCCCTCTATTGTCTGTCTTAGTAGGATAAAGTAACTCTATATTTTATGGCATGCAGCATAAGACCTTGTAGTTTTAATAATGTAAAGCATTCTCTATGCCGTTATGTATGGTTAAGCAAAGGCATTGTTCCTTACTCTGCATGGTGAAGTTGAGGAAGTCCAGAGTGGAGTTGGCGGTGACGTTGAACAGGTTGACGATGGCGGACTTGTTCTGCACCAGGGTGGTGTTCAGCACCTGGGTGTCCAGGGTCAGGTTGTACACGGGAGAGCTCACGTTAAACTGCAGACGGACAGAAAAAAACATATGTATAAACCCATGTAAAAAGACAAGACACAAAGCATCATGGAGGTCCGTTGGATGACGGTTTGCTTGCTTATAACTTCAGCTTCATAACTTTACTTCAGTGCCCTTGTGTATAGTGTGATTTTGTAACATGTTCGTTTGCGTGCCTGTATATGTATTGTCATGTAAATGTGTATTTGTATCTACTATGTACAAAATTTGTAAAAATCAGTGTAATTCAGCTTGGTTGACTTTGTAAACTGGCTGCAAGGCTGATTTTATTAATAAAACTTGAACTTGAAACTTGATATTGGTATAACAGAAAATCAGCACCAAGGACAGCCCTATCTTCACTTCATTTAACGTACTGTCTTCTTCACTGAAGGAAGCCTTAGCTCTTAGAGTTTCTTAGCAGATCGCAACATAGGGTTGGAACTGGCCATGGTACAATTAAAAAAACTAAAGATTGTAGAAATTGAACGAGGGGGATGTCAGGGTGATGTCGCTCCCTAGGCTGACTGCAGTCTTGTCTTTCTTGGATAGCACAGACACTGCAATTCAAGTGCTCTAGACTCAGCATAAGCTGAATGAGTCTTTATGACAATACCGTACCATGAAGGTGGTGTTTCCGAGGGCAGGCAGGACGATCTTGGGGTAGAGAGTCATGCGCGGCAGGGTGAGGTTTCCGATGTAGTAGGCCACGCTGGGGACGTAGGGGATCCTCCAGACGTACTCGGTCACGTTCCTGAGAAAGAAGTTTGAGATATAGAAGAGCTCAACCTTATGCATACAAATATGTAATACATTTTGTATAGAAAGGAAAAACGAAGAAAAGTGGAAGCCACCACTGTTCAGAAGTTTAATGTCATATTCGAGGGACGTCCCAAAGCTTATTTACACCAGAGAGAAGGGAGGAAAGTCGTGTTAAGTGCCTTTCCCAAGATGGGTGGCATAGGGCACGATTCGAACCCGGAATCTCTTAATCTTGGGTCTGGGCTGAGCAGGGTACCGCTACGCCACACAAACCCACCACATGAAGAAGAAAAGCACATAAGACTACAATCCGACAAAAGAAAGCTGAGAATGAGAAACAACTGTTACAACAACTACCTGACGACGGGCAGGGTGTAGTTGAGCACCAGGTAGGTGGCGTTGCGCAGGTAGTCGGTGGCGTTCAGCATCTGGTCGGTGGAGTTGAGGAAGTAGGTGACGTTGTTGGCGATCTCGCTCACGTTGCCGAGGAAGGGCAGGCTGATGTTGGTGTACACGCGGGTGGCGTTAGCCAGGGTGTACAGCCAGGTGGTGTTCAGCTTGAAGTCGCCGAGCTGGCAGGAAGACATTAAAGAATGAGTTATAGGAAAATACTCTTAACCACGACGGTTTACCAGATGCCTTTGACCCAGTGTTGACATTACACTTAAGAGAAACCACTTGACAAGTAAGTCTCCCTGGGTCAGTCTACTGAGGAAGATCAGAGTGACTGGTCTAAATCTCTAGATGAGAACAATTTCTTTGTGTTGGATCAAAAATTGTAACAGTTACTTTAAACACTTTAAAACTACAACCACAGATGAACTTTCATGACACTTGGCTATTATGACTACATGGTTATTATTGAGTTTAGTTGTGGGGAGTAGCTACCTTGGTGGTGGGTTAAAATGATCTTTACGTGTGTGTGAGGGAGTAATTACCTTGGTGGTGGGGGTATCCAGCTTGAAGATAGGGAACTCCCAGGTCTCGTTAGACTTGCTGTAGCAGAAGTAGGTGGTGACGTTGACGCGCTGCAGCTGCTGGGGGGAGGAGGTCTCGTTCAGACGCAGGACGTCCCACAGAGAGATGTTGTACAGACTGATGTACTGCAGCAGGGTGGCGTTGGTGGCAGCGGTCTCGTTAGCATAGATCTGGACAGGGAGAGTTGAAATCAACTTTATTGTGCTTAGGAGAAATATACAATACACAAGATGAATGGTTATACACTTAGGACAGCCGCACAAAATTTGAGTTGGGAACCCATACAGAAAAGTACAAATTTTGAATGTCTTAGAGGTTCTGACTATCCAAGCTCTACTGTCTGAAGTGCGAGTGAGAAGTGTCAGACCCGCCCTGTCAGACTCTGCCCCAGGTGCACCACTTAGTGATTCTGAGTATCCAAGCTTTACTGCCTAAAGTGTATTTTTAAAGGTAGGTAGTTTCTCACGTGGAAGTGAGTATACCTCTTGGAGATTCTGTGTAATTTTGAAGTCGGATAGTGTTAGACAGAGAGTGAGCGAGCATTAGATTCAGGTAGTTTCTCACCTCGAAGTGAGTCCTGTTCTTTTGCTAAGTCTGGTTTTAGGCCTAGTGTAACTCTCAGAGATTCTGAGTGTCGAAGCTTAAGATTCTAAGTGTCCAAGATATCCGAAGTGCTAGTGAAAAGTGTTAGATCATAGTGTCTTACCTCGAAGTGAGTCCTGTTGTTGCGCACGGTCAGGTTCTGGGCCAGGTGCAGCTTCTGCACGGGCGTCTCGCACCAGAAGGTGTGGTTGAAGGTGACGTTCTGCTTCTCCCAGCCGACGGCGATGGAGGCGTTGTGCGTGACGTTGCAGCGCACCCCACTGGTGGCTGTAGTTGAAGGACAGACCGGTGATCACCTCGTTGTAGTAGGGGACGGTCAGGTTGGCCTCGGCTGGAAGGAACAGGACAGAAATGTGTTAATTGCCATTGAATAAATATAAAGATGATATGATATTTTATTATTAAAGTTGCAACAAGGCAGTACTTTTATCTCCAAGCAGATCTTTTGGTGGCTGCAAAGACAGTAACAAATAATTATTGGCCAGACAATCGTGACGCTTTTGGCAAGACATCTGCTTGAGGATTACGGAAGACTAGGGACTAAGATGATACTAGCTTGTACTTGTGTGAGCATTCGTGAAACGCCATGTCATAGATATATTGATAGAATCTATACAGAACAGTGCATAGGGCCAAATCTACGTTCCTGAAACAAACTGACTTATGATCAGAACAGTGCCTGATCCTAACCCTAACTCTTTCAGGCATAGAACTAGATAGGCAGGATACAATAGGTGCTATCAAATCCCAGGCGTACCCTTGGTGGTGAAGTTGAGGAACTCCAGGGTGCTGTTGACGGTGTAGTTGAACCTTCCAATGATGGAGGTCTCGTTCCTGAGCTCCACGCCGGCGGAGGTGTTGTAGACGGGAGACCTAATGTGTATTATAATGTATGTGAGGGATTGTATATTCTTTATTCAAAACAGTGGTCAGCATAGCAGCAGTACATAAAAAATTATGGACCGCTGAATTGTGCTGACCTTGCATAGTACATAATACAACGTAGGTACAAACAAAACCATACAGATTCACGACAATTGCAAAATATATGTACAACACATAAAGACTAATTCTGCATTTGGCTGTTATACAGTCTAATAGTGTGATGCAGAAATGAATATATTGCTTGTCTTATCAATTGTAATTTTTGTAAGCAAACTCTTTGCAGTTCTGGGAGTCTTATCCCTGCTGTAAGGTTGGCTTTTCGGTGTCACGAATAAAGATCATTGTCATGAATAAACTCTTTGCAATTCTGGGAGTCTCATCCCTGATGTAAGGTTTTGTTTATTTGTTTATTAGAATTCACCACAAGTACAAACATACAAGTGGAAGGGAGGACAAAACAGGTGTATTGACACCTTTACAAGTTGTCCTCCCAAGGTTGGCTTTTTGGTGTCACGAATAAAGAAAGATGAATTACCTGAGCTGTCCGGACACACTGAAGTTACCCATGGCGGGGATGGGCAGGTGGACCTTCCTGGGCAGGTTCAGCTTGTAGGAGGGGATCACCTGGGAAGGCAAGCAGATCATAGAGTCAATACATTGGACGATTGGTGTTCTGCGGTGTGGAGAAGTTTTGTGGACTGTCAGACTGTCCCTAAGGCTTCCGGTTACGAGACTGTGTACATGTATGTGTGGGTGGGTGGGTGCAGCCAGTGTTTCTACATTTTGCTCCACTGCGTCCCTTCTTCCCTTCAGACAACCTTATATGGTTCTGAATTGTGGCTCAGACACAGATACAGATATAGACTCAGATACAGATTCAGAAGTGCATTCTTGTATACACAGTGACTATCCAGAACCGTGCCTGATCCTAACCCTAACCCATTCAGGCATAGAACTAGATAGGCACGGTTCTGGCTACATAGACCTTCCATAACCTACTAATTGATCATGAGTAAGAATATAGATATCTAGATAAGTAGAGAAGTACACACCTTGGGCATCTTGGGGATCTGGAAGGGCAGGTACTGCTGGACCTCCTCCATGGTGGGGATCCTGGGCAGGGTGATGTTGGGGAGCAGCTCCAGGGGCAGAGTCAGCCTCATCTCGGGGACGGTCAGGTTGGTGCAGGGGATGGTCCACTCGGAGATGTTGAGGGTGGTCAGGCTGACGTTGATGGAGGGGGTGGTGTAGTTGATGAGAGGGATGCGGAACACGGGGATGGACGTGTTCATGCCTGTCAAGTCAGTCAATTAAGAAAATTTATTGCAAATTCATTCCCGGAGGGCTAAATGCAGATTACAAAGTAACATAAAAGAACAATGAAACGTAGTATAAAATAACTAAAATCTACATGATAAAAGGCAGTTGTCTAGAGCTATAGCTATGTATAAAACTATGTCTAAGGGGTTTGACTTCTCTTTTTTAGACCATGGAAGACGTAATGTCCCACCTTTTCTAAAATTAGTGGGTTTTGGGAAGTTAAAAGAAGAATACGTCGATGAAGGTTAGACATCCGGGTAATACGATGCGCCAAAAACAGTTACTCAAGCAACTGGATATGATTTTGAAAACGTCAGACGTTTCAGCTATAAGTATCCACTAGCTTTCGTCAGTGACTGAGAGACCAGAGGGGAAAAATTCCAAAAAAATTGTCTTCACTTTATTTGCATATCATTCAATAGTTTGTGCTTATAAACCTGCATTTCCCCTCTGGTCTCTCAGAAATATTGAAAATCAATTTGTCAAAATTGAACTAGGCCACCCAGGTGTCCGAAGATTAAATAAATAAAAAAAATAAAATCATCATACCCAGGCGGATGGCGGGCACGGTGTAGTTGATGAAGGGGATGGTGATCTCAGGAGTGGTGACGTTCATGTAGCTCAGCAGGGGGGTGAAGTCGGGGATCTGGGGCAGCTGGATCTTCTCCAGATCGGGGATCTGGATCTTGGGGGTCCTGATCTTGGGGATCTCGATCTTAAAATAAAAAAAATGAATGAACTTTATTGCTTGGTGGTTGTACATGGTACAATAAAGTAGCAATAACAATGTGATCATTGACAATGTGATCAATGACAACGTGATCAATGACAATCAAAGAAACTACAGGAATATGAACGTATACGGCGTATTGACATGATGTACGTCAAGCGTTTTTGTCTGTTACAATCCTTTCTCTCTTTCATAAGGCACTACGTGTGTACATATACATATTGGCCTCAGTACGTAGATATGGAGTCGGGCATGACGTATGAAGTAGACCGACCTTCATCCAGGTGATCTTGCCGAAGTCGTAGCGCCACACACCGGAGATGTTGAGGTACTGCAGCTGGCGGTAGGAGGTGGTCCTGTTCATCCCGGTGATGTTCCAGATGGACACGTTGACGTAGGGGATGCGGAAGTCCAGGAAAGTCAGGTTGGCGCCGACGGAGGTGTTGTGGACGGCCTCGATACGCTGCCAGTCGTTGACGATGCTGACGTTCTGCAATCAATCAATCAATCAGTCAATCAATCAATCAATCAATCAATCAATCAATCAATCAAGTGGTTTATTGGTAAAACAAGGAATTTGCAGCCACAAGCTGAATTACATCCTGTTGTACAATTAATTCATTTTAAAATTCATCAGTATACAGTAAAAATCATCAAAATTATTTACAATTACTAGCATTAAAACTTGGTTACACATGAAGATCGAAAACACTGATTGATTTATAAAATTGCCACAGGAGGGACAACATTTCTTTAACGTTCACATAACAGACGTTACATACAGATAACAATTCATGTGCTCATACATGATTATTTAAAAGCGATGTCATATATGGGATACTACTGTGGGCTGGAATAAACTCCCACCCGGTGTTAGAACTGCACCGTTGATACAGACGTTCAGAACACTGTATGCTCAAAGTGACCTCTGACTTCCCTCCCTTATTACGACCTGGCATGACCCCGATTACGAGTAATGGATCACGATTATGATTTGTTTTTGGTGTAAATATTGTTGTAATTCCGTGTATATATGTGTCGTACCCAGGGCCACTCTAAAAAGCAGTGCTATGACACTGAGTAGTGCCACCCTGGTAAAAGAATACAGAAATAAATAAATAAACTGTTCTCTGTTCTTACCTGGGCGAAGCAGGTGGAGTTGACGTTGGCGGTGACGTTCCAGGTGACGTTCTGCCTTTCCCAGGCGATGTCGGCGCTGACGTTGTGCGTCATGTTGGTGAGGAAGGCGGGAGTGGAGAAGTTGAAGCCGGTGTAGGGAACAGTGATGTTGATGGACGGGATCTCGCACCTACAGGGTACAACAAGATATTACACTTTATTGAGAATCACATTGTTGCCACGCCATTGTATTAAAACCAATAAATCGTTCGTTAGAAAGGAAACTACCATGTTTACTTGGTGAAGCCTGGGCCCTCTTGGAAATCAACAATTTACTGTTGAAGAGGCCACCCAGGTCTTTATAAGATGAAATGAATAAAGCAATAATCGGCACAATCATTATGGAATATTAATATTGCAATCAATAATAATAACAACCATTGCCTTGATTATGAATGGTCAGTAAGTTAACTATATACTGCAATTGATAACTGTAAGTTGTATATGAGACACAACATCAGGCTAGAGTCCTTAAATGTCTTAAAGACATATTAACAGACAAACGACTTATGGAATATTATGGATTTAACTACCTTGCGCTGGTGTTTGTGCTGATCTTGACGGAGGTGCAGAAGCAGCTCTCCAGGCGGGCGGTGTGGTTGAGCTGGACACGGTCGGCCTGGGCGGTAAGGTTCCAGAACAGGGTGGTGTTCATCAGGCTGACGAAGGCCGTGGCGTTGTGGGTCACGTTAGCCAGCATCTCGGGGGTGCTGATGTTGAACTGGATTCAAGATTCAAGATATCTTTATTGAGCTATTGCAGTGAAAATATCACTGAATTGCAGTCAATTTACAGACAATGTGTTTTAATGTAACAATTTGTTTTAATGTAACAATTGCTTCTTCTATTCTTGTTACCAAGTTATTTAACTTAAGTGCATTTGGCCCGTGTAGGGCGTGAACATGCAATAAAGTTCATTGTCATTGTCATTTAAAAACGTTCACAAAGACATAATATTGCACATAATTCTGACTCCTTTGGTTAAGAATACTTGTTTGCAGGGAAGTATATTACTGCTCGTAAGACTAAGATCTTTTAGTTACAGCATAAAAACGTTAAAAAAAATGTACCTGCAGCACGGGGAAGGTGATGTTGTTCCTGGGCACCCGCACGAGGGCGCTGCTGTTGGAGGTGACGTTGACGGACCACTCGTTCACCAGCACGGTGGAGTTGTGGCGGACCTGTAATATTGTTTGTGATTAATCAGTGGTAAAAATTCATGTTTTCAGTATTCTACAATATTGTAGAAATTTACAATTTTGTTCTGCAATTCAGAAATACTTGAACCTATCATGGCATGTACAAAATTGCATGTTGGCAAACATTTTACATGCAATTTGACAAATTCATGCAAAATTACTACTATATCATAGTGTCAGTAGTAAAGTTAACATAATTGGTCTTGATGATACTATGCCGACGCCATTGAACTCTTGCCCAGATTTTTTCAGGCTGCAAAATTGCAGGTTGCCTAACATTTCTTATGCAATATTGAAATGTCTCCTTTGCTTATTCTGATTATTTTGAGCGAATAAAACAAACAAACCTCGAAGGACGGGGTGCTGATGTTCATGTAGGGCATGGAGGCGTTGCAGGAAGGCATGATGGCGGTAAAGGTCTGGTTAGCGGTGATGTTCACTGTCGGCCTGATGAACTTGTTCAGGTAGGCCAGATCGTAGAAGCCCAGGAGGCAGCACTCAGGGGTGGACACGTTCACCAGGGAGTTGTGCTCGGCCTCAATCTCCACGGTGGTGATGTTGAGGAAGGGCATGGAGATGTTGGCGCGAGGCAGACGGCCGTACACGGTCTGGTTGACGGTGACGTTGAGGCTGGGGGTGGCCAGGCGAAGGATGGGGACCTTCAGGGACACGCTGGAGTTGTGGAAGGCGCAGATGTCCGGGCTGCTCACGTTCAGGAACGGCAGGGACAGGTTGCTGGGGCGCACCTGTGTAGAAATACAATTTGTTACGATTTTAGTTTGGAACGGTTCGTGGAACGTCCTGAAATGCTTTGGCTGTCCAGACAACAAAAGTGAAAGAACAATAATGCTAGCTCCACCATAGCATCTAACAGCACCCTACTTTGGTTTAAAACTGACTTAGAAAACTACTTGCCATTGTATCCCAGTACCTTCTGACTAGCCTGGTCTTTCATAGCGTAGTGCCATCCCTTGAAGCTTCTTTGATGTTTTCTAAATCTGACAACTCACATGTTAGTCTATCCCTGCATTTTGAAGTATCCAAAGGCAGATAAGGTAAGGTGAAAGAAGAAGACAACTACCTTGAACAGCAGAGTCTGATTGCTTGTCATGTTGATGTTGTATATTCGTTAGGGGGAGGACCTAGTATAAGCCTGATAAATGTTTCTTTATCATTTTCTCTTATACTTGCATTTAGCTATGCCTTTTTCATGTGCAGAACGAATAAAAAAAAAGGCAATTACCTTGAACAGCAGAGTCTGGTTGCTGGTGACGTTGATGTTCTGGCAGTTGGCCACGAAGCTGGAGTTGTGCTTGACGTAGAACTTGGGCGTGGTGACGTTGATGTAGGGCATGGTGAAGTTCATGGGCGGCACGCGCAGGAACACGCTCTGGTTGGAGCTCACGTTGACTGTGGGCAGGGCCAGACGCAGCGGCTGGTAGAAGGTGAGGCTGGCGTTGTGAGTCATGTTGGTCTTGATGACTGGGGTGGAGATGTTCACCAGGCGCAGGGGCAGGTACCAGTTGGGGTATGGCTCGATCTGAACAAAAAAGGACAGTTTTAGTTGGTACATCATATTTCAGGAGGCTTGATCTGAACAACACATTTGGGACTTGATCTTAACAATGTAATGGTCATTTTTATTACTTCTTTACAACATATATCAGCACGATTTGAATAACCATCAGAACCGTGCCTGCTCCTAACCCTAACCCATTCAGACATAGAACTAGATAGATACGGTTCTGGATTTAATATACATTATACACCTTGTATGGCCAGCAACTTATATCTCTTAGTATATCCTCTGTGAGAGGTTTGTCGTACAATGCTTTATGTACCTGGAAAATGTCATAGATTGTTACGCTATCCATGTAATAATGTCTTGTGCTCCATTGTCAGTAGGGTTACAGTACTTTTTTTAAATTGTAATACCCACAGACTGGTTGGGCTGCCCTGGCTCTGTGTGGTTATAACAGCCAAACCAATAAATAAATAAATAAATAAAGTTGTTCATACCTCGATGCCGGCGCTTGTGTTGGAGGTGATGTTGACTGACAGGAAGGCGGCCTGGATGCTGGAGTTCTGACGCCAGTAGTACATGGGGTGCGTCAGGTTCGTGAAGAACGTGGCGTTGATCTTGGACTCCCACGGGCGGGTCAGGTTCCACTCCAGGGAGGTGTTGGTGCGCTCTGTCGTAAGGCACAAACCCAAAAACCTTTAGTCATTGCCTGTATTTTTTGACGGTGTCGCTCAATGCAAGGCCAATTATTTTTTGGCCACTTCTAGGCATAGAGCTAGAGGTACTTGAGTATAGTGTAGTTATGTCAGGAGATGGCGGTGGACCTTTGTTTTGAAGCTTTGTGGATTGTAGTCGGAAACTATTAAGTATTAAACAGTATTAATACGGAAGTATTAAATGTATTCTTGTACATAAGGTCTTGTACACAAAGAAATTATCTGTCAGTTATAATACTACATCGAATGATAATAGCGGTTATAGTTATATTCATGACACTGTATCTTGGAAGGATACTAGGCTAAGTATTCTTGTACCTGTGCGTGTAAAGCATTAATTGCAATGCGTCACATATCATTATCAGCTAAGCTCCCTTGGTAGGAATAAGAGACCATCCGATCCATAGGCATGGTCACTTCTTTTTGTAAATGATATCTGTGATATAGTCTCTATCATTGTTATGTCTATCCTCCTCATGACTTCAAAACGATATTTGAGCTTCTTGTGACTAACTAAAGTTCAAACAAAGAGATACTGACGGGCATAGGTGTAGTTGAAGTACTCGATGGTGGAGTTGGCCTGTCCGAGTGCGCTGAAGCCGAGCACAGTGCGGTTGTACTGGGGCCTGGCATGGGTGCAGTTGAACCCGTAGGTCATGTTCAGGATGGGAGAGCTGGCGTTCAGGCTGTAGGTCAGGTTGCCTGGGGAATAAAACGGGAAATCGTTAGCCACACTAGACGTTGCATACATCCACGGTCCTAGAGTGCTACCATCACCTCTCGAGATGGAAGGATGCCTACTACAGAAACCCAAGGTTTCTAGCATGTTTACAGTTTTTAATGGTACATTATATTTCCATTGTCATTTGTCACTTCTCAGGGGCATGCTGCCTAGAAACTAAACGGGAAAATGTTCAGTACCCCCAAATTTCAGACTTCTTAGAAGTAGGCTTCCTTAATTACCAAATGTCGACCATTAAATCTTGCTTGCCCCCAGGCAGATTCTGATGTTCTACCAATTTCCAGTGTCTTTTTGACCTTCTGTCATTCTGCCTGTCAATCGTCTCCCACCCACGTGCTCTCAACCTACTCTATCATGACAAACAGACACACAACCCCACAGCTATGCCACCCCAAACAGTACGTCCGTACCTGGAAGTAATTAACGTTACATGAAATGAAGTACAGGAAAGTTACCTGGGCTGGGGATGGAGATGTTCATGGGCACGGTGAAGGCCGGGATGCTCCTGGGCATGGTCACGTTCAGCAGGTACGGCACGTAGATGTACTCAGGGATCACCTGGAATCAACAGTACAGGGTTAGCACCACATACAAGCAGTATGTCCAACACACTGTAAGTGTTCAAACTGTTTTAGTTTGAACTGTTTTAAGCTTATGTATATATTTATGTTTACCGAAGGAAAACATATGCTTTTGCTCAGCTTCTTCTTCTTCTCCTCCTTCTTCCGTTCCAAACCAATAAGGTCAGTGACCAGGACCAGACGTCTGTCACCATGGTAACTAGTGTTGGGTTTCATCATGTTGCAATTTTATAGAAGGAGGGATTTAGACTCCTGTCTGACGATATATATATATGAATGTGTTTGAGTAAGAATTCACAGAGCAGCCATATGCGAAGGTAAACATTATACATTTGTATTTGCAAATGTTACTTCTCTAGTTGTAATCATATTTCATTTCAGCTGTTGAAAGGCTGCTAATTTATGATCTGTAATGATAAGTAGGATGCATTAATGATGTAGATAAACCATTCGTTCATTCACCTGAATAGACGGCACGGTGATGTTGTAGCCTGTGAAGGGGATGCAGATGTTGAAGGCGGGAGTGCGGAGCCCCACGGGGATGGTGATGTTGGGTGTGCTGAGGTTGGCCAGCAGGGGGATGGGCAGGGTGTAGTTCTCCTGGCTCTTGGTGTAGTTGGCGACGCCGCTGATGTTCAGATACTGCAGCTGGCGGGGGGAGGACACGTTCTGCAGACCGATCAGCTCCCACACGCTGAGGAAAATAGTGGAATGAAAAGTTTATTGATCAAAAAGGAACCACATCGCAACTATAGGCTAAAATGGTGTACTTATTTTACAGGCCGTGCTGGAAAACAGGTTAGTCTAGGTTCACGGTGTACGGGACATATCTCGACTTCTTCGCAACATGGACTGGGAAAAGTTTCGGCAAAGTTTCGTGGACGTAGCGGTGTTAGTGAGAGTTCGTGTACGTGTAAGCTAGTGTAAGACCGACTAAGGCTAATCCTACCTGTTACGTCCATGAATTATAGGCATCCAGGTAATCGTTACTGAAACAACTGGATTTGTTTTGAAAACTGTCAGACGTTTGGAGTAGCATCCACTACTTTTCGTCATTGACTGATGTAGAACGTAGAGATTTTGCGAGATAAAAGAACTCCAAGACTAGATATGACTTGATCTGGTTGATGAAGAGACAGAGTGTATCTCGAAAGTTCCCAGGAGTAGCGTTTTGTTGTGTGTATACATTTGTGGAAAGAATCCTACCTGGTGTTGTAGAATGGCACGGTGACGTTGATCCAGGTGAGGTTGGCGACCACGGAGGTGTTGTGGATGACCCAGCTGCTGAGGTCGGTGTTGCAGAGGCTGGAGTTGTGGGTGAGCCTGAGCTGCTGAGCCTGAGCGGTTATGTTCATGGTGATGTTCTGGCTCTGGCGGGTCAGGTTGGCCGTGATGTTGTGAGTCAGGTTGGCGTACAGAGCGGGCACGGTCACGTTCACCCAGATCAGGGGCACACGGGTCTCGTTCAGCCTGGAATGAGTGAATGAATAAATGAATGAAAGAGTGAATGAGTGAATGAATGAGTGTTCTGGTTCTGAGGTTGGCCGTGATGTTGTGCGTCAGGTTGGCGTACAGAGCAGGCACGGTCACGTTCATCCAGATCAGGGGCACACGGGTCTCGTTCAGCCTGGAGTACGAATGGTTTTAATGGTTTATTCAATCACATTCATTCAAGTCACATCAGCATGCGACTACACTTTTGGCTGAATTGGGGTACATTCACAAGTAGTGGTCTTCAGCTTCAGCTTCATACTTGAATACAATAAATCTTTTAAGACTTTTTTGCATGTTCATGCCCATTGGGCTAAATGCATACTTACGAGTATGATGTTACATCATGTATTGAATACTCAGTACATCCAATAGAATGAAAAGTTAGCGTAAAGTATCAGGAACTACTATGTAGTACATTTATCCAATCTGAGTCTTGAATATTTCTCCCTTTTCAAAGCAACTGGAGATGAATTAACACATTTTCTATCATTGAATAACAAAGAACTTGAATTTAAAATAGAAATATGTCGGGTCATAGCAATATCCACTGCCTTCAAAGAAGAAGTCGAACCCCACAATAACTAGCGTAGTAGTAGAAGTAGAAGTTTTTTCCCCAGACATTTGTTACCTTTTACTGTGTAATGAGTATTATGCTTGATTGTAAAAGCAATTAGCCTTCGGGCATGATTTTGCGAATAAAGTTTCTATTAATAATATCTTCAAAATAGAAATAAGAATCTCCCACCTGAAGAAGGCAGTGGTGTTCATGGTGGTGTTCCAGGACTGCCAGTGGTCCACGTTGTGGGTGAAGTTGTGGGTCAGGTTCAGGTGCATCTCCGGGTAGCTGGAGTTGCAGTACACGGCCGTGTCGGTGGTGTAGTTGAATGTGCGCAGACAGGCACGGACAGTCATGTTGTTCTCAATCCTAAACAGAGCATAGGCAAATGGTTATATTTTGCTGTACAAATAATGTATTGTATGTGTGTACATGTGTAAGGATGTATGTACATATGCCAAATTTGAGCATTTCCAAGGCTCAAACAAGTCGATTAAATGACAAACAAACAAACAAACAAAAGACAACCCAAAAAGAGATAGTGCTGAATGTTTAGCCAACTTTTCAGCACCAAGGACAGGAATGGTATATGAATGAGGTAAGATGAACAAACCGACCTGGCGTGAGCGCCCATGCTGACGTTGACGAAGCCGCGGAAGTTGGAGGTGGTGTTAGCGTTGGTCCAGTTGGTGGAGGTGTTCAGGGTGTGCCTGAGCTCAGCCTGAGCGATCGGGTAGGACCACAGGGAAGCGTTCCCGGCCATGGTGAGGTTGTGGGTCAGGTTGCTGCTGAGGTAGTCTCCGCTGAAGTTCACGGCGTGGCTGACGCGGGCCTGCACCAGGCGGCTCACGTTCAGGAAGGCGGTCAGGTTGTGGGTGGCGTTCAGCCCGGTGTACAGGCAGGACGACACGTTAGCGTAGTGGTAGAACCTGGTCTTGGTGATGTTCTCAACCTGATTGTAATGATAATGACGATAATAATTAGTTTAAGGATAATAACATTTTTGTGATGATATAGAATATAAAGATATAGATTGCCATCATCATAATGTCGTAGTGGTAGAGCTTGGTTCTCAGCCTCATGATAATGATAGTGATGAGTATGACTAGTTGTCGTTTTTCTAATTTACAGTACGATCTTCATAAAACTGATCTAGTATTACAGTTTTGACATTGCTCTTAACATCTAATGTATTAGAAGCTGCTTTATGCTTCAGACGGTCATAGTAACAAAGATTCTGTTAGTGTCTTATAGACACGTTAAGGCCAGTAATGGGCTGCCAATCAAGTCGTAAAGTGTATCATATAGCGCAGGTAAAGTGGATAGGTGGCGGGTAACTTACCTGGGCCTTGAAGGTGAAGTTGGTAGTAGCGTTGATGCTGGTGAGGTCAGCGAAGTAGGTGCAGTTGTGCTGAACGCGCGCGATGGCCAGGCTGCTCAGGTTGGCGGCGGCGGTGAAGTTGTTGGTGATGTTCATGCTGGTCAGCCAGAAGCTGTAGTTACCTGTTGTGGTATTAAGAAAAGTCATTCGACACCCCTCCAACTATCTGTATATACTAGTCCTTATCTGAATATTAGGACTAGTATATACTGAGAAACCCAAGACTTTCGTTTCTTCTCTTTCTAACTGGACTTGAGCCAGACTGAGCACATCCACATTACACCGATACTAACCATTCCGGATTAAAGCATCTGAGAAGGCAGTTCAAGGTCTATGTCCCAGTCGATTGTCAAGTTCAAAGATCACAACATTTACCGGCGTGGGTGAGGTTCATGCGGGTCTGCGGGAAGGTGGTGTTCAGCTCGGCAAAGGTGCGGGTGGTGACGTTCAGACGATCCCACAGCGCCACACTGCTGTTGTGGGTGGCATTGCAGCGCACCAGAGGGTGGGTGAAGTTGAAGGTGCTGGACACGTTCAGACGGCGGGTCATCAGACACAGGGAGGTGTTGCCGGTGGCTGTGAAAATCAACGGTAGGGCGTGAGTTATGAAAAGCCCTTGGTACATAGTACTGCTTTATGAATGGCTGAATGGTTTGTAGGGTGGATAGAAGAAAGGATGGATCATTGCTACAAGACCAATTGCGTACTTGTCCCAGTAAGTGTTTTGCTGTTTGAAAATAACTTCAACTTTGCTGTTTCCTACGCATAACAGGGAATTGTATTTCAGTAGCTGTAAGCTTAGGCTGATAAAGTTACAACCAAAAGATAGAACAGAGCTGTCATACACTGAGCTTGAGAGTTGAGAGTGTAGTTGTAGAAGGCAATAGGTTTAGGCTTACAGATACAGTCACAACCGATGGAGAGAACAAAGCTTCAAGACGCTAAGACGCTGTACTCACCCATGAGATTGTAGTTGTTGAAGTCAGTATGTTTAGGCAGAGACAGTTACAACCAAAAGAACAGCTCTCTAAAACGTTGTACTCACCCATGAGAGTGTAGTTGTAGAAGTCGGTAGGTTTAAGCTTACAGATACAGTTACAACCAAAAGACAGAACAGAGCCATCTAAGTCCTTACCCTGGAGAGTGTAGTTGTAGAAGTCGAAGGTGCTGTTGGCCACAGACTTGACCTCAGCGATCATGCCGGTCTCGTTCCTGAGGCTAAGCACGGTGCTGGTGTTGTACAGAGGCATGCTCAGGTTGAACAGACCACGCAGCTCACCAAAGGCGGGGATGCGGATCACCTCCATGGGGGTCAGGGCAGCATAACTGGTCAGTGGAAATCAGTCGAGATCAGATACAGATTCATGTACAGATACATATTCATGTACAGATACAGCTTCATGTACAGATACAGCTTCATGTACAGATACAGATTCATGTACAGATACATATTCATGCACAGATACAGATTCATGTACAGATACAGAGTCATGTACAGATACATAGTACTCATCATGTCATACGCCGTTTACGTACATATTCCTGTAGTAATGCTAGTAGTCTCTTAGAATAGACTTGATTGTATCGTTCTCATTGTCACTGTTGCCATGCATTGTACCATGTACAACTGTCGAGCAATAAAGTTCATTCATTCATGTACTGTATTGTACAGACACAGATTCATGTACAGATGCAGACTCATGTACAGATACAGATACATGTACATATTCATGTACAGATAATACAGATACAGATTATCAGAGTGTGATAACTGTGCCATTCCCTACACCTGTGTGAGGAGGGTTGACACGGTGGCATAACAAAACCGTAACTGTAACAACTGTAACTGGTACAATGTAAGAAGAAACAGCAGGGCTAGATACATGAAGTATACTAAAATACAATTCTAACAGGCGACGTACCAGTTAGCGATGAACTGGCTGGGGATGTAGCTCTCCACGTAGGGAGTGACGTACTGGATGCCGTACTGCAGGGTCTTGTTGGTCACGTTCATGGCCATCTCCGTGTACAGGGTCACGTTCAAGGTGGGAACGGTGACGTTGATCTTGGGGACGTACCACTGCAGGTAGGGGACGGTGAAGTTGGGGGTGTTGAAGTAGCCGGGGATCTGGGGCAGGGTGATGTTGGGGAAAGTGATGTTGGGCAGAGTGATGTTGGGCAGAACCACGGGGGTGTAGTTGGCGATGAACTCGGCGGTGTAGTTGGTGAGCAGGCTGGTGTAGTTAAGCATGAGGTCGGTGACGTTACGCACGGTGGGGATGCGGACCTATAATAAAATAATGAAAGGTTTATTCTTCAAAAACACATGGCAGCCATGGGCTGAAGTGCGTGTTTCACAATATTTAAACATACACTTAAAAGTACATAACCACATTAAACGTTAAAAAGTTGTGATTTTAAAACCTACAATCGGATATATACAAATTTCAGCGTTCTATGACCATGCGTACTCTTTTGCTATTACTGGTACTGCTTGTTTAACAGAATTTTAGGTCATATAGACGATCGGACTGTTCTGAAATAGTTTTGTTCTCGTTCTGAGGGTGGTCAGTAGAAGTTTTTGTCTGGTGTCTCTGCTGGAAATGTCACATCTAGAAGGGGGAAACTAGTTCCTGAATGTAGGGTGCATCAGCAAGGATTGTGCGAACTTTTGGTAGAGTTCAAGTCAGCGTTGAGCTATATGAGATGTTAGTGACAGACCTCCAGGAGGACGCCCTGGCTCTTCAGGTACTGGACCTCGCCGGACACGTTGGTGCGGTGCCTGGTCAGCAGCTGGGGCAGACGCACGTAGTACTGCTGCAGGTAGTCCTGGCCGTACAGCGCGCTCTGGTTGTAGTACTGGTAGGCGTACTTGGTGACGTTCTGGGACAGCTCGATGGCCAGCTGGGTGAAGTTCTGGTAGACCTGAGCATCAGAATAGACATATATTTAGTCCATCTACCAATTACATTGAAAAACTTGAGTTCATAAAGAGCTAATTAGTGTCACCATTAACGAGTATTTCAAACACTACTATGGAAATGGACATTCTGTAGAGCAAGCTGGCGATATCTTTTTATGCGTAACTGTTTTAGATCTAGAAAGCTGTGAATGTCAGGACTTCATTTGTTTGTGTATTTGAGCACAGAGCTACAATATTGCACTTTGATGTTTCATTCCTCTTGGAAGTCTAAAACTAAAAGACCAACATGGAAGACATGGTCAGCTAGTGAAGTAGAGTGAACATGTTGCAACCTCGTAATAAATATTGTTCATCAACCCACCTCAGTGATGTTGACCTGGCCGGTGGCGTTAGTGATGAACTCGGTGATGTTAGCCACGGTCCAGTTGGTGTAGGGCACGGTGGTGTTCAGAACGGTGGGGTACACACGCTGCACCATGGGCAGGGCAACCTGCACGTATTTAATATGTACTTATTAGAATTGCAGACTTCGCAATATGATAGGTGCCCTGGCAGCCGTGGCTGGTCCGGGTTCCACATACATATGAACATAGACATATACATAACTACGTTGAGTCATAATTATAAGATTGCCTATACACTAAAGTACACAATGGTCAGCACATGGCAATGTCATGACATTGATAGGAGGCTACGGGTCATTCAAGTATAATTATATTTTCATATTTACAGTACATGTAGCTTGTAGGAATAGATGAAAGGACTTGGAATGAGAAGTGGTTTGTTGATGAAATGTATGCTTGAAGAGTCGCCTAAAGATTTTGATCTGTAAAGGGATCGTCAAAAGATTTTGATGTGTAGAAGTGTCTGACCTGGACGTATGGGCGGGACATGTTCATGAGCATGTAGGTGGTGTTCCAGATGGTCTGGTTGAAGAGGCTGACGGTCTGGTTGGCGAGCAGAAGGGTCTCGTTCAGGTAGGGCACGTCACGGACGGCACGGATCTGCTGAACCTGCCTGGGCAGCTGGCGGGTGATGTTCTTGATGATCTGGGGCACGATGGTCTGTGATAAGGCAGAAAAAACTTTCATTACTCAAAGATACTTAGTAAGAAAGAGCATGCCAAGGCAACACAGATGATTTGACGACCACTTTTTTCCCCACCCTTCTCGGGTCTCTGTTCTTCTTAATTTTTCATTTAGTGCCATGCCCAACTGACGTCTGAACAGCCGTGATTGGTGAATGATTGAGTAGCAAAGTCTTTTGCCAAAGTTTATTTCATTGGCAACAAGAGTCGATGCTTCGATGACCGTCTGCCCTCTTCAGTGCAATTATGACTGGTGCACTGGTCACTGAAGCTAGGTGTTACTGCTACCAATCCGGTCCCAAATGTAAAGCATTATTTCTGATGAATAATGAGTATTAAAGTAAAAAAAACTCACCCTGAGAGGAGTGAGGTCGATCTCAGCAGAGGAGTTGAAGCCAGAGCGGAAGATGTCCTCGGCGTTGACGAGGGTCATGTTGTGGTCGGCGCGGGCGGTCCACAGGCGCACGGAGCTGTTGGAGCGGGCGTCGAACTGGGTCAGGCTGGTCCAGGGGTTCCAGAACAGGGACATGTTGTTGGACACGTGGAACCACAGCTCCGGGATGTTGAAGGTGGTCTGGAGGTAGAAAACAGTAAGACGAGATGAGTACAACCTAAACCAATGGCGGACATTCTTCGCTTATACTACATGTAGAGGGGTGTTCTTTCACAAAAAGCAAGTATTTGTTGCATTTTTTGTATGGGTAAACGCCAGTCTTATAGTCTTATAGGACCCAAGAAACGGACGGTGGATGATCAATCCTTAACATCTAGTGTCTTGCAGTATAGTTTTGCCTTTCGAACCAACATCATACCAAATGTTTGTCTCTGGAGGTAATGTTACCACACTTTGATTTAATCTGTATCTGTGGGTTTGCTTTGGCTCTGTAGTCTTTCTGATAGGTATCTAAAAAGGCTATTTACCTGAGTAGTGTGCTGGTTGGTGTCGTTGCGGTAGCGCATGACGAAGCTGGCGTTCTTGTGCTCGCGGTAGGTCAGGTTCAGGCTGACGGCGTAGCCGTTGTACACCTGTGGAACGGTCTCGTTCTGGAAGCCGAGGTAGGCTGTGAAGTTGTAGATGTCAGGGATGGTGAGGTTCCACTGCATCAGGGTCTGGTTACGGAACACCTGCAGCAGCGACGTGATGTTGCGCTTCGCGGACTTGCCTGGAACAACAAAAAACAATGTTAGTTTTTGGCACAATCACGCGCGTACTAACACATGAAAAGATGTAGGTCATACAATAAGATACGTGTGTGTTAGAGTGTAGATATTATATCATGGTCTGGGCGCGTTTTCCTACAGCAATGGTACTGTATCTGGGTTTTTGCGGCTTCCTGTGTTTCTTGAAGTGAACTTTGGGTCCTCTATTGTCTGTTACTACCCACTGCTTCTTTTGTGTTTTTCTCTGTTTACTGGAGCTTAATATTTATCCACTGTTGTTAGAGCTTCCAGATCTAGGACATCATCATGTTGATGTTAGCATCTAAAGAGTCCTTCTTACTGGTAGATATCCAGCCAGCAAATTTAAGACAACTTAATGTTGATTTTCTGCTTCTTGGTTGAAACCTTAATTGTCCTCCTCACCTGGGGCGGCGACCTCCATGCGGAAGAGATCGGTGACGATGTAGTTCCTGGGGTCGCGCTTCTCCTTGGGCAGGCGCAGACGGCGGATCGGCTCGCGCTCCTGGTCGTACTTAATGGCGGCAGAGAAAGCCTGGATCCTGGAGGGACAAGGGTTTGGTCATAGATTAGACGTCGTTGCTCTTTTTGTAAACAAAATGAATCAAATTGTGCATAACGACAAGAACTGGACCTTAGACTTATGGCTTGATGCATGTTTGCATTACGAAATGACTCTAAGAAGAGTTACTTGTTTTGCAGATTCCAACCGGTTTTTGTAATATTTTGGTGTGTCAGTCCTGTCAGTCTTTCAAAATATTGGTGACTTGTACCCTTTGATACTATGTTAATTAGCGCTTTGCTTGCCCTGCGTATTATGTATTGTCTTGTGTGTTGGTGGCGGAATGAATATAAGTGTAACTTATTTTTTTATTTTATTTTAGTGTAACTTGAGTGTGCCGTCACCATGTTTTGTTAATAAATGTTTTAATAAAAAAAGAAGACTTACTCATCGGTGGGCACCAGAGTGATGTTGAAGCTGCAGTCTCCGGTCATGGGGAAGTAGGGAGCCAGGGGCACGTAGCTGGCGTTCGAGTAGGACAGGGACAGGCACACCTTCAGAAAAAAAAGACGTTTTATTGCAAATTCATGCCCGAGGGCTAATTGCATGAACAGAGGAAACATTTGGTATAAAAACAGATAATTATTACACACAGAACTACTGATAACTACTAAGAAACTACCAGTAAAAACTACTGGGATTGACTTCTTTTTTGAAGATTCCACTTTTTCTGTAATTTGTGGGTTTTCGGATGTTAAGAGGAGAGTACTTTTCTTTTCATTTGTATATGTGTGAAAGTTTGGGTAGAATTTAATATATATATGGAAGAGGACTCCAGGAAGAGTAGTGGTGTATCGTCACTAATTGGAGGCTCCTGAAATAGATAAATAAACAAACAAACAAACAGACCTTCTGGCCCAGCACGGACGGGGTGCAGTTGACCAGGACGGCGCGGTCCTGCTCCACGGGACGGATGTACTCAATAGCGTCGGGACGGACCAGGAACTGCTGGTAGCTGCGGAGGGAAGAACGGCCATTGAGTATCAAGTGTGGTAATCAACATCCCCAGTAAGACAACTAGAGCCACAATGTTCAAGCCCCAGTTTAGGTTGTTAAGCCCCCAGTTGAGTTTGATAGTTGAGATGAAAACTTTGGTGCTTTGGCTTCCCTCCTTTTTTGTCTTTCTTTTCTGATGTCAAAAGGCTGATTCCTCACCCCATGTTTAAGATGAGGGCTTGTAATGTTTGAATGAAAACGGAGTTGTGTTTTCGGGTTGCTTCTCTTTATCTTTTTATCTTTGTTGTCTCATCTACAAAACAATCTTAAAGGATGACTCCTTCCTCACCTCATGTTAAAGATGGGTAATCATGTTTGAATGAGAGCGAAGTTACCCTTAGCTCCTCTTTGCTTGTCATCTTTTATGTCTCATCAACAATCTTAAAGGCTGGACCATTCCTTACCTCATGTTGAAGATGGGGACGATGTCCTTGGGGGCCTCGATGTTGAACTTGAGCTCTCCCTCCTTCAGGGTGATGTTGCCGGCCAGCTGGGTGGCGGTGTGGACGGTGGCGTTGGCCTGGATGCCGCACTCGGAGAACTCGGGCAGAGAGATGATCATGCGTGCGGCCATCTCGACGGACGCGCTGGGGCGGAGGTAGCCGGCAACCACGGCGGAGCGCGGGGCGTAGAACATCCTCTTCACGTCAAACTTGCCGCCGACGGTCAGCTAACAAAACAAAGAAACAAACGTCAAACTTGCCGCCGACGGTCAGCTAATAAACAAACAAACAAACGTCAAACTTGCCGCCGACGGTCAGCTAATATAATAAACAAACAAACGTCAAACTTGCCGCCGACGGTCAGCTAAAAACATATAATTGCGACGATGAAGCTTGGACATCCAGGTAATAAGATACACACAAAAAACTGCTACTCGAGCAACTAGAGTGAGGCTGTCAGGATGTTCCTACGGCTACCGGCTACAGGACTGAGTGAATGAGTGAGCAAAATCCAAAGCGATATTCACAATTTATTACAGTTACGGCTAGGACAAATATAATCATGGTCTCTCCTGAACGACACTATTAAAACCAAGATTTCTGCAGTCCAGAGCAGGAATAGCACTTGTGATATAGTATATAGTTGAACTGGCTTGAGAGTACCAAAGTGAGTTGCTTAGCAGTACTAGTCTGCCGTGCCCCCCCCCCCCTCTAGTGGTAGGCAACCAGGAACAGAAAAGTGGCGATAGTCTTACCTTGGTGGTGGCGGTTCCGTTAGCGGACACGTTCAGGGGGATACCCATGGCGGTGGGGATGCAGGTGGAGGCTTCCAGGAACTTGTAGGAGGAGGTGAAGTTCCTCTCGATACCTTCGGCCAGAGGGTCCAGAAGCTGCAGGGGGAAAACAGAAATCTGTCTAAGATTTTGTGGACCAAATCTACAGTGTGTCTGAACAAAACTTTCTTGGTTAGACTAGAAGTACAATGGAAGAATCAAACATCTTTTAGATTGGCATTCGTATGGCATTACAAAAGGACCATGCTTTGAAAGCAAGCTGTAGGCTTTTTTTAGAAAGGAGTAGGCTCTATGTTTTCATTATTTCAGATGCATGCAATGGGCTTTTATGGGCTTTTATTGGCAGTAGGAACTCAATACCAATCTTGCTTCTTGAGTCTCTAAGAGACTTTGCTCAGGGATTTGAACTAACAATACCTAATAGGAAATTCACGAAGCCAGCAATAAGTCATGGACTGACCAACACATACCGTTCTAAAATGGACTACATTCTTACACGACAGGAAATGGAGAAACAGTATCAAGAGCTTGTAGCGGCACAGGCCTTACCTTCATCATGTTCTTGTTGTTTGTGTAGGCGTCCAGAGCAGTGGCAATGGTGGCCTTCAGGTCCTCAGTGGACATGAAAGAGACCTCAGTGCCGAGAAGACGCAGGTAGGAGGAGGCCAGCAGGTCGTCCTTCCTGAACTTGACATCTTCAGACAGCTTCTTCAGACCGTCGACGATCTTACGGTCCAGAGTCTGGCGGGTCTCGAACTTGGGCTTGGCCTGGTGAATGAATGAATGAATGAATGTATTTTTATTATTGTGTCTTGCGGCATTGTCGCCTAGACCATATGGGCTTAAGCTTATGAGACACCTGTACAGAAGTCACACAAACATAAATCCAAGTCAAATCAAAGGTCATACCGGAGACATCGAATAAAGAACTTAATACAACGTTCAAGTGGTACATAAAACAAAATTGGTACCTAAAAGGCAACTCATTTGCATAACGTTAACTGAATCACCGTATACTAAAGCTAGGTGTTACTGGTTCACTGTGCATTGAAGTTAATTGCCATTGATTCACTGGATACTGGTGCTAGCTGGTACTGGTTCACTATGCACTGAAGCTACGTGTAGGTGTTACATGCATGGCGAAGCGATGTGCAACAGGTTCAGTATGTATTTTTATATCTGTATATGTGTTTTTCTGAATTTACGGATAGCGTTCAGGGCAATGCCGGTTGCGCAAAAAAAGTACCTTGTTGTCCATGCCGAACATCTTGAGGACCTTGTCGCCGTAGGGGATGGGGGACAGCATCTTCTTCAGGGCCTGGTTGGGGAAGTAGCCGCTGGGGCCGAACAGAGCCTCCATGGTGTGCTCCATACCCTGGGCCTCAATACCGGCCTGAAGGGAGAGATGTTTATCATTATTGTCGTATCTTTCCTTCTTCCCCTTCTTTGCTTCCTTCCTTCAAACATTCTTACTTACACGCCGTGAGGGGCAAAGTGCCAATAACTATCAGGATCAGACTCCTCCGATTTCAATATTCAACTTTTGTCTAACCTTTGGAGAGTTATCTTTCAGTGATGTTGATGAGAGATGTCAAAGGGAATAGACACCTAGTCACCTAGAACATGTTTTCGGAGGCCCATATTGTCATTGAGTGTCATAACGTTACATTTGAGCCATCTGGAGGCACAATTTGCCTTAAAAAGGTCGATGTACCGCCCCAGTAGGTACGTAAATAGACAGAACATCACAGTAACATTCAAGAAGCATAATTTCCTATTTGAGTCTTATTTACCTCGAAGAGGTCGATGGACTGTCCGAGCACGTTGATGGTCATCCTGGTGAGAGCGGAGCGGGGCATGTAGCTGACGGGGTCCATCACGACATCGCTCTGGAGCTGGGCGGCCACGGGATCCTGCAGGAAGGGCAGGGGGACAGCCTTGGACACCTCGTAGCTGCGGGAGTACTTGCGGAAGTCCTCGGGCTCGGGGAGGGTAACCCTCTCCTCCCTCAGCACCTGCTCAAGGGTCTGCTTCAGCCTGGAAAGAACACACACAAGATTCGTCAGATGAGGTCTTGGAGTTGGTGCAGACTCACTCATTTACCAAAAGATTTAGTAAAAGTCATAATCTTGCCTTCAGAGATGGCAATCGTCCACGAAACACAAATGAACTCTTTGTATTTAGGGCGTACGTATGTAGCATCACAAGGCCTTGGTCATTTTTACCATCATTACAGCCACTTTGATCTCTTAAGTTATTTTGGCAATTCTCCAAAGCATTCTGTCATAAGCAGTGTGATGTGTCCCTATCGTATCCACAACTGTGAGTCTCTAGTTTTATGCCTGAATGGGTTAGGATCAGGCATGGTTCTGGATAGTCTCTACATATTCAAGAGAGTAGATTTGGTTCTGGATACAACAGGCCCTTAAGAGAAAGGTGAGACTCCTGGAGGGTCATTATATAGGGGTAATATTTCTACCCAGACCGAATTTCAAAGTTATATGAGTAAAAAAAGACTCACTCCTGGAGGGTGGGCTCCTCGGTGGTGAGGATGTTGCGGAGGTGGGAGGCGATGAAGGAGCGGACCTGCTTGATGGGCTCGGACATCACCACCTTCACGACCTTGCGGATCTCGCGCTGTGTGGCGTTCTTCATCAGCACCAGGTAGGCGGCGATGCGCTTCTCGGAGTCCTCCTGCTTGGTCTCGGTCTTGGCACGCACGATGTCCAGCATCAGCTGACGGATCTGGGAGGATATGGGGAAGACGGTGAATGATAGAGTAAGAAAAGTTCTTAGCGTATAAACTTTAGCAGTTTTTGACTATATTTTGGTCACAAAATTATGTGTCAAACTTAGAAAAGGCGTTGCATTCTGTCTCAAAAATCGGTGAGTGGAGCGTAAGACAAAATGACGACAATTTGATAATTGAGACAGTGTGGAAGGTACAGACTTGAGAAGGTTATTGCAAGGATAAAACTAAAGAACGGCGTTGTATTTTATCGTCTTCGTCAAAGAATGGCTGTAGAAATCTACAAAGACTGGAGTCGGCCAGTCAAAAATTTGGTTAAGTCCAATTTTTTACTTGAACGTTACAGTTCTACTTTGCTTCAGAACGAAAAGGTGTTCCTCTCACCTCCTGGTCGATCTCCATGCGGCGGAAGGCCTGGATGGCGGCCAGGGTGATGTTGCGGGGGACCTGCTGGTTCTTGATGCAGCGCTCCAGGGTGGGGACCAGCCTCAGACGCTGGCGGCGCTCGGTCTTGTCCAGAACCTGCACGGCCTGGCCAACGTTGCCAACAGCCTGGAGGTGAATAGAACCGGCTTTAGATGCAGGATATTTTGTCCAAGGGCAAGAAACAATTGACTACTATGTTCAAAATCTGTAGAGTGAGACAATGATCTAGAGAGAGTCTACAACACTTCTGCCTTTGGAATCTGAGCGGCAGAAGCAGCGCCTACAGTACCTTAAGGGCCAGTAGAATTGACACGTTTGTAAGACACAATTAAGTACTTGTATTTATTGATACAAGTATTATGTCCATGGACTAGAGAGGGTTGGTTAAGTCTACAACACTGCTGCATATAGAGACTCAATGAACAAACAGGTAGAACCAGCGCCTACCTTAAGGACCAAGTACAAGTGACAACTTGAAGGTAGCAAGATGCAACTAACGGAGAGAGAGCTAGTTACCGAATTGACAACACTACTGCCCCTTGACACTCAAGGAGCAGTAGGTAACAAACAAACAAACAGGCAGAAGCAGTGCCTACCTTAAGGGCCAGCAGGATCTGCTCCTGCTCCTCAGCAGAGACGACGGGGTTGAAGGCCTTGTTGGTGAGGGGAGTGCAGTCGAACCCGATCATGCTGCGGAGGTACTCAATAGCCTCAACAACGGGCTGCGGGAACGGCTCGGTCATGTTGTTCTGGGTGTACCTATGGGAGGCAAATGGACATCATGGTCAGTACGTACGTCAAGTTTTAGCATTACTATTCACCATGCAGGCTTGTCTGATTTGACCTAAAAAAAAGGATGTCTGATGATGGTTGGGGTGTTGAATGGTTAGTTGGTTCGTAGTTGGTTAGATGGTTGGTCGGTTAGTTAGTTAGCGTCCTCGTTACTTCTCAGCTATTGATGTATCTGATACTTCAGTGAAATATCCTATTACTGGAGTATGTGGAAACTTTCCTCACTTGTAGACCAGGGGCTGAGACCCAGAACTTAAGTGTGAGAGGTTGTAAGCGGTATCTAAGTAGTACCTAACTGAAATATTCTTAAAGTTGAGATTTCCCTCACCTGTAGACCAGGGAGCTGAGAGCCAGGATGGCGGGGCGGCTCTTGTTGTACTGAGCGACCCTCAGGGTCTCGTTGATGGCGTCGACGTTGGGGTAGGGCAGGAAGGCCATGGCGTAGACGGCGGTCTCGGCAACAGCCTTGGGCAGGAACCCGGAGGTCACCAGCTGGCGGATAGCGGAGAAGCAGGGACGGGTGCCGCACTGGGGCAGGGCCTGCATCACCTGGTCACTGGAGGGGGGTAAAAGGAGGGGGTGTTATTGGCAACGCCACAGGGGCAGGTTCCGCACTGGGGCAGGGCCTGCATCACCTGGTCACTACATAACATAGGGACAGAAGGAGGGGAGGTGTTACTAGTATTGGCACACTGGGGCAGGGCCTGCATTACCTGGTCACTGGGGAGAATAGGGAAAGGTTTTGTGTCAGAATGGGCGTTCACTAGCTTCAATAGATAGTTTCGTGTTTTATGTCCTTCTCTGAAGACCACCAGTCTCTCCCTAGTATATTCGACATCCTATAGTCTCTTTGTAATTCTATGAATGCAGTTGAATGTTTATTTAAAGATACAAGGAATAGCCTGACCAGTAAAAGGGAGTTTTTTTCTAGACAGCAAACACTTTAAGGTGTCTTATTCCAATGGCATTGATAGATAGATGAGTTCTTCTTACCTAGCCTTGGAAGCAAAGCATGTGCAATAGGACGCCCCCTAAGCCTTCCCACCTAAGCTTGATAGATAAGTTCTTTTTACCTATTTACCTAGCCTTGAAAACAATACAATCATATACAATAGGATGCCCCCTTGCAATCTAATATGAGCTTCGTAGATAAGTAATTTTAGACGAGTTCTTCTCACCTAGACCTAGACCTAGAAGCCAGTATCTAACTTTAAGGGATTCGGAAACAGCTACTCAGCTGACCTGAATATAGAGACTAAAACGTCCCCTTTCTACAATGTATGATAAACGGGGGCATACAGTGGGGGCATTGTCAATAGATAGCTTTAAACAATGTCTAGAGCTAGAAGTTCAAGGGTTAGGTGTAACAAGTCGATCGGTGTAATATAGCCAGCTGCCGCCGCGCCGCGTGCCTGCGAAGCTGGTGTGTTACGCCGAAAGGCGGTTATACCGGCTATACAGATACAGATACAGAAACGGATAGTTGAGTAAAAGCTGAAGATTCTCATACCTAGCCTTAGAGGCGAGCATCTCGGGCAGAACCTGGCTGAGAGTCTGGTTGTCGAGCACGCGCAGGGCGGAGACGAAGTCGGCGAAGGCGCGGGGAGCCTCCAGGCTGGTCTCGTTGATGGTGGCGTTAGACAGGCGGTACAGGGCCTCCAGGGCGCCGACAGCAGACTTGTTGAGTGAATGAATGAATGAATGAATGAATGAATGAATGAATGAATGAATGAATGAATGAATGAATGAATGAATGAATGAATGAATGAATGAATGAATGAATGAATGAATGAATGAATGAATGAATGAGACTTTATTTTCGTGTCGTGCACTTTCCCGCGCCCAGCCCGTGTGGGCTTATACAACACCATTTCAATAAATTATACATAAGCAAAAGAGAATCAAAGGTACAGATAACAGAATCCAAACAAAATATGAACACAAATAAAGGTAGGCACCTTGTTACTGGGGACCTGGAATTCCTCAAACTCGTACACGATGTCGATAACCTTCCTGTTAGCTGTGGGGGTAAAATAAGAGTTGGTTTTTAGTTGTTTGGACCAAGAATAACGATGGCTGAGAAAAGCCATCTTTACTGTATCCTGATCTTTTGGGTGATTGGGACTGGCAGAGTCTGTACTGTATCCACATCTGGGTTAGGTACCAGTTCTTTTATGGATTGACAAATGAATGAAAGAATAGCAACCTGTAACCAGTATGATAGCTTTTGTTATCTCTCACCAACTATGTACAACAAGCCTTGTCTTTTACCTCTGCGTTTTACATGCACCCCTATCTTGCACAGTAGCTGTCTATTAACTTGTCGTGTTGGTTTTCTGTTACAATGACTTGAATTTGGGCCATTCAGGCAGGAGGATGCAACACAGGTCTTTTATTCTTCGAGAAATAAAGAGTGAAAGTGCTTAGTGAAAGTGTTGCTTACCCAGGCTGACTTCATAACGGCGGCTGTTGAGGCGGGTAACCTTGTCCAGCCCGATCTCCTGGGTAACGTTAGTCTGGGCACCGGCGCGGCTGCTGTTGTAGGAGAAAGGCCTGCAGGAAAGAATGAATGAATGATGAACGAATGAAGCTTTATTGACGTGTCCTGTGCTATATGCGCTTAGCCCATGTGGGCTCCACTCGTTCTAAGAAAAGGAGTCAAACACAAAAGATCAGATTGTTTTCAGTAGCAGTTCTCAGAATGGTCACTTAACTTGTTCCACTTGTCACCATTGTTAGCTTTCACTGTGTGTATATACTCTTCCTCTACATTGTTCCATGTCGCACTTAGCCCTCGGGCATGAACTTGCAAGCACATAAAATTCTTGCTCTTGTTATAAGACCCCAGAAGAAGATACAGATTACATGGTACATAACATACCTGTAGGTGTGGACCTCGGCACAGCTGGATCCCTTGATCTGCTTCTTACCGTCCAGGTCGAAGCGGCAGCGCTGGGTGGAGTTCAGCAGGTAGTCGGCGGCCAGGGTCTACAGAAAAAAGTCCCAAAAGAAATACGTATTACTAAATTTCTTTGCAAATGCCAGGTTTTCAACGTTGAGGGAAGAGCCACGCCACGTTATGCAAATGTGCGGCCAGGGTCTGGAAGAACGGGAGACGATGTCAGTTACGAAATACATCCTTTTGTGAAAATCTGCAGGTTTCCTCTCTGGATGGTTGCATCTTCGATTGGTAATGTCTTGATGAGTTTAGGATTTCTAGGGTTTGCATGGCTATACCAGTAGAGTGCTCAATATGGTGGTAGTCTTTGTTGTACTATATAGTGATGATGATGGTTGCGCTACATACTTAGATACCAAAATGTACAAGAGTCGTAAGGATAGCCAGAGGACTTCCCTGTATACAGGATTTCTGAGGCTTGGTTACGCTAGTAAAGAGCTACTTCTGGTGATAATCCATCGTGTGCTACATATAGAGAATCGCATCCAATTGATACATACACAGACATATAAGCGTACCAGGTTCTTGCATGAGGATAGCCAGAGGGCTGCCCTGTATACTGGATTTCTGGGGTTTGGTTAGAGTAGTTAAAAGGTGCATATGGTGGTAGTCCTTGGTTTGCTATATCTAGAGATTGTTATCTAATACCAGTCACCACTGCCTTGATAACCTGTGTATTGATTTGTTGTCATTGCCAATAAATAAAGAAAGAGAAACGTACTAAGTTCTTGATCATCACATAGACATAGGAACGTACCAGGTTCTTGAGGATAGCCAGAGGGCTGCCCTGCATGCTGGTCTTCTGGGGCTTGGTGCAGCGGGTCAGGTCCTTCAGCACGGACACGGTGAACACCTTGCCGCGCTTCTGGGACTCGACGGTGTAGACGGACGGGCAAACACCGTGGACATCACGCTGCATGGGGGGAGCATGGGTGTACAAGGGTTAAACTTCATTGTACAGTGATTAAACCAGATTCTGGACTGTGGCACACAAAAACTAGGGGCCAGGGCATTCTAAGGCTTTGCCAGCATCAGATTCCATGCACGTCAAACTATTTTGTGGTAAGGCTTGGGAACGGTAAGCTACCTGTATTGAGCTAGGATACTTTAGATAGCCAGCAGTCAGGCTTATGCTATGGCAAGCTAGGTAAAGCGTGAACACATTTGAAGATTCTATTACACTGATTGGAAAGAGTAGGGTTTCTTCTCGGTGTGAGTGGCTCAAACAGTCTGATCTTACACAGCTTCTGTGTGCTGTACAGACCTGTACAGGCATTTAAACAGTTAGGAAAAATAAATGAAGAGAAGCAAACAAAGTGCTTCACCTCCTCCAGAGTCTGCTCCATGGGCTCAGGCTCCACGTTCTGCAGCTGCAGGGAGGACAGGATTCCCTTCTTGATGTTCACGATGGCGAGAGGCTCGTTCTCGTAGGAGACCACCGTCTCAACCTAAAGAGGGGGAGAAATCAAATCAACCAAATGTCTTCAAAGTCATGATCAGGCACTGTGAATGTGGGTACTCTTGTTCATATGGAGCCATAGTCTTTTAATGACTAGTCACAATCAATAGAATATGGCTTAATGTGGTGAAATGCCCTAGACATACAGTCTCAATAGTTGAGGAAAAGGTTGAACCACATATCTTTATGGTAGGTTACAGTCAAGTTTCAACTTGTGTGTTAGTTTTTGTTAGTAACGTCAAACTCATTTCTTTGCTGTATCTTTCCTGAGGCTCATCAGGAAACAAACTGTTTAGATAGTAACTTTGTGTTTGTATTTGTAACTTAGGTCGTTATTTTGCCCAAGTAGACGGGGTATTTTCTTATTTTGCTTATTTTCCTGTTTTTGTTGCCTTAGTAAACAACAAAGGGAAAATATGCCCGTACCTTGCCGTTGTTCATCTGGAAGTAGACGGGGTACTTGTTTATTTATTTTGTTTGCTTTATTTTGTAAAGAACAGACAGTTATGAAGATCTCACCTTGCCGTTGTTCATCTGGAAGTAGACGGGGTACTTGGCCATGAGGCGGCTGAACTTCTCGGAGTTGCGCGTGCGGCGGAACTTCAGGGCTCCGCGGGTCTGGTCGGCCTCGCGCAGCACGCACTCCGGGGTGGTCATGATCAACTCGCACTCAGCGGGCACCTACAAACAAACAAACAAACATGTAAATAGATAAATAGAAAACAACTCAAGGTAGCCATGATCAGTTCACACTCAGCGGGCAGTTTTTTAGTTGATTTATTGCCGGTAGAAAATCTTTGAGGCCAGATATTGATATAGATGAACAATTTTTTAAGGTTCTTGAAATGTGGTAGCGAGGATGGGCTTGATGGTTTGTAGTCCTGACTTTCTTGAATGAAAATAATGCTTTAAGATAACATGTGAAGTCTGGTTTTAACTTTCTTGAAGCTTTGGGACTGAAGAAGAAGGGACTGATGGATTAAAGGCCGAAAGTCTTGATGTGAAGATATGAACAAATCTTTCTGGCCAGGGAAACTCCTGTTTCTTTGGGATTGAAGAAGAAGTGCTGAAGGCCTAACTTCCATTGATGAAAATAAAGCTTTATGTCAAGTATATAAGAGTATATAAGATATAAGTAATAGTTTGAAGCCCTGTTGCTCACCTCGATGACCACGCTGCAGGCGACCTTGAGTCCAGACCGCTGCTCGGATGTGCCCACAATGCCGGACACGGCCTCGCCCTGGTACTTATACTCATACCGCTGGCCCTCACGGAAGCGGATGTCGTCTGGGGGAAAATCAGTGGGCAAAAACTCAATTTTTATTTTGGCACACATTTTGACAGATTAGCCGAAGAGGCTAGGTGGGCGTCACTTCACCGTACAGGGAGGGAAGTCGTGTAAAGTGCCAGTAGATATCTTATCATCACTCACTGTGTTCTGTTGCTATAGTAGTTTGGACAGGCTTCAGCCGCAATCAGTTTTTCTTCAACCCTCCTTACCGATTCCTATTCTTTCCTAGGTTTCTTAGCTCCCGTAGATTCCTTTCTGACCGTAGCGAATCGAGTCCTTCTTCTTTGTGGTCTGCCCTTATATAATAGAACACTCGGGCCAACGTTTCGTTCAAAGATCAGAGGCCTAAAAGCATAGTTGTTATGCCAATGGTTTCCGCCAGGAGGCACTGTCGTTACGTTAGAAGATTGTGCGGCTATTTTTAGCGGCGAAGTTAGGAATGGAGTCCAAAGTTTTATATACTCCACCCCTAGTATCCACATACAAAGGTCGAGATGCACATTCTAACTGAGTCAACGAAAACGCCTGAACAGGAACTCTGAGTTTTGCACAGTTCTCAAGTGGACAGGCAAACTTTGTCCTGTGTTCTGTATTTTATATTTTAGAGGTTTCGTTGCAGCCAACAAAAATTAACGTCAGAAAATAATCATGATTACAGAAATGGTTTAAACCAATCTGGTTAGCAAAACTTTTTTTTCCAAATGTCGAGCGTTCTTTTATAGCGTTTCTCACATACAGTCAAACCTGTGCAAGTGACCACCTCTACAAAAGGACCACCTGGCTAATTTCACCACTTTTTCCCACTGACACAAGCAGTAAGAATCCTGTCTATAGCGACCACCTGTCCAAAGAGAAGTTTTTTTTGTCTTCTGAAGGGTTTTCTTAATTTGACCTTGGGCAGTTCTCACTGTATATAGATTAAGAACGAGTTCACTGTGACAAGCTCCTAAATCGTTCCCAATAGCCCCCGCTCGCTCTGTGTGACAAACAAGTCAATAAATTCGATAGAGTGACAGGTATGACTGAAAAACAAGTCCCCGTGTGAATAGCGGTATAGGGTACAAGGTCCGACTCCGCATTCCTGCCCCCATACGTAACAATTAACGACAGGGCGAAGTCTTTCAGCACTCCGTACTTTGTACCCAAATCCTACAGTACGCCTATCTACAGCTGGTTAAAAAGATCATGTTGACTAAAGCTCAATATAATTTATCACGAAATCAGGCAGTGTGTCACTCTTGCGGTTAACCCTCTACTGACCACAGTTGCCCCCTCCCTATAAAAAGCTGGAGTCAGCAGATGTTGCTATGGCAACAGGGATGGGCCCGCACAGGCTTTGGGTAGGTTTGGGCTGTGGGTTACGCAAGTGGGTGCAGAGGTTGTGAAATGTTTGAAGCGTGCTCTGATTTAGCAACTTTCCCACCAAAGTGGACTTTGCAACAGCAACGCGGTAACTCTGTACAACGGAGGCACGACGACGCTATCTAAGTTTTGCGCGCTTTTTTTTTATTTGAAGAAACAAATTTGGTTACACAAATGCTGCTGACGACGTTTGAATCTTAGACCCTCTATGGATTCCGTAGGCTACAACAAAATGCAATGAAAAGAGACGAGTAAAAGAATGGGCAGCTTTTTACATTGTGATGCTTGTTTTTTCGCATGTCACTACTTTAGAGAGTTATGGTGTAACCACCTTCTTGATGTAACAAGGCCGATCCTTGCGAAACCGTTATCCACTTTATCTTATCTTACTGCCCAGCCCCCTTCCCCACCCACCCTATATCCTCACACCGCAACCAAAATCACTGCACAAACAGATCAGGCATGTTTAATATCTGCTTGTGTAAGGGATTTAGATGTCTACCTGTCTGCCTGTGTCTTATATCATCCTCCCACCCGTGCGGCCAAGGTTCTAAGGACCCCCAACCCCCCGCAGAAGGAGAAGTAGCTATGATATTTACTCAAGACCCGAGCGGATCAAGGACTTAGAAATTGACTCTGTGGTAGCAGTTCTAAGGTTAATTTCCTTCACAGGCCTTAGATGGAATGTTAAAGACAATGAAAATGGATAAATCCACAGTCTATCTGTCTATCAACGACACAGAACAACTTGGACCTCTGTTATCTTCTCGATGTCATAATTCCTTAGGGTATTGCAGTCAGCAAGTGGTAACATACGTGGCCATACGTTTACATAAGACAACAAACAAGCTCCTATGTTCTACCACTCTTCCCAATAATGTAACGCCATTCATTTGCTTCCTGTCTTGACTACAGGCATCAAATTCTATGGAAAGATGTAGACTGAAAAATAAGAAAGAAATCTTGTCTTACCTGTGCATTGGGTCGGTTTGGAGATGCGTCCGGGTTTCTCGTTCTTTTGACGTTCGGGTTTGTAAACTGGCACTGGGGGGGAACAAAAGGAAATCGTATTGTTAGAAAGGATACGATATTGTAGTCATTGTTTCACTGAACAGTGGACCACTGCTTAAAGTCCCGTCCTGAGGACTGCAAACCTTTAGAGTGCGCGACAACAGCTGGAATTGGAGCTCGCAACCGCTTGGTCCAAAATCCAGATGTAAGGTCACTAACTACTGGATTACGCAGAGAATTGTAACCAATCCTTTTCACTTGGCATTCAGCTGACAAAGTAATGGTTTAATATACTGTGAAGCGCTAACTCATTAATGGACCGAATGAGTCGAATGTGTTTAAAGCTTAGCCTATACCAGGCTTCGGGAGGCGGCTGGAAAGACTGGCAACTGGCCAACTAGAGAGAGATAACTTGTCAGTGGAGTTGGTCCGCTACAGAGTAGAGTTTGCCGCACTCTAGCGCGGACCAACTCCCCTGGCATGTTATCGCTCTATTTGGCCAATTTCTACTCCTTCCAGCCGCCTCCCGAAGCCTGGTAGAGGCTACTAGTGTTTCCAACTCATGGCTCTGACATGTCCCAGACACCGCCCGCTGAGCCGGATGAGTGATAGCGTTCCGGTTTCAGCTGTAGAAGTCTCTGGAGAAAACCTCTGCCAAGACATGATGCAATACCAGCGGGCTGGCAGGCCAAAAAAAAACTTCCACGGGAACAAAGGATTCAATATGTGGGTCACGAAAACGGTCCCGGTAGATCGACTTTAAAGTTTTGTACAGTTTACTATGTATTGATCTTGAAAAAAATTGCTTGATCTTCGGCAATTGCAGATGAAAACGCTTTTGGTTGTTCCTCTTTCTCTTCTCGGTTACAAAACAAAGGAAACACCCTGGTCAGCAATTTTTCTGACAGAGGGAACCATCACCAAACCAGGACAGAGCAAAAATCATTCGGACTGCAGATTTTGCCGCTACCTAGCTTTTAGGCACGTGATAATCATCCACAAAGTCAGAAATGCATAACAGATCTCACCATCACCCTTCTGTCAATTTCCATCTACTTCTGCAAATGCAGCTTCGAATGCTATGGGCAAATTTCACTTTATAGGACTTTATATAGCTATAGCAAGTACAAGTACTAACACATAGTACAGATGCACAAAGCTAGTATGTAGGTGTATTAAACCAAAATGTATCGGTATTCTACTTTTGCAGATACAGCTTCAAGATCTACGAAGCATCTATTAAGTAATCTATGAACTTCAACAAGACTTGGACATAGCCACGAAGCTTCAGGTATTAGAATATAATACAGATGAATCCATCTATGAAGTTTTACAATAGTATTTAGTATATATAAACTCACCGGCCAGTGCGCTCGCGATGACGAGGAGAAGTATAACGGCCTTCATGTTGCTTGTTGCTGGCCGGATCTGTTCGGTAACGTTCGCTCCTCGGGAGACGTTTAGACGTGAAGCTTCCACCCGGCCGTACCCGGTCTTATATACGCGCCAGTGACGTCACCTGCTGACCAATCAGCGCTCAGGTCCAGAGTCCGTGCCTCCTGCCCCCTCTCTGGGCTTAGTCTCCACCAGGCTCCTTTTCAGGCGGAATAGATTGTAGAAATTAGCCTAAAAACGGGTATTTAATTAGCCAGAGGAGTTGGCCAGTCAAAGCTCCGTGTAAGCAAATACATCCTCTATAGCCGGCCAACTCCTCTGGCAAATTTAAATCCTTTTTTAGGGCGATTTCTGCTATTTAATTCGCCTGCAAATGAGTCTGTTGGAGGCTACCTGCCCCCTCCTAGTTCTGGATATAGCCAGCTGATCGCAATCTCGGCACAGCAAACAGTTTTGCCTGGCTAAGCTGTTTCCCCTTATCAGTGATACGCCGAGGCCAGAAAAACAACCACTGACCACGGCCTGTGTTATTGCATTGAGCAGGGCAACACCTGTTATTGTAGATTTCTATGAGACAGCGCTACAAATTGTACTTTACACACGTTTAAGAAATAATGCTGACTAGTCGCATGTTTGATTTATTGAAGGAGGGGTGAGGAAAAGTGGAAGGTTGAGTTCAGCACGCGCGCGAGGAATTCGGTCTCCCAGCAGCGGAAAACCGCAAAAACCACGCGAAAGTTCCCAACTGTTGTTCCGCTTTTTTTACTCGGGTCTAAAGTCCAACGTGCGCGATCACTCACTGTTCACGTGAACACCCGGACTGAAAAACAACCCTGTAACAACCCTGTAACAGTTGTATAAAACTGTCACATAACGCGCTATTTTTGCTACTTCGTATTATGTATGTGTCAAAAGTTCAATTTACTTATAGGTTAAAGGTATACATAGCATAGGTACAAGAAACGCTGTCAAAGTGCATGTATCTTTCTGGATATGCATTGAACAGTTCTCAAGCCGGGTCTTTCGATCGTTAGCTGGACTGGAAAACAACTCAACACTCTCTTGTAACAGTTGTGTAAAACTGTCACATAACGCGCTATTTTTGCTGCCTATTATGTATGTGGCAAAAGTTCAATCCTAATGTATACATATAAAAATGCTGTCATAATGAATCTGGTTTATGCAGCAAACAATTCTCAAATCGGTCTGTCGTCAGCTGGACTGAAATTTTGTGAAAAGAACCCTTAACTTTTCCTTCAGTTGTGCAAAACTGTCACATGTGCATAAAGCGCTATTTTTGTTACTTTTCATGTAACGCGTTATGTAACAAAAGTTCATCCAAAAAAACGTACATGTATGTATCCGGCTTCGCGTTGGACAATTTTCAAAACAGATCTGTCGGTACATGTCAAGTTGTGGTACTTTAAAACGACATGGAGACAAAGACAGGAAGTGTGATTTGGCATGACGACATCCTAATGATTTTCTGGAACATGCGAACTGTTGCGTGCGGGTATTTCATATTTCTGCTGCCTTTCAACAAAATATTTTCTGAACCTGCTTTGATCTTGGTATATATAAGGCCTAGTCAACCAATACGGTCCTACACAGAGACACAGATCGAACATATTTCTGACATTGATTTTAAAACTGAAAAATACTTTTTGGGAAATGTTGTTTGCAAATAAAATACCTATATTAATGCTAGAATGTTAAAAGGCCAGCTACGCAACACTATTAGTCATTTTACAGACAAAAACAACGCACACTGTTTCAGTTTGTTCTTTTGTTCGCTTGTAGTAAGAATTAATGACTATAATCCATCTTTGAATCTAAAACAAGGCAAAAAAATGACCTGCTCGGGTTCAAATGTTTAAAAACGAATTTATCTTCTCAAGACTATAGGAGTACTGTTCTGTGAAGGCCGCAGCGTTTGACACCAGAAGGTCGAGAGTTCCAAAGTTTCCTCCCAGCTTATGTAACGGTTAGATTGGTAACGCCGATATGTGTGTGTGTGCAAAAAGCTTTATACGTTCTTTATACGTTCTGTATTATACAATAATGGTTTTATTGCAAATTCATGCCCGAGGGCTAATTGCAGGAACAGAAGAAACATTTGGTATAAAAACAGACAATTAGTACATATAGAACTACTGATAACTCTTAAGAAGAAACTACTAGTATCTGTATCTGTCTGTATCTGTATAGCCGGTATAACCGCCTTTCGGCGTAACACACCAGCTTCGCAGGCACGCGGCGCGGCGGCAGCTGGCTATATTACACCGATCGACTTGTTACACCTAACCCTTGAACTTCTAGCTCTAGACATTGTTTAAAGCTATCTATTGACAGTGCCCCTACTGTACTTGGTGACAGTGAGTTCCACTCTGCGATAGTTCTAGGAAAGAATGAATTCTTTAACACCTCAATCCTTGGTTGATAACTAGTAAAAACTCCTAAGAAACTACTAGCACAATAGAAGTGCCCTTCTTCAGATACGTTTGAAGATAGTACGATATGAACTATCATGATGAGTCAGGTGAATTGCGCAAATGTGAGGCAACATCTATTGATGTACATCTTTGCCATTATAGGGAAGCGTAAAAGCTGTGTCATCAGTTGTTTCATTCGATTACAATTAATGATGAAAGATTTTATTCCTGTGCATATGGGCTAAGAATAGTCAAGGACCTAGATAGATCATAGAGCCTTTGAATTGAATAGTGACAAAGTCTTGAAATCTCTCACAGTTCTGGATAGCACTCCCGCATCCAGAACCGTGACTGGCCTGGCCAAATCTACGTTCTTTGAAACCATCCAGAACCGTGCCTGGTCCTAACCCGAACCCATACAGACATAACACTACATAGGCACGGTTCCAGATACAGCAGGGCACCATAGTTTGGTTGTCTAGCTGAAACAAGGCTGTCCGTAAGGTCAGTTCAGAAATGACCTTTGCGCTTCTTGGTACATTCTACAGTAGCAGCGATCTGATGACTCGATGGTACCAGATCTAGTTAATACTAATAATAGCCGTTAGTTAACATGATAAGTAGATAGGCGACACCTGTTTGTCATAGATTCTCCTGGAAAATACTTGTGATAAGAAGCAAGCTAGGCAATCTAAAAAAACGAGCTTTATAGCAGTGATATCTTATTGGGTAGTATTCAAGCCAATTCCTTTTAGTAATAGTGGTACACCCTCTTAGCACTAGACTCGAGCGACCAAAATTTGAAAGCTCAGTGATGAACGCTAGAGTTTGTGCGTCTGTATGTTGGACCTTGCCCGCTGCCACCAGCTTAAGGCCAGACCAGCGTGACAGGTGCAAAGTTCTAGAAGTTTCTGTTCTATAAACAGAACAATTGGACTCTAACCTATCCCGATGCAACTTTATTTACACGTTGGTATAGTCAGAACGGCCAACGTATGTGCCTGTAGCCTTCTCTCTCTCTCTCTCTCTCTGTCTCTCCCCCCTCTCTCTCTCTCTCTTTCTCTCTCCCTCTCCTATCTCTCTCTTTCTCTCTGTCTCTCCTAAGCTATTCCTGAAGTATTTTATCATCCCATCGTAACAGTTATGTTCATTTTCTTATTTGCAAACTCATACTTAAACTTAAAGGAAAACCTAGTATCAGATACTATAACGTTTAGACGTAAAACAAGGACGCCAAGTCTGTATAATGTTTCTATATGTATTAAAGAGGGAGTTGAGTTCTTCATTAAGGATAAAGTACGAGTCACTGTGAACTGGACCTTTGATGCATGCCCTTTGCCAAGGCCAGACCTCGGTGACCAGTACATACAGTTATGTAACGTTCAGAAGTCACAGCTCGCTTATAATTAACGTCTGACCCTAACCCATTTCCTACACTGCCACTAGTGCCAGGGCGGGCTGCCAAAGTCCGTTCTGTGATCATGATGCAGGTATATACCCGCCCTTTAGCCACGGTCCACAGTCCTCACCTGACGTTACCCACGCCTCCCGACACACCTGCACACACCTGCCTGACGTGTCTGACGTTATCTTTACCTGTGCGTAAGGGTCAGCAGGTTGGGCGCGCCATGGCGGCTAGCTGGCTATCTCCAAGCAGATGTTTGGAGGAGGAACGCGTTTTTTTCTGACACACAAAAATCGACACTTATCGTTCTCTTTTGACAAAGCTGTTTGAATACTAGTAGTACCCAATACCTATTCATATAAAAACACAGTCACGTAAAGCTAACTCGAAGTCTTATTTACAACCGTAAGATGTTACGAGACTTCTATAACATCCTTGTATCATCAGATGCTGGGCAAAGTACCTACGGTAAACCCCCCTCCAAAAAGAAGAACTAAACTGCACTCCCCCAAAGTAGAGGTATGAAACCTTCAGTGGTCTATAGCCTCCTTCGCAGACTTGTTAGGCGTCGGTGTTATTTTTTTCTGCGAGCGACGGGAGTAATATGCCGCGGAGGGACGATTTTGTCGCCGAGGGAGTTTTGCCACGGAGAGAAGGTTTCCCGTTGGAGCGGGAACAAGTCTGCGAAGGAGGCTAAGTGGTCTAGACCTTTCGCGCGTTGCCAAAGTTCCGTTGCTATGGTAACACCAAGCGATTGCCACCAGATTGCATCATACGACAGGAACCGTCAGACATTGTCTCTTACCTAGAACAGATCAGGTCAATGACCCTATCACGCACGCCTGTCCTGGCATCACCTTTAATATAATTAGATGTAACACTTGGCAGAGTCAGGTTTAAAAGTTGGACGGGTTCCCATTTGGCTGCTGGAGTCCACAGACACAGCTGTATTACAAGTCACGTCTCTGTTAGGGTTTCATCAATGTTCTGTACAGGAAGACATGGTTCCTAATACATAGAGCTTTGCAATGGATCCAGACAGCTATAGGATTTTAATGATAGATATCAAAGCCAACTATTTGTGCGTACATGTATAGTGTATATGATGTCATGTCATCCTTTTTGCCTCAAGACTTACAGATGACTTGCTAGATGTTGCTATGGAATCTGGACAAATTGTAGTAACTCTTAGAAGCGTGCGACCACGAAGTCCAATGGGTTAGCGATCCTTCCTCTGGACCTGTAGTCTAGGAGTTCGAATCTCGGCTCACCCGACATACATGTACGCTACTTGAAAGGGCCGCAGTCCTTTTCTTCTTTCCCTTTTTTAAAAATGACTCTGATGTTCCCGTTGCCATACGTTACCTTGTCTGGGGCCACGAACTCTGTGAATGTTTGCGGTTGGATTATGATCAAACAGTTTGCCTCATACTTAAACAATTCGACTCACATAGTTCATACGATGCGATAAAACAAACCTGTCTGTCGCAGAATCTAGCTGTGTCAAAGGTTTTCCATTGTGTTCTGTTCTTTTTTTATTATTTTACGACGAGAAGTGGAAATTTCGTTCACGTGAAGACCAGGCGTCAGGTTGCTCTAGAGTAACCTCTGAAGAACATGACGTTATAATTACATCAGACCATCGGACTTTCATCTAACACTGAGGCCTGCCAGGGTGTCTTAGAATCCGTGTCGGGCAAAGGTGCCGCCTTGACGGATATGTCAATTGTCCTTTCCTGCTTACTTCATAACTTTAGACAGTTCAGGGACTTTGTACTCGTGAAAAAAAGTTATCCGTCTGCCCAAATGTTACATACATTATCTTGATGAAGGCGACAGTGATCGTTAAAAATTTGATCTCTGTAAAAACCTTGTGTTGAAATAAAGCTCAACATTTAATCTCTGTATAAACCTTGTGTTGGAATAAAGTTCAACATTTTACTACGTTACATAAATTGTTTTTCATGGAGAAAAGACAAACTGTAATTCGACTTTGAAATTATATAATTGGTCAGTAGTTTCCAAGTCACCCCGGCTACCTAGTCCGAACTAAGAACACCATGGACGTCTTATCTGTAGTCTATTACACTCTATCAGACAATAAGACTTCTATTAGTTGTACAGAGAGATAAGGAACACCTGTAAGTCTCAGAATCTGGGTCGTCCAAAGGTTTAACCTTGAGGAGTTCTATTGTCTTTTCCTGGTTATTGTATAACGGAATGTAGGTCGGGAACTGCCAATGATCACGTGAACACCATGACAGGTCATCACCCCACTTGACTTGTAGTAACCTGTGACGAAATCGGAATGACCTAGGTCAGATTCAGCAGATTTTTATCAAGGTTTATCAAGATTCAATAAAGGATTTCCATTACGTCATACGTCTGTTAAGATTCTATCACTGAAAAAGCCAGTACGAGAGACTGCTTTGAACCCAAATGATCAAGAAATTTCCAACTGTATCAAGAACCGTGCCTATCAAGTTGGGGGGTTAGGATCAGGCACGGTTCTGGGTAGCCTCCGCTATCCAAGAACGTAGATTTGTTCTGGAGACGCGTGGACTATCCAGAACTGTGATTGAGCATAGTTCTGGATAAAGCACGGTTCTGGATACGTATCCAAAATTAGATTTAGGGTTAAGGTGCTTCAGCAGAACTTCCGGTTCTGATATTTCGTGATCTGAACTTGCTAGTTTAATATATACAGTGCAGAAGGCAGTGGTAGAAGACATTTTCTTGGATTCCTTCGAGTGATGTGCCCCTGGGTGAACCCAATCCACGATCTTCGCTCTCTCATGACAACCTTTGGTCAGGACAGAGTCGTCCGACTCATCAGTACACAGTGAGCACGAGGAGGCGCGTGTCATCTTTGGTATCTCTCTCACTCATGTGTAATCTCACAGGTCAGAAAGGCAACTACCTTATGAAACCCCTTTTGTGGGGTCGTGTGGCGTAGCGGCAGAGAGCTCGACTCGGAACCAAGAGGTCCCGTATTCGAGTCCTCACTTCGCCCATGTGAAAATGAGTATTGTCTTGTCCCCTGTGTTGTTGGCGGCATTAATATAAGTTGAAAAAAACTTGAGAGTGCCGTCACCACGTCTTGTGATTAGATGTTGGAATATGAAAAAAAACGGACAGTAACAGCACGAATAGTCGCGTGTCATTTCTGGTATCTCTCACTCTCTTGTGTAATCTCATTGGTCAAACAGGCAACAACCCTTTGAAACACCAGTGTCACTTGTGGAAACTGCGTTGCACAACACTTGTACAAGGTACAGCTTATGCTATCTCTTGCTATCATACGTTAGAACAACCATACAATACATGAGACTAATTTAACTTACAAAAGACTATGCAGGATTGTGTTTTCTTTACAATTACTGGTGGTATTTCTAAACTTTTTAAATTTATTCTCATGTGCGTCGTATGGCAGGGTTGAAGACATTCTTGGACAGTCTGAGAAGTGTTGTACACATTTCAATTGTCCTGTAACAGAAAATTTGCAATAGCTTCGCTCGTTGGAGTTCGTAAGATAAAATAACTGTATGACGTTCATGACTGTGGCATGTACTGTATATGCATATTGTTGGAGCTTTAGAAATTGTGCATTGAAATCATTCACTCACTCACTCAGTCAGTCACTCACTCACACACTCACTCACTCACTCACTCACTCACACACTCACTCACTCACTCACTCACACACACACTCATTCACTCATTCACTCACTCACTCACTCACTCACTCACTCACTCACTCACTCACTCACTCACTCACTCACTCACTCACTCACTGACACACTCACCCTTAGACAAAGGGTCGAAAGTTTCTCGGGCAAAAGAAACGACGTTTCGTAACGCTGGTGGACTTTGAACCATACCTTGACCAAGTCTACACGTGCAACGGTGACGAAGCAGTCAGCAATACTTCTCTAGAAGAAAAGAATTTATGACCCTTTTGTGGAGAGAACCGTTTAAACTGACAGCCAGGATGATTGATGAAGCCACTCGAACTTCGCTAACTGTACTTTGGTCTGCTCAGACTTTGTACCGTTTGCGTATTAAATACTTCATTCCGCTGGAATTTAGTGGCTTTGAATTGTCCACTTAAAGTCCATCACAAATCAAGTCGTATCCCGGCACAGGAACAATAGACCATGACGCGTGCACGTATGCTTGTAGATATGTATACGTAAAGCAGTTTACTAGTTTGTGATGTTGCTACGGCACTTGGAAGTCTGTCCGAGCGGTCAGATCTCTGAATCCAAATGTCCGAACTTTGAACGAAGTTATACTTAACCTCCAAGCAGATCTTTCGGTGGGGTAAGACAGTATCAAATTGGCCAGTCTGTATCCATTTCCGCACCTCCAGTGGGCAAATGGTTACAGACTGGCCAATTTGATACTGTCTTACCCCCACCGAAAGATCTGCTTGGAGATTAGTTATACTGCCGCCACACATGTACCCTAGGTCTTCGTGCGATTTTAATCTTGCTGTAATTTCAAGAACGTTGTGACAGACCACTCGCAAGGATCTATGGCAGGCTCTTCCGTACAAGAAACTTAAATTTGCCATAACACTATCCCCAGAATTACGTGTTTGCAATGGTGTGACCATGTGCTCCATGTATGTATTGAGGCACACGGTCATGTACTTGGTCAGAGTTATTATTCAAGTGTTTCTATCAGTGTAGAAACTTGATAAAGATTGAAAACTTCTGGTGTCTCTTTTTCACTTTTAGAATAATACATCATAAGTAAAAATCCATGGGATTTCAAAGTGTGCGACCATATGACAATGCAACAACTTACTAGTTCAGTGATTACATCATGCAATACTATGTAGATTCTAACGTTATATAGAAAAGAGCAAAAAAGATACCAACAAAAACAGGACAGAGATTGAGATAACAACTTAAACAGTACTATCCTCGTTATTCTTGCTAAACAGTCGGTGGCAAGCCATGTATTATCCCTGTTATTGGCGCTGAACATCTATGTACACACATAGTACTATCCCTGTCCTTGGTGCTGAAGATGCCATTCGGCACTATTGCTGCTCATAGTTCCATTTACTAAGACAAAATCCGTACAAAACCTCTTTCTTGTTTGTACAAGGTGAAAGTAACTCTTTGTAAGTGAATTTTTTTGTACCTAATCAACGAGTGAATAGATTATTATAAACATCAATTCATATTACCACTGATTTACACCAGTCGTTTACCCCACGGCCAAATGGTTTCGTCCGTCACGTTCTCGCGAGAATGATATGCGAGACTTCGTCCAAAATGGCGGACGGTCCGAAATTTTGACAGCTGATTACTCGTTATAATTCTCGTTTTCTGCCGAAAAGAAGAAACAATTCAGGCAGACATTAGGAGGACTATATCTTTGAATATACTGCTTTAAGTCTGTAGCAAAGAGCGAGCTGTCTGAGCTTTAGCTTTGTCCGAGAGAGGGGCAAATTCTGGAGAGGCTTTGTCAGGTAGTTGCATCTGCTTGGAAAATCGTCGACGTCGTCTGGCTAAGTACTACGTGCAAGTTCACGTTTAGAAGTTCAAGTTTGCGTTCTTTCTACGTCGGAACGGAGCTTGTCATGGAGGCACAAGCGCCGGCGGAGTTCACGGTAGAAAATATAGAGCGGGTAAGTACTAAAGTAGGACAATAACTTGGATAACGATAATAACGTTAACGATACTATGTACAGAAAGTGAGCTCCCTCCCCCTTGAACAAATAGATTTGACAGTTTGAACTAGACTTGCAGTCTGTCTCAATGTTAAAGAATAAGAGTATGCATGGGAAATACAGTTCAGTTTCAGTTTATTTTATTTAACCAGTAATTACAACTCAGGCCATCCCGGCCTGTTTTTCAGGTAATCCTGGATACACATAAAAGTACACACAACAAATACACAGTACATAAACTATTACTAAATTACAACATCCTAAACATCAACAGTGTCAAAATCCAGCACCTAATGTTCTGAATAAAAGTCCTAAGAAGTCCTGCTCCTAATGAACTGTTTAAAAATCCTGAGAAGTCCTGCTTCTAATATTCTGTTTAAAAGTCCTGAGACTGAGGAGCTGTCGTTGCTGTATCGGAAGAGTGTTCCACAGGTAAGGACCATAGTACTGTAGACTGCTCCGGTACGCCGTGACTCTTGCTGGTGGACAGCAGAGTAGGTGAGGGTCATAGTCCCTAAGACGCTTTAACTCTGATCGAGTGGTCCGTACACTTAATGTTGGATCAGTCTCCCACTTGAACAGAGATGACATGTACACCGGCGCACCTCCACAAATCGCCTTAAAGACATTAACGAGAGTTGTAATACAGTTATACTTCTATTGAATTGATTACTTCTCTCGCAAGTATCAAGCATATTCATTTATATAATAATTTGCAGAACTACTGGGTAGTGTTAAATAGGTAGTAAACCACCTTTAAAGTGCTCATAACACACCAGTTTTGAACAGTATTACACTATGTTATACATATTCGGCTAGCTGACCATTTGACGTATGCATGTGTGTAATTTGTCAAAATATTTGGTCGTATGGTGTAATGGCAGAGCAATCAACCCAGAACCAAGAGGTCCGGGGTTCAAATCCTGCCATGTCTAGGTAAGTGACAAGGTGGGGTTCGAACCCGGGACTTCTTGGTCCCGAGCCGAAGACACTACCGCTACGTGACCCCACGTTTGTGCCTCCTCTCCTGTATACTAACACCCCTCACTCTCTCCCCCCCAGGCACTCCACCAGCTGTATTTTGACCCCAACGTGTCGGTGAAAGACGCTGCTCAGAAATGGCTGATGGCTGCTCAGGTGTCACAACAAGCCTGGCAGTTCTGCTGGGTACTACTGCAGAAGGACAAGGTTTGTTTGTTTGTTTGTTTGTTTCTTGTGTGTGTGTGTGTGTGTGTGTGTGTGTGTGTGTGTGTGTGTGTGTGTGTGATCTGTCTGTGTTTCTTTGGCACAAGTGTCTTCTTCAGTATGACTGACCCAGCACGTCGGCAGAACGTACTGCATCTGCGCGAAACCCGTAATGTATTGTACATAGCAGTTCGGCAGAACGTCTCATATAAGGTTGTATTCGCTCATATAAGGTTAGAATTTCGACAGTAGTTTCCAAATGTTGTTTCGGAAAGAATATCCTCTGCAACAAGCAAAATTCTGATGCAACGTTGACCAAAAACCCAACAAAAAACGCGACAATACAGGGTTCTGCGCAGGCGCAGTACGTTCTGCAGACGTGCTGACTGACCCACAACTGAAGCCAGGTGACACCATGGTCATGTGACTATAGTAACAAATGTAAGTCTATACCTGACAAATCTTCTATGTTTTTCTCCAGGCAGCTGAAGTGCAGTTCTTTGGGGCCAATGCTCTCTACATCAAAATATCTCACCACTGGTAGGTCAGAGATTCTTGTACTAGTAGATTTGGGTGGAATACTTATATTTTGTTGTATTTGTCCATTGAAAAGACAGGCTCATTTATATGTGGCTTTTCATGTATGTATTTGATTGTTTGTCTTGTAGTTTTCTCTGCTTTTTATATTATTTTGTAGAGTCTGTATCTGTATCGGTATAGCCGGTATAACCGCCCTTCGGCGTAACACACCAGCTGTGTAGAGATCATTAAACTCTTACCAAACTTGAGAACATTTGTAATATCTTGTGTTTGCCGTGTTTGTGGTTGCTAGGGCAGAGCTTCCTGCCGACCACTACGCCAGCCTGCGTACCCAGCTGTTCCAGCAGATCCTGGCCTTCGCTGCAGGGCCCAGGATGGTTCTTACCAGGCTGTGTGTGGCTGTGAGTTACTGTTACTGGAATATACATGTAGTATGTACATGTAATAATTGTAAGCTCCTGTGAGGATGGTTCTCACTAAGCTGTGTGTCGCTGTGAGTTACAGTTTTAAAGTTAAAGGAATATAATACATGTATCTTTATTATGATGTCCAGTTTGTTAGTGAAGTTTTAGCTTGTATATAAGTACTGTATCACATACCAGTCACTGAAAGTTGTGTCATACCATACGTACAGGCCTCACAATGATGCACAGCAGAATATAAATGATCATACGGTGGCAAGGCAGTATCCATTGGCCAGAGGAGTGTCCATTAGCCACCTTTGGTGGATACTGCCTTGATGCCATATGATCTGCTTGGAGATTAGATGGTGGCTGGTTGTAGGCATGCATGGAGTAGACTTGTAGAGTCTATCCACATGTCGAACTAGCATCTGGCTTGCCTGTGGGTTATTAAAAGTGTCACTCACTCACTCATGTCCGCATGCTCCTAGGAGCGTAGCGCCCCGGCAAACGGTCTGTCAACTTTTAACATCACAATATTAAAAGTGTTGACAACAAAAATTGCTCTATTATTCTTTATCAGCCTAAGTTTTGATGTTTGTGTTGACTGTCTTGTGACCTAAAGAAGTGAAGCAGATTTTGAATCAAAGCAGCCAGACTTTGCAGATAGGACTGGTGAATGAAATCTAAGCAGTTTGTTGCTGATTTGTGTCATTTCCCCTGTTTTTTCCCCAGTTGTCAGCCTTTGCCCTGAACACGATGCCTGAGGTGTGGCCCGAGGCTGTGAAGGGAATTGTGGACACATTCCAGCAGGCAACCAGCACTGAGCTGTCTGTGAGTATCTGTAGTTACGAAAAACCTTTAGAGAAACAACTTGAATTAGCTGGCAAATACATAAATGGTGAACACGTCTGAAGTTTCATTTTCTAGACACATTCCAACAGGCAACCAGCACTAAACTGTCTGTGAGTACCTGTAGTTACAAAAACCTTTACTACTACTGGCTTTAGGGACACAACTTGCATTAGCTGGCAAATGTCCATCTTTTATTGGCTTGTATCACATAATGGTGAACACATCTGAAGGGACAAGCTGCTTGAGGTGCACTCAAACATGCCAGCAGCACAGCTCTCTGTGAGTACGTGCATAAATGGAAAACCTTAAGAGAAACATTTTGCAGTAACTGGCAAATGTTCATCTCTCTGCTGATCGATGATGGTGATAGCATCACTTGCCAAAAGATAAAACACATCAGTTGTGTGCAGTAGGTACAAGCTGTGGAAGACCAGACTTACAGGATATGTCTATTCTTTCTATCTTATAGAAATATGTGGCACATGTAGGTTGTTCCCTGATACTTGATTCTGTAACAAGGTGAATAGAGGATAATGAGCTTGGTGCCCTTGAAACATAAAGAAAAACATTGTTTATTTGTTATTTTTGTTTGTTGAAACAAGAGTGTTACTTGGAAGGGGGCCACGTACTTGTTTTTTTCGCGTGAGATTACCTACAACAAAAACAAGATCCTATAGACCTGTTATTGTTCCACAAAAATGCCCTTGACAAATATTGACCTCGGTTTCAACCTTGATTTACTGACCCCACAAGCAAACACTCCGCGGAGCGTGTCCCTAGGAGGTGCAAAGGTCCATGGAGTTTCAGTCAAAAAAGACCAGAATGGAAAACATGTTGATGGTCGCATCCTGGAGGGAGGAAAACAACTAAAAAACAATCAAAGAGCTGTATTTGATCATTCATCATTCTTTGTTTTTTGTTTTGCATAACCAGTAAACTGCCATAACATACATGTGAGAGAATAGCTTTTAAAGTATGCTTAGCTGATTTTTCAAATCAACGAACCATGAATCAACCTACATATAGATTACAATTGTCTTCAAACTCATTCTTATACACTGAAGAAAGAGAGTAAAAGATGCTATCTGAAAAACCTCAAACTTTGAGATAGCCTCCACCAGGCCTTCCTACGGGGGTACAAATCCTAGAATTCGGTAAAAAAGAGGAAATATAGTTGGCCAGGAGAGTCAGTCCGCAAGAGGGTTAATTTCCCCCTCTGAAGTTGGCAAATGAACTCTACGCTGGCTAAACTCTACTGGTCAAATATTGGCTAAATTTTACTGTTTTTTAACCCGCATAGTTAGGCTGGTGGAGACTACACTTTGAGTATTTATCAAGTTGTGTGGTTAAACTTTATTTTGTGTAACATGCAATTATAGTGAAGCCCTGTCCTCATGTGTTACCTGGTCACAAGAACGCCGGACTTTGCCCATCTCGACCTTTGTCCTGACCAAAGTGAGAAAAACAAGTCATCAGCAAAGGTCACTCATACAAAGGTCAAGTCATATCAATCTTCACAAATGGCCGCCAAGGACAGAAACAAACACTTAGAACTGGCCAAGGTCAGAAGGTGAACTGCAAGACTCTTAGTTTAACCTTTAGCACACTGAGGTAGTCATTTGGAAATCTCGATTGGTTCTGTATTGGTTACAGAGTTAGGCAGCAGGGAGAAGGTTAACCTTTAGCACACCGAAGTAGCCACTTGGCTACCAATTCTCTATTGGTTACAGGGTTAGGCAGCAGGGAGAAGGTTAACCTTTAGCACACTGAGGTAGCCATTTGGAAATCTCTATTGGTTCTGTATTGGTTACGGAGTTAGGCAACAGGGAGAAGGTTAAGGTAATTGCTGCTTGAAGCAAACAGAGCTATCATTGAAGAATTAATGAGTCAATTGAATTACAAATGTATCTTTCTCAAGAAAAATATCTGCATATAGTATACTCATACACACATTCACAGGCAATTGTTTCTCCCTATTAGTATTAAGTAGTAAATTGCTACTATAATAAAATTTTAGTTAAGTGAGAGGCTCACATTGGGCCAGGGGGATAAGCAATATTTTTCTGCACATTTTCAAGCATTTCAATCATTTTAGTTTAAACTCATATGTGCATATACAATACTCATTGCACAACTTCACAGTCGTAAGCCTGTTGGTCATCTCTGAGAGTTGTTAAAAACATTTATTTTGCCATTTGAATAATAATCATTTTGCTCTAAATTTTTCTTTCTGTTGCTTCCAGCCGTCCCAGAGATGTGGTGCTCTGTTGGAGCTGCTGACAGTACTTCCAGAACAGGTGAATACTTTATTCTACTTTGTTATCCAGTGATTTACCAACCTATGAAAAAAGTATGTATGTTAACTAGCATGATCAGTTCAATTGCACATTCTTTTGATCTTAGATCTGTTTGATTTAACAGCTCAGTTTTGTCTGTTTTGTGCAGCACAACACGACGTGCCTGGCCCAGAGCAGACGGGGAACAGTTCGCCATGCCATGCAGGGAGGGCTGCCGTATGGTAGGGAGTTTTCACAGCATCTTGTTTGTTTTATTAGGATCTCCATTCGTGTTACAGGATTTTACACTCTTCTTCCTGGAATCTGCTACAATACAATATAATAATGAAATAAAATGTAGCATGTAGTATCATTGTACTTGTACTTTCTTCATCATTCACTGAAATCAAGAAAATCAAAGAGATTTGTGTCCTACATGTATATATCCCCTTTCTTGCTTCAGATGTGTATATAATGCACAAGCCTCATGATCATGAAAAAAGGGTCTGTCACTATTAACGATTGAGACAAAGATTCCAACCTTAGTAGTGTGTTTTATAATGATTCCTCCATCTTCCACAGTCCTACCACTCCTACAAAACCTGCTAGAGCAGCCGTCCCCCCTAGACGTCCAACAGCAGGCCCTGAAATGTTTCTCCAGCTGGGTAACATTTGGGGTTCCCCTGAATGAAGTGGAGGGGCTGACTAACCTGGCGTTTAAAGCCGTCCGCAGCCCGGAGCTGTTCGATGTGGCCGTAGACGCTCTCGTCAACGTGGTCCTACAACCAATGGCCTACAAGTCAGTTGTGGTCTTTTTTTCTTCACTTGCATTGTACACACTTGTAGGAGCACTAGTACCCAGGTACACTGACCAGTCCTTTTGAGTAAGAGTATTTTACAACTACATCTTACAAGTTAGTTTTTTTAGGTTTTTCCTTTGCTTAGACACTTGTACATGTACCTGGTACAATTATGACTGATTGAATAAGAGTATTTTACAACTAGTAACAAGTCAGTTGTTTTCTTTTCATGTACTTAATTTTTCCCCTTCACTTACACACTTGCACAAGAACCTGGTACAATGAATTAGCGAGCAAGAGTATTTTATAACTATTGGCTTACAAGTCAGTTGTGTACTCTTTTTTCTTCACTTTCACACTTGTACAAGTGCCTGGTACAATGACCTACTAGTAGTGAGTAAGAGTATTATACAACTAGTGAGTGATATTTTTGGATGTGGTTTTCCTAAAGCTTCTATAGTACTTCATTATACATGTATGTGAAGCACACCAGCAATAGCAGACAACATTTGAAAATAATTTGTAGAACAAGACATAGTGTATGAATTTTAAAAGTTTTTGATGTTACTGTTGCATAGTTAGCATTGCCAAGTATACAGAGCCTGGTATATAATGGTGGTTTTGTGTGTACCTTTCCCAGATATCCCAACACAGTCCAGAAGTTCCTCCCACAAGTCTTACAGCTACAGGACATGTTAGAAACTGCAATAAAGGACAAGGATATGGTGAGATCGCATATTATTTCCGGTAGCCAACATATCTTTTTCCATGCCATAAGGCATGACATGCTTGAGGATATGTGCATTGGTTTGGTATAAGGTTTAGTGGATACTTTGCTAAGAGCATCATGAATGAACACCGCTTTTGTTGTTGTTCTCTTTTAATTACACATGTAATGGTGTGTGCAGGCTATAACTGAACATTTGCTAGGGACATGAATGAACACTACCACTTGTGTTGTTATCACGAAAGTTCACCTGTGTTGGTAGTTACATGTTTAGAGTTAAAACGCTTGATCCAACACAAGTGGTCAGTCTACTGAGGAAGACCAGAGTGAACACTGGCCAAAAGCTCTAGGTGAGAGAACTTCCCTTGTGTTGGATCAAAAGTTTAACTCTAAACACAATGTGTTGTTGCTCCCCTACAGGACACGTGCAATGGTTTGTGCTGGGCTGGCTATAACTAAAACTTTGCTAAGAACATGAATGAACACTAAAGTCCCACCTACTTGTGTTGTTCTCCTATAGGACACATGCAATGGTTTGTGTGTTGTTGTTCCCTACAGGACACATGCAATGGTTTGTGTGTTGTTGTCCCCTACAGGACACGTGCAATGGTTTGTGCAGGTTAGCGGTGGCGATTGGTGAGAACCACAGTAAAGTGTTGCTGGAGAGTACAGGACAACACAAGCAGAACTCACTCGAACTCATCAAAATCATCATGGTAGGAAACTGCTTACTGTTTTATCACCACAAATTTAACACAGCCCAAAGAAAATCTTTTCCTATCAGTTAGTAGAATATTCTTTAATCAGTGACTGTTTTTGTAAGGTAAAAACACATACCTCCAAATTTTCGAAGTCAACTGTACATCCTGATCACGGAGTGACCTAGTCTTGCGAGAACACAAGACTAGATTGAGACTTGTGTGGATCTTCCTTCCCCCGCCTCCGGGGAGGGTGTACTTTAAGGTGTACAGTCCACCGAAAATTTGGAGGTACGTAATTTACCTTACAAAATTATGGTCACTGATTTAAGAATTTCTACTAACTGTTAATTCTACGTGACTGATGAACCTCTTCAATGAGGCTTTTTAGTTCTACTGTACTACACAATTGTTTCAACTGTGAAACCATCCTTTCACCTTTTGATGCAAAATTTCTCTAATTGTCAGAGAAAATAAATAGAACTACAAAAACAGTACTGATTTCTGAGGCAATGTTTTACAGATGTGTACAGGCATACCAGGCTGTGCTATTTTTGTGCTAATGTTATGTAATTGTGTTGTCCAATACAGATGTGTACAGGCCATTAAATCAGCCATTTTTGTGCTGATGTTGTATTATTGTGTAATGTGTTGATTTCTGCAGATGTGTACAGGCATTCCTGGCAGGTATCCAGTCGATGAGACAGCCAGTGACATGACATTCAGCTTCTGGTACATCCTACAGGTGAGGATCACTGGGTCTTGGGTTTGAATCCCATCCTTAGACCTGTGTCTGAAGACTGTTGTTAGAGGCTTCCAGATGACTTGAAGTAAACTGTAAATAACTCATGCTTAAGAAGCGAACCATTTTTTAAAGCTAGTTCTCTGGCGAAAATTTTCAGTGTTGTTATTTGTAGTGCTCAATGTTAGTTAGTGTTCAAAGCTAGTTTGAACTCTATGTTAGTTTGAGCTCTATAGTGACTGTCTAGATGTTAGATTTGTAAGAACGGTTGCTTTCTACATGTAAATTAGAACTGAACTTTTTATTAGAACTGAACTTTATATTTGTGTTTAGAACTGAACTTTATATTTGTGCTTAGAACTGAACTTTATATTTGTGTGTTTAATGTTTAGCTTAAGAAGCGGATTTATATAGGCTATATAGCCTCTTTATCCGACCATTATTATCTTAAATATGTTATGTTAAATTGTACCTAATTTTACCCCCAGGATGACATGATAGCATCCGAGCCCCAGGTGTTCCAGGACCACTGTGCATATTTCATCCCCCTGTACATGAACCTTGTGGCGTAATGTTCATAGTGCAAGTATGTTGATTTATGTTACTCAGGACAGAAGTTCAATCCTGAACTGGCAGGTATACCCTTTCAAAATGTCTAACATGTAATTACTGTAACATTTTTTTCAGGATGACATGATAGCGTCCGAGCCTCAGGTGTTCCAGGACCACTGTGCATATTTCATCCCCCTGTACATGAACCTAGTGGAGATCCTGCTTATCAAGGTTCAGTACCCTCCTGACACGGAGTACTCATCATGGACCGCCGAGGAGAAGGAACAGTTCAGATGCTACAGGCAGGACATCGCGGATACACTGGTATGGCTTCCCAATCATAAGTATTCCAAACAACAATTAGGAACTAAGTACACATTTATTCGCTCAGACAAAGGAACAATTTAACTTTATGTACATTTTTAGATGGAGTGGCAAACATCATATTGTCCTCATGGAGAACATCATGTTGTTAGCAGTACTGTTGTTAAAAAAGCTGCTGCCATGGTGAAACTCTGACCCTGTACCCTGGTGGCATCGGTGGCACAACAGTTAGAGCATTGTACTCGGAACCAATAAGTCCTGATTTCAATACTCACCATGCCCCGACGGTGTGCCCTTTGTAGGAAAGACACTTAACACGACCTTCCCTTCCCTGGCAGTAGAGTGACGCCCACCGAGCCTCTTTGGCTAATCTGTCCAAAATGTGTGCCAAAAACACACTATGGATTTGGTGCGCCAATGTGTCAACATCTGCACATTGGCCACCAAGAACAGTAACATTTTTTGCCCCTGTCCCCCCAGGTCTATGCGTTTAACCTGCTGCGAGACTCCCTGCTGAATTTCCTGTACTGTACTGTACATGTGTACATGTATGTACTGTTGTTGAAACTGTGCCCCTGTCTGCAGGTTTATGCGTTTAACCTGCTGCGAGACTCCCTGCTGAACTTTCTGTACGCCATGCTGAGCACCATCCTGCAGCAGGACAGGAAACAGCAGGAGGAGACCTGGCAGGTAGGAGACTTTCTTCTGGTGAACGTGAGCTCTCAATGAAGAGCCTATCTTTCACTGGTCAGGACAGAGAAGAAAGACGATATGTACAGTATTTACAGGTTCATTGTACTGGAGAAATTCCTCTAGCTCATTTTGAACAGTGGAGCTCCAGATATGTGTCCTAACCAAGATTTGTAGATACTATTATTGAAGTATGATTTGTGTTGTACATGGATCTTTAAAAGTGTGGAGAGTCATGAGTCTGGATCATGGAGTCTAATGACATTGTCCATGCAAGTTACATGTGGATCAGGTGAGTGACAGAAGCTTTGTATCTCAACCAGTAGCTATAGGTCTGATAGCCGCTAAGCAGGACTGCTTTGTGTAAACTAAGACAAGATTGTGATGCCTTATCTTATTCTCCAGCCCACAGAAGGTTGCCTGCATGCGTTCCTGTCCATAGGAGAGAGTGTAGACCATATTTAACCCTGCCCATGCTACCTTAGATGTGAAATGTAACACTTTAATCTTCCCCATGTACCAGTAACATTTGTTTCCTTGTCCTGCAGCCAACAGAAGGCTGCCTGCATGCGTTCCTGTCCATAGGAGAGAGTGTAGACCCAGAGGAGTGTTTACCTGTGACATAGCAGTTTTTAAAACTTAAAGGTTAAAACCTTCCCCATGCTATCTTTCCCCTGAAGTAACAGCTGTTTCCCTGTATTTCAGCCCACAGAAGGTTGCCTGCACGCGTTCCTGTCCATAGGAGAGAGTGTGGATCCAGAGGAGTGCAGTGACCAGTGTATCCTCAACATGTTCAACCTCATCCCTAAAGTCCCCATCACACATGTAAGGCTGGCAGAGACAACACTCTATACAATAGGTAGGTGGTCCAAACTTTTTTGCTCAAAGACATGTAGATTTGTTGACTGATATATGATATATGTAGAATGTAAGCATCTCCTGTGCAGTTGATAGTTTGAAAGAACCCTGGGAATGTCAAACTTTGTCTCCACTAAAGAAGGAAGGTAGTACCTAGTTCATCAACTATTTACCAGTAGCTTCACTGATATAATTTGAGGTCTTTCATATCTGGTCCCTGAGATTCTATCCAAGAGCTGCTGTAGAGAAAATGGTAAAAAGTTCCATTTATGTGGTGATCTTAGTTAGGGCAGTTATTTTTTTCTAGCGATACAGTCATATTGTCAATGTACATGGCGCAATATACACCAATAGTGAGAGGCTTCTCTCAATGTTATTAATAAGATGTATGTGTTAACAACATTTACGTTTGTTTGTTTGTTTGTTTCCAGGAGCATATGCTGAGTGGTTAAACTCCCGACCCAAGCTGCTCAGTAGTACTGTGGCTATGCTGATGTTTGTTTGTTTGTTTGTTTATTTCCAGGAACGTATGCTGAGTGGTTAAACAGCCACCCTGAGCTGCTCAGTATAGTACAGTGGCTTTACTGATGTTTGTTTGTTTATTTGTTTGTTTGATTCCAGGAGCGTATGCTGAGTGGTTAAACAGCCACCCAGAGCTGCTGAGCGGCCTGATCCCCCTCATCCTGTCTGGGTTCACTAACCCTGACTTGACCTTGTCATCCACCCTGACCTTGAAGGACGTGGCCCAGGAGTGTTCTAAGAACATGCAGCCGTACGCCAACGACATCTTATCTGCCTGCCAGGTATGTCTTAAAGGAATCTTGAAGAAACTCACTGTAAGAGTCTCTTTGATGAAATTGTACCAAGTTATATTCAAGACGTAGACAGAGTTTGGGACAAATGGGAGGGGAGATATACTGCATTAATTTTTTTTTTGTCTGCAAATGTTGACTTTTCACTCAACTCATGGTTCTTTCTATTTCTTACAGAATGCATTGACAGGAAATATAATGAAGGTAGGTAACACATTCCAATCTCTCTTTAAGAATGTTTAATAGTCTTTCCTGTTTTTTCTTGAATGTAGCATTTTGCAAAGTCAGGAAAGGAAGACATTGCACAAATCCTCAAGACCTAAGCGTCCTGAAAATTTTTAAAAGAACCATCAAAAAACTCTGAAGGCCAAAGGCTACATGAACTTGCAGGGTAGAAGACACAGTGGAACAAAATAAAAAGCACTTCTTGGTGACTATTGTATCTAACACCATGCCCATCTATTTCTATGCCGGAATTGGTTGAGTTAGGATCATGCACGGTTCTGGATACACTGTATCTAGTTCTATGCCTGAATGGGCTAGGGTTAGAATCAGGCATGGTTCTGGATAAAGCATGATTCTGTATACAACAGTGCCCATCCTGTGTGTTTCAGGCCAAAGACAGTATCCGGCTGATGCATGCAGTTAGCAGCCTGTTGTCAGTTATTAGTACATGTATATTACATACATACTACATTGTATGTAGCTCAGTAATATAATGATCCTCTGTGTTTCAGGCCAAAGACAGTATCCGGTTGATGCATGCAGTAGGCAGCCTGTTGTCCGTCCTGAGTACATGACATATATTGGGTGCTAGGATAGTAGCCTACAGTTTTTACATGTACATGTACACAGTAAAGATTCTCTGTGTTTCAGGCCAAAGACAGTATCCGGCTGATACATGCCGTGGGCAGCCTGTTGTCAGTTCTGAGTATATTGGCCTGTTGTACTTGTATGTACATGTTTGTAGCTCAGTAACGATTGTCTGTTCTACAGGCCAAAGACAGTATCCGGCTGATGCATGCAGTGGGCAGCCTGTTGTCAGTCCTGCCTGTACAGGACATCCTGAACTATCTCCACGCCATCCTGGGGCCACATGTGCAGCAGTTAGAGGCTTCACTCAATGAACAGGTACATGTAGTGGACATACCATCTTGTACCAGGTCCGAAAATTTCAAGAAATATAACTCTTGCTTTCAAGTCACTTACTTTCAAGCCAGAGAACCCCAGGATTGAGGTTTATTTTTCCTACTGAGTAGGCTTCTGTTAATGAACAAGAACATGAACAATGTCATGCATATGTAGTGGATATAAGATCTAATTAGTATACTGGTAGTCATGCCTCCCGGTACCAAAGTTATCAACCAAAGATTGAGGTGTTCAATTTTTTTTCTATAACTATCTTAGAGTAGACGTCGTTGGCACTGACAGACAGACAATCCATGTACATGTATGATATTTCGCTCTCTCCAGATGAAGTGACAAATAATAACAGTTTTTGAGCAAAATTGCCAGATACAATTAATATTCCAAACACTTACATTGTACCTTGCATTTAGTAGTACTACAGTAACTGTACTAGTGTAAGTCAGAAAATTGGCTTCATGATTATAATGCTGACTGGCTTTTTTTCTCTCTCCAGCCCTCTGCCTCCAGTAAAGCGACAGTCATACAGAAACTGAACATGTTGTCCATGCTGTTCTCGGCACTGGACATCAGAAGGCCGGAAAGTGAGGAAGCCGAGAAACGACAACCAAAACCTCGCGCTGACGAACCACAGCCGGTAAAACATAATCTCCAAGCAGATCTTTCGGTGGCAAGGCAGTATCCATTGGCCAGAGGAGTGTCCATTAGCCATCTCCAAGCAGATCCTACGGTGGCAAGGCAGTATCTATTGGCCAGAGGAGTGTCCATTGGCCAGGCAGTATCCATTGGCCACAGGAGTGGCTTTTAGCCAGTATAAGAGTATCCTTTAGCCATCAAGTTAGTGGTCATTGCATACAGCCTGGCCAATTTGATATTGGCCACTGAAAGATCTGCTTGGAGATTAGGTAAAGCATAGACTGACTAATTTTGGTGTTTATTAGTATTGAAACATTGAAATTCACATTTTCTGGAAAGAAATGTAAGAGAAAACAGCTCAAAATTGGCTCCAGATACATTAAAAAAATGTGATTTGTTGAGTGTTATAAGGTTCCTAATATTGTGAGTGCTACATTGTAAGTGATCAGGTCTAAAATCAATCTGTTGACAGCCATTTTTGATTTCTAACTACCACCTGTGTGACTGTGTTATGTGTGCCCCCTTGCAGGTTCTATTGGTACTGCAGCAGGTGTACCCGATAGTGCAGAGACTCGTATCACAGTGGATCGCCGATACTGGAGTCATAGAGGTGGGGAAAATATAACACACTGTAACATCTGAGGTCATGTTAGAGGCTGCAGTTGGTATGAAAGCTGCTAGATGGGGCTGTTGGGCAGTGGAACCTCTTTTCCTGACAATGTGTTGCTTTTTATTTTAATGTTAATACCCAGGCTTATACATGCAGTCATATTATTTTATTTTAGCAGTTAATTTTTACAGGTGTGCAAATATTCCACAAAGAAAAATAGTGGTACTTTTTCACGTCGTGCATTGTACATGTATATGGAAGAAATGGACAGAAATGATGAGATTGGTCATGGTAGAAAGCAAACAAAATCATTATCAACTACAGTACTGCTGGGGTAGTAAACATGATTTTGGGTTGAAAGGTCCAAAAGTTGAGGGTATGACTTTACACGTATGTAACTATGTATCATACATGTATGTGAGAAAGAAGGTTCCAGAACCAATGACTCAGTGATCGTACAAATATTGAAACCATTCGGTCCCTGTAGTGACTGACACCTTGGGCACATAAAGGAGTATCACATAGAGGATGCATACAATGTAGAGACTATCCAGAACCGTGCCTGATCCTAACCCTAACCCATCCAGGCATAGATTACTACTAGATAGACACGGTTCTGGATACAAAATGACTGGAAAGAAGGTTCCAGAATGGGTGACTCAGTGATTGTACAAATATTGAAACGTTCAATCCCTCTATAGCTAGTGCCTGACACCCATAGGCATATACATGTATTAAGGAGTACTTGTGTGTGTTTGTGGGGGGCAGAGTCAGCAACACAAAGTCCAGACAGCTGTACACAATAGACAGTCATCTGTACAGTACTGATAAGGGAACCAAAGGAGTACAGAGGTCCCCAGTTTGTCACAATGTACATCTAACATACCAGGAAAACAGCATGGTCGTTCGGTGGATCCTTTGTTAATCAATGCACACATATACAAGATATGAAGGGTTAACGAAGTTTTTGATTCGTCCAATGATAAGGGAACCAATGGTGCCCTCAGGTCCCCAGTTTGTTATAACAGGGGGTTGTGATGACTGACATACCAGGAACACAGCATGGTTGTTTGGTGAATTAAAGCACACAAGATATAACAAGATATAAAGGGTTAACAAAGTTTTTAATCAGTCAATGGAGCTAAGAGGGAGTTTCTCTCTAAGCATAGAAATTAATGCTTGTTGGAAGGTGTAATGTGAAGTTAACTCTCTTTGAACAGTATACTTGTATGTTGTAAGGAAAAAAAAGACAATAATATTGTTGAGACAACAAGTGTTGAAGCTGAGACTAAAGTTCATACGAAACTGACATGTTGTCTGTGAGCATGTCACTTTACCTGACAGTTTGTTTAAATAACTGCAGTTAGATTGAAGTTGCATGGGGGAGCTGCTGTATTGCATGTTGAGCATGAGCAGTATCAAAGCAAATGAGTAATAATTAGAATACGTATAATTTATACAGGTAATTTAGGTGCAAACACTTGCTACATAATGTAACCAACATCACAGTCAGTGCTACAGCACCAGTTACCATGGTGACAGCCATCTGGTCCAGGTCATTGACCTTATCTGTTTGGAGAAGACGAGGAAGAAAGAGAGCCCCCCAAAAATTATGTTTTCCTTCTGCAAATGTATGTATGTAATACTATGTACTATAGATGTATCTATACTCTACTACCTCTAAACTAACCCAGTTGTTCCCTGCCCCCCCAGGCTGTTTGTGAGATGTTCAAGCGAGCCGTGCGAACGCTACAGGACGAGATCGCACTGATGACGGCACAACTGTCGGTAGTAGTATGCATAGTTATTCTCCCCACACTAACCCAGTTTTCCCCTCCCCCCCCAGGCTGTCTGTGAGATGTTCAAGCGAGCTGTACGGACGCTACAGGACGAGATCGCACCGATGACGGCACAACTCTCGGTAGTAGTATGCGTAGTGATTCTCCCCACACTAACCCAGTTGTTCCCTCCACCCCCCCCCTCCAGGCTGTTTGTGAGATGTTCAAGCGAGCGGTGCGGACGCTACAGGACGAGATCGCGCCGATGACGGCACAGCTGTCGGAGCTGCTGGTGCAGGTGTACAACGCCATCCCACAGAGCTCCGTGCTAGACATGGCCAAACAGGTGATCTATAGTTACCATGGTTACCTGTATCCTAGCAACCCTGTTGCCATGACTACACATATCCTAGCAACACACATGATGGTCCAGGTGTACAACGCCATCCCACAGAGCTCCGTACTCAACATGGCCAAACAGGTGATCTATAGTTACCATGGTTACCTGTATCCTAGCAACCTGTTACCATAGCAACACGTATCCTAGCAACACACATGATGGTGCAGGTGTACAATGCCATCCCACAGAGCGCGGTGCTAGACATGGCCAAACAGGTAAATCTATAGTTACCGTGGTTACCTGTATCCTAGCAACCTGTTACCATGGCTACACATAAATGTATGCTAGCAACAGAAATGACAGCTCAGCCATCACATGTACATGTAGCTGCTGATTGAGGTCTACAATACTTGACAAGGCTAAGCAAGTTAAAGCTTATCACCATGACTACCAACTGTTACCATGTCAACCTTTGTGCACCCTAGCAACACTGATGACAGACAGCTATACTGCTAAGCCTTTAACGCTGTGGGAAAAACCATTAGACAGAATCAGCTCAAAATTCATAGTAATGAATGAAACAATAAGTTGACAACAACTCTAGATACCATGTATTTGACAGAGGTATGGTTGATTTCTTGCTTTGTGTTAAAACAGGTAGATGCTAAACTGGATAGTGAGTGTGTTGTTTCTTTTCTTGCCCCCCTCCCCAGCTGCTGACGTTGTTCCACAGTTCTGAGTCCCACGCTGCCACCATGCAGACTCTGTTCCTCCAGCTCACCAGCAGGACTGTCTCACTCTTCCAGCAGGGTACGGCACACTCTCCTTTGTGTGTTCAAATTGTTCTAGATTTAGGTGACTATTTAGTTGAATTGTATTCTGTATACTGTATCTTCTATCAATATCATAATTATGAATCCATGTGTGTACTAGTTGAATGTAATTAGCTGGTAGTTTATACAATGTTCAGATTAGTTAGTAGTGTTATAGTTATACAACACACTGCCTTACATCATACCTGTTACAATTGTTGTGCAAAGGTCTGGAAGAAGATCTTGGAATCTGACTAAGAATGAGATTAGTGCAGCCAAAGACATCATTGCTGATGGCCTTCTTTTGGCAAACCTGTTACCTAACTGTGCCACTGTCATAAAGCCTAAATCGATGAGTTAAGCAGAAATATAGAATGATGAGTTGGGGGATCATGATCCTTCATCTGTTGTCCATTTGGACTAACAAGTCGTTATTGTGAACACAGCATGCATGACATGACTCTGTGTTCTTCCCTCTCATGTCATACTCTCCAAGCAGAGGTTTGGGTTTTGGCTTATTTTTGGCATGTTTTTAGGCATTTTTATCAGGCTTTCTTTTTTGCACTGGTATCTTTTTTTAATGCCAGCCCAATGTAAACAAGTTGAGTCTTAAAAAAGACTCTGGCGACGGTTTTTTTCTGTAATATGTTGGTTGGTGGCCCCGATTTTATTTGTGCATCTCCCGTCAACGTACCAGCCCACCCCCGGTAAATATCGTACAATCCCTGGTGTCGGTCAGTGACCTAAATTAAAACACAGCATGTCTCTCCTATACCTTATGACCGTGCCTCTGGACCAAGAGGTTGGGGATGGCAGATGGCAATAATTAATCACGCCGGACACCTGGATGGGTGGTGTATATTACTCTGAGGTAATAGATACCCCCAGTTAAAGTTACTGTTATTCTAAGATAGGCCAATAGGATGGAATCTAGGAAACAGGATACTGCTATAGGGGGCGGAGCTTCCATCCTTTTACTTACTTTCTCACAAAAGTCTAAACCAGTCAGGCTGTAGCTGTGTGGTGGAACAGAAGTGTGCTCGGTAGGGACCTCTTGGCAAAAACTCTACAGGCATGACACTGACACATCGGGCTACCAGTTGAGCCGGCGGGGAAAAACTATCAGATCCCCCGTAGAGATTTATGGCCACATCAGCCCAGTACACCGGGCTTTCTGGTCCTGTACGAAAGACAGCGCGGATGGACCATGCTTGGCGGCCGTACAGTCCTTCCAGCACCGCAGAGATATCGGGCAGCCCACGATGGTTTGATAAATACCATACCAGGCTCGTCCAGGCCTAAGGTAAGCTGAGAGGTATGTTTCACCGTACTATTATTTT
>NW_017803547.1:190490-191771 GCF_001625305.1 Branchiostoma belcheri | reverse complement strand
GTATATTATTTTGTACTTCCTTATGTTATTTGATGTGTTACATACCTGTAACAAATGTTGCGATTGTAGCCGTGACGTCTGTACCCCTGCAATTCTGTCGCAAAATAATCTAGTATTTTTTTGTATTTATAAACCCGTCCTTAGGAAGTTGTTAATTGTGGTTTTAAATGGGGTCACCACTATATGTGAAGAAGAATTACATGTATGACCTACGATTTGGCAATGTATTACAGTTTACGATAATGTCGACAGTAATTTTCCCCATAGTCATAGTGCCATCGTGAAGCAGTTCTTGTGATCTTCGGAAATTGTCCATAGAAAATTCTTTACGTCTTTGTAGAGAAAGTACAATTTGGTTGTGATTTGTGAAATATTCTATTACATTGAAGAATTCTTAACTACATGTTTTATGTTCGCTAGAAAGTCGATACTATCAGTGGTCTTAGAAAAAATTATATAAAGCCATATCTTTATCCAGAAATTGTACCCGAGGTTGACTAGGCTTGCCTGTCCCTGACCATCGATTCCTGTAGTAGTAGGAGTATATTTTGACCTACACAGGCTACGTGTGTACTTTCACTTTCTTTCTTACAAAAGTGTCAAATGCCTGTTTCATAACAACTTAACATCATTCAACTTAAAACATTTTGTGTACCCTCCCAAATGTTTGTCTGATACTCGCTGCTTTTGTTAGGTTAGAGATTTCACCTATTCATGAGCTTGAATAGTGTCCGAATTCGTAGGTCATGCTAGTTCTGACACACGTTCCACCTACAGCAAAGCAATTCTAACCACGGCGTTCCAACAGATAGATACATATTTGGCTTTCTAAGGGTTGTTCTACAGGCCCCAGCCATACTAGACATAAACCTCTTTTGACATACTAGCTACATGTATAAATCTTTCCAGTTGACCTTTCTAGTTATTGTCATCATGTAGGCAAACAAAACCAACCCCGTAAACACCCTGGCATGCACTAATTGATTTGAGCGGGCGGGCAGTACTCAACTCACCGTACGGATACCAGGCAGTCTACGATGGTCTAACTGCCAGGCTATACTGAAATGAAATACTCTTAAACTTTTTATTACAATTATAATATGGTTCTATTTCACGATTTGAAAATCTTGACGGTATATGACATAAATAAGTTTCAAACAGCCATTTTTGTCCATAAGGTGATACATAACAACTCACAATTACCAGTACAATACGAGAACTTATTCAAACTTAATTCAGATATACGTTTCATTTATGCCCTTTTCTCTTTTATACCCACAG
>NW_017803547.1:178924-190470 GCF_001625305.1 Branchiostoma belcheri | reverse complement strand
CGAAGAAAATAATAAATAAAAAAGCAAGACTGACACAAACATACATGATAGAAAACACACAAGTGAATAAAATTCCTTACACAAAACATCACTGTTACACTACATGTGTCACACAGCATCATATAGTTGCAACTAAAAACATATTTGAAATATTATAAGCTTGAATATGCTGCTCCTGAGCAAGAAATTTGTTCTCTTTTGATAGAAGAAAACATATTTGAAATATCAATAAAGACAATCATTAATATTCTGTGTGCAAAAAGCCACAGTTTGCCCGAAAAGGTGCTATTGCATGCATGGTAACATAAGCCTTTCCTGCTTGTTCTGATGACCACAAGGCCGGAGGCTACCTCAAAACCAATTCCCTAGGGAATGCATTCATGCAATTTTTGAAATTCTTTCAAAGCGATCGCAGTACTTACACAAATGCCTCCGCCCCTCAGGCGTCGCCAAAAAAAAAAGAAAGCCATGATAAAAAAGCCTAAAAACATGCCAAAAATAAGCCAAAACCCAAACCTCTGCTTGGAGAGATGTCATTCCCCTGGAATCCCCCACCTGTCCACAGACATGATGAAACCCTGATGTTTGTTATGACAATCCTGAACCTGCTTGTCATCAGTTACAGCATTGTTTAGTGTTTTTGTACCTTCCTGTTTTTTAACGGACAAAAATGCCAGCTCATCAAGTCTGCTATGCTAACGTTTGCTGTGCTGTCAGTCTGTGTGTTTGTATGTGGGCAGAGTTAAACATGACAATTTACATGTAGCATGTAGTAACATGTAGTGGTGTTGTGTCTTTAAATGGGACAAAAACTAATATACCTTTTTATGTACATCTAGTAACCTATGATGCCAGTATACATTTTACCTTTTCCCTTGGTTCTTTTTTGTTTGATCTTTCTCAATTAGATCAGCTTATTTTTTTACTCTCAGAACCAGCAACTTGAATTATTGTGGCCTAGGATTCCTCTTAAAATTCCTTGTAGTAGTATTAACTGTGACACTCACTTCCAAATGTCTGGAAGTCATTTAAGCAAAAAAAATGACCCCAACCTTCACCTACTTTCCCAGCAAGAAGGTCACCAAGTTAGAAGGTCAAGTTTAAGTTCTTTCTATCTTGAGCAAACACTTAAGACATAAATCTCAGACTTACTGCTTTAAGACATAAATCTTATGTGCCAGTAAGATGTGTAAATCTTGTTGTTTTGGCCTGCAGGTCATCTAAGATGTTGTTGTTTTCCTTAACCTGTTCTAACCTGTTGTGTGTTGAGGTGTGTAAATGTCTTGTGTCTATAGACTCTTTATTCTGAACAACTTGTTTTGTACCAAAGTGTCGAGTCGACAACAGTCTTGTTTTCTGTAGCATAGAGTTGTGCAATCACTGATTTATAAACTCGTATGGTTCTATAACTCATTTTCACCTGAATCAAGTGAGGAAAATGGGGTAAAGTGCCTTTCTGAAGGGCACAACACTGGCAACTGCTTGGGATTCGAACCCAGGACCTTTAGGATCCAAAGCAATAACCCTAACTACAAAATCCCTACATTCTACCTTGTCCTAGCAATCACTGATACATAAAAGCTTTAAGTTTAGATACTCATGTTCACCTGAGGATAATTTTTAATTAGGGGTAAAGGGCCTTTCCCAAGGACACAACACTGTAGCTGCTAGGGATTCGAACCCAGGACCTTTTGATTCTGAGTCAACAACCCCAACCACAAGACCACCTTAAAACACTGTACCTGCTCCTGTTGTTGTTGGCCCAGTTGTAAAGGTGATAAATAACCTGAGACCTTGAGATGTCACCTGCTGTTATCCTCTTGACAGGTGTTTGTGGTTGAGAGGTTATTGTCTTGATAAGTTGTGCAAACGTCTTATAAGTGATGAGCTGTGATTCCTCACAGGTGTGCTTACCTGGGTTATGTGTTACCTGGTCTAGGGTAACTCCTTATGCAATCTTCTGGCTCGTTTTGATCCTCACCAAAAAGATGATGTTCCCCCAGTAGTATCATATAGACTACACTAAAACATGTAGCTATATAGCCACACAAACATTGTACAATTCTATAATTCATAATCTGCTCCAGGATAACTTCAATCTTTAATCTTCAGGCTTGTTTTGGTCCTCACCAAAAACATGATGTTTGAATTGTTTCCCCAATAGTGTGATAAGAGATTTGTCTCACATTCCCTACAGTAACAGCCACACAAACATTGTACAATTCTATCATTTATAATCTTTGAAGTAAGCCCCTTTCTGAAAAAAACAATTGCCCTATACACACGTATGTACTGCCCCTTTTGTAGTGTCCAGGGCCTACACTGGCCAGCTTCTCAGGGTCTAGCTTAGGGAATAGGAAGTTGTATCTCCTTGGAGGTACATTGTACATGTATGTTGGCCCTGGAGCAGCCTTGCCTGTGTAGGCCCTGGAAACAGTCTGGCACCCAGGCTACTAGTTATCCCCTGCACAGTAGAAACAGTCAGCTGTCATCAGTTCTGCCTAACTCTCCTCCTTCCCTCCCAAGGGAGGGGCTGTGGTCAGTAACATTCAGCTGAGTCAGCAGTCTTCATTATCCTTTTAACCATTGATAGCCGTATTAGTTCAAAGAGAATGTCCAGGCTTTAGTTTGGTTTAGTAAACTATTTTTGTTCAACAACATATTTATGAGAGAAATGGAAATAGAAAGCTTCTAAGTTCATTAGATGTTCCAAATTCTGTTCCACAGGAGATGTTTTTGTGTTGACCACAGCCCAGTCAACATGAACCCCCTGACCACTTGTGGTTGTGGGAGGAGCTGTGGTCAGTCTTATCAAACAAACACCCAGCTGGGCTTGTGATGTAAACAGACTGGCCAAAGGGTTGTTTTGGTGGAAGGATGTTTTTATCTTTCATATTAGGAGATGGTTTTTGCTTGAATTTTCTGTTGTATAAAGATCATTCAGTGACAAGCTCAAAATCTGCCAAAACTATTTTTTTACTTGTGTGTCAACTATTTTTGAAAAGAAAGTAACATGGAAAAGCTTTGTAGGGTAGTTTTTTTTCTACAGTCATTGCAGAACTTTCTTGCAAAAATTTCTGTCTTCTTGACTAAATCTAACATTTAGGAAATGGTATGTCTATGCATTTGGTGATTCCTTGTATCCATTTCTCTTTTTCTCCAACTGCTTTAGACACTGCCTCATTTTTCAGCACTGAGTCTAAATGTAAATCATATCCTAAAATTTTGTATAGTGTTTTGTCATGTCCTGTAGTTAGCCTATAAAGAGCATAACAGTACAATAAATGTCTTTCATCATTATACCAAAGCCCCCTGAATAGAGAATAGATTCTCCTAATCCTGTAGTGAAAGCCCAGTCAGCTGTTTATCAGCTGGGAACAACAAAGGGATTAGGTTTCTCCTCCTGTTTTGAAGGGAACTCCAAGGACCTGATTAATATGCATAATTACAACAGCTGGGAGCTCTTACAATTTTCCTGACAATTGCACTGTATATGGGATTATCATTCATAATGAAGATTTAAGTCTACTTTACCATTATAGTAAGTGTGGGAAATATCGGTGAAGGTTAGACATCCAGGTAATAAGATACTCCAAAAGCAGTTACTCAAGCAACTGGATATGATTTTATCATCATTGCTACAATGGAAAACTTTGTGGTCATTGCTACATTGTATTTGAACCATCTGTTGAGTTCACAGAAAAAAAAGCTAAAAATAGCAGTTACTACCTAGCGATGAGCATGCTCAGTAGGTACCCAGGAAAAGCAGGATATTTTTATCCAATCACAGCGCAGCATTTCCTGGTCATGGTAACCACATCCTTTGTTATCTCAGACAACAGAGATGTGTATCAACCCAGACATACACACCACCAAATACACTGGGATTATAGGCAGATCCAAGTTACTTCCTTGGTTTTTGATTATCAGAAAATAGGAGCACGTCAGTAGAACGTATTGCACCTGTGCAAAACCCATAGTGTATTACATGTATGCATAGCACTTTGGTAGAACGTCTCATACAAGGTAGTATTCAGTTATGTGAGGTTAACACTCTGTAGTTTAAGTTGGAAAAGTGTTTTCTGCAATAGGCAAAATCTGATGCAATGTTGAACAAAAATTTGACAAAAACCGTGAAAAATCCAGGTTCCACACAGGCGCAGTACGCTCTGCCGACATGCTTAAAATAGGTATCATATTTCAGAAATAGCTTTGACCTGTCAGTTGTCAAATTTCATGACACACATTTTCAGTGCATTTGTACAATGGACATAATCTCCAAGCAGATATTTTGGTGGGGAAAGACAGTATCAAATTGGCCAGTTTGTAGCCATTTCCCCACCCAAGGGATTGGTGGTGGTAGCGACAAAAAAGGGCCACATATAAAACGCAAACGATTTTCCACCAACAACCTCTGCTTGGAGAGTACAATGGACATGAGAAAAACATGTTGCCAACCACCAGCTTCCATATTTGGTAGTGTGTGGTTGCTAGGTAACCGGCCAGCTGGAGACATGATGATGCAATCACTTGTTTTGAAGGAAGAAGCCACGGGTTACTGTAAAACATGGAATTGATCCTGACAAGAAATTGACCAGTTCCTATCTTACATGCACTACATGTACTTGTCTGTGGTTGGCTTTTTTTGGACTTCAAAAACTACTCTCCAAGCAGAGGTTTGGGTTTTGGCTTATTTTTGGCATGTTTTTAGACTTTTATATTAGGCTTGCATTGGTATCTTTTCTGTTTGGCGTAAAAAAAAGATACCAGTGCAAAAAAGAAAGCCTGATAAAAAAAGCCTAAAAACTCACCAAAAATAAGCCAAAAACTAAAACCTCTGCTTGGAGAGTATTCAAAAACATTATTTCACACCTATATTGAGAGAGTTAATACCATCCATATGGGCCAGTGCTAAAGGTGCCTAGGTCAGTCATGGTGATGAAAATATTGTTTTGCTGAGGTTGATTCTTCAGCCTGACACAAACATCCCCTTCGGAATGTTGGGAATTCGCACCAACAGCAGGTGAACGACCTCTTGTTGTTGAGAACTGGGGATGTAAGGTGACCTTGAAGGAGATATTTGACCTTGACAGATGCCCCCAGGAGGTTTCTCTAGCTTTCAACAACAGCCTGGCTGCTGTTATGAACATACTGTAGGCTGGACTCACTGGGAAAATAGATTGGAGTGAGTGAGTGAGTGAGTGAGTGAGTGAGTGAGTGAGTGAGTGAGTGAGTGAGTGAGTGAGTGAGTGAGTGAGTGAGTGAATGAATTAATGAATTAATGAATTAATGAGTTGATCAGAGAATGAATGAATGAACGAACTGGCCAATCATTATTTGTATAGTAAGGTGGCCAAACCTTACAACAAATGTCCATTCCTTGAATTCAGACTGATACCTAGGGGTTTTCAAAAGTACATTACATGTATTGTCGGGACCCCCCTCCCTACTCTCATGCAGGAAGTTCTGCTGACTTTGCAGAATCATTACCGCTTCAGATCTAGCCTCACGCTCTTGCCCTTATCAACCAAAGAGATTTTTAACCTCCTTGTATCAACAGAGAAACAAAATGATGTGACAAACACACAGGCCTGTATATTTGGTGTTGTTTGTCCCCCACTGAGCACTTACATAACATAATGACTGCACTTAGTAACATACTTACTCTCTGGACTATTGGGTCACTATAACCAGGTCATGGGAAGTTCATAGCGTCAAAAGTTCAACGTTATTTAACTTTAGATGAAATGTTAGAAAATTAGTCCATTTCTTAAGTATGAAATTGTTTGTAATTTCTTTCTTCCTAGGTGTGATCTTCATGTCTAGTAGAGTGCACTGTTTTGAACTTTTATCGGTGATAAACTTTTTGGGGTACTTTTGTCACTCAAAATATAGCACAAATGTACCAGTACTTCACCGACAAAAGAAGTACATTATTATTAAGCAAGTTTTAAGTCAGCTAACTGATTGTAAGTAGTAAGTGATGCCAATACATAGAAATATCAGTTTTTAAATCCTGTTGTTTTTTTTGTCACACACATGCTAGCATGCTACTTACTTTAATTTGTAACCGCAAATTACAAATCATGCATTGATTGAAAATAGATAAAGATGTTTCAACAAAAAACAAGTCGAAAACAACTTTTCAAAAATAGTACAAGTCAAACACTCGGTGCTGTTCTCACCTTTACCTTACAAATCGCAAATCAAAGTTCGTAACGCCGGTAGGGAAGGATCGTAACAAAAACATTTTTAAACTCTTATTTCTGTCTTCTCCTACTTCATTCTGATGGTAGCAAAGTTCAAGCTATATTATCTGTAAGCTATTTTAATCATCGTTTAGAAAAAGCGACAGCTTTTTTCTTTGTTGCTGGGCTGCTTTTTTGCAACTTTGAGTCCAAACCCCCCTTACGTCTAGTGGAAGATTCTTGCGGTACGGTAAGGTCGACAAGCCTTGATCTTTGTACTCCCCAGTCCTTAATTCACGCGTCTATCGAACCCTGCGTAGCAACTGACCAATGTGCTCCAAAAACATGTTGTTGAGCGATGTTGATTGAGTGGGTGTTCACTAAAAGTAAAGCAGCGTGTCAGCACAATAAAAGCCCTTTGATTTATACATTGTTTTGTAGTTGAGAAAAATTACAGCGTACTTTAGATTTTGACACTTGAAAGTTGAATAAATACCTCTAAAAGTGGTAAAGTTATGACACAAATAATAACTCTTTGCTATTAGTAAAAACAGTAACTGTGGAATAAATCTCTTGAACTGAATGAAAGGAAAACTTAATTGCACATTGTCAAGAATTGTACAAGGTACAACAAATTGCATCTACAACTAGCCTGGGTGCCATCCTCCACAGTTACTGCTGGCTCCCTATTGTCACTTGCAAATATAGACAGAAAAGAGACAGTAGTAACTACAGACTCTACTACATTGGATTGCACCCGGGCAATCTACAGCCTTAATAATAATAATAGTATACATTCAAGTCATGTAACTACATGTAGTATACTATTAAACTTTTCCACACACCTTTACATCAAGCACCACAAAGAACTTTGTGGAAGTTCATTGTGTAATGTGGGATTCTAATTGAGTGTGTTTAGCAGTAGCAACCACTTGGTTGAGTAAAAAGAGTGACTTTAACCTGATGAAACAATATTAATTCACTGGCTTTTTTGTCATTTGTGCTGCAGGAATCAGGGAACACCCAGATCTAGTGGAGGGCTTCATGAGCCTGGCAGGCTCCGTAAGTCTGCTCTGTCTTTGTACTTTTTTACATACTGAGTTCGATAAAAGTGCTCCAACCTGAAGACTCAGATTTTTTTGTGGCAGCCTTTATTATGGAAATGGAATATCAGAGAAAAGAATTGTGGTTCCCTTCCAGATGCTGAAGAGATGTCCTGCAGTTTTGTTCCAAGAAAACAGCAACCCGGAGGCTTTGTTTCAATGTGGTAAGCAAGACAAAAAAATTATATCTTTAGGCATTTTTTTCAGGTCTTTTTTATTTGTCAACCTTGATTTTGGCCAGTCAATCATGTTTGTTTGTTAATGTGTTTGCTGCAGGTTTGATGGCGTTATCCTTCCCAGAGAACCATGTTGTCAAGGCCACCTGCGTCTTTTTCGTAAGTGTGGAAATCTCCTTTCTTTTTTCATCTAGTAGAAGTTTTGGATGAATAGTGATGAGGATGTTGATGATAACCATAATTTCTTGAGTTTCAATGTAAACCGAATTGACTGAATTGAGTGCTGTCTGTAGAGTGTTTGAAACTGTCTACTAGTAGACAGTTTCAAACAACAATTCAAGCTAGATATTCTCAATTTAAGACAAGTCTGACAAGTCATTCATTTTAAGGACATGTCTGTTAAGCCTGGTGTGTTACACTGAAAAGGAATCGTACAAAAGTAAGAAATATTATTAATACTGGATGTCGATGATGTCTTTTCTTCATCCTCCTCCCCCAGGCTGAGCTGATTGGACAGAGTGTCTCCAACCCTCTGGTGCTACAGGTGGTCACACAACATGGACGCATGCTACTGGAGGTACATGTAGTAACAATTACTAGTATTATCACAATTAACTATATCTGCCATGTATCTAAATTCAATTCAGCTTGTCTTTGTAGTATACAGGTTGTCCTAATGGGGGGAAGCATTAGGCATACTGGCAAAAGTAAGGGACAGCCAAATATTAGTGAAGTAAAAATAATGGCAATGGTTTCTGAGCAGTTCTTAGTGTGATCTGTGAAGTCGGAGTGGTGCAGGTAAACTTTGTCTCTTGCAGATATTTTGTAATGTTACCTACACCTTTGAACATACTTCTCAGTCTTGTATAATGGTGTTTAATGTTTCTTGTAGGTGATCCTAAAAGAGATCGGTGGTAATGCGCCGCGCTCGGTGACAGACAACATGGCGGACATCCTGATGGCACTGAACAAGCACTGCTTCCATTTCTCAGTCTTGTACAATGGTGTAAAATTGTTTCTGTTTCTAGGTTATCCTGAAAGTGATTGGCGGGGATGTATGAAGCTTGACAAGACAGTATGATACATGTACAAAGCAGGAACAATGTCTTGAAATAGATTTACACATCAGATCTGCTATCTGTTCTCCAGTTCACATCTGTAGGTTGATGAGTGGTGCAGGTAAATTTTGGTGCAGATAATTTTCAATGTCACCTGGAGGTATATAGAAAAATCATTTCTAGCCCTGCCCCTCAGTTTTGCATAATGGTGTGCAATGTTTCTGCCTCTAGGTTATCCTAAAAGCGATTGGAGGAGACGCACCTCGCTCGGTGACAGACAACATGGCGGATATCCTGATGGCACTAAACAAGCACTGCTTCCAGCTGACCTGTACCTGGATGGGAGAGGTCATGAAGGTGGAGGGGTTTCCCTCAGGACTGGTCACAGCACAGCAGAAGGAACAGTTCGCAAGGAACGTGCTCAAGTAAGTATTCTGCTGTCTTAAGGATGTTTGATCAAGAAACACCTTGCCAAGGATATGCCTTGTTTTTAGGTACCTGTGTCTGTGAACAGTATGTTTGGAATCTGTAATTTGGAAGGAATTTGCTCAGGTAAGTGGAGAGATCTTCCCTCGAGGAAGGCTACTCAAGGTTTTGAGTTAAGGAAATGTCTTAAGGACGAAGCCTTTTTCTTGAAACAAGCACTGCTTCCAGCTGACCTGTACCTGGATGGGAGAGGTCATGAAGGTGGAGGGGTTTCCCTCTGGACTGGTCACCGCACAGCAGAAGGAACAGTTCGCTAGGAACGTGCTCAAGTAAGTATGGTGCTGTCTGAGGGATCTTGAGAAACACCTTGCCAGGGATGGTTTGCTTTTGCGTACATTTGTGTGTGTGTGTGTGTGTGTGTCTGTGAACAGCATGTTTGGTATCTGTGGTTTGGAAGGAACTTGCTCAGGTACATTGTAAGTACTAGAGAGTTCTCCTCTCAAAGAAGGCTACTCAAAGTTTTGACTTAAGGAAATGTCTTAAAGTAATTATAAAGTGTTGTCCTCAAGAAAGGCTTCTCAAACTGCCAAGTCGTACAGCACTCTACAGCAGAAGGAGCAGTTTGCAAGGAACGTGCTCAAGTACAACATGTATGGTGTCATCTCAAGAAAGGGTAATCAAAGCTTGTTACAGCAGAGCATTTTGCAAGGAATGTTCAAGTAAGTATGGTGTTGTCTTAACCCTTGTCCTGCTGTGCGCAACATATGTTGCGCGGCACATTCAGTACCATCTATATAACACCCTGTATAGGTACGATTTGGGGGTATTTCTCGTGCAACGGATTACACCGCAGCGAAACGCAACGAATGCGGAAGTAACTATGCCACTGCAGGGCAAAAAAATTGTTTCTTTTTAATCTAATTAAGACATGAAAATATTGAAAAATATTGTGCCAGGAATGCCAGCAGGACAAGGGTTAAGAAAATGTCTTGTGTGGCAGACTGGGGGCTTTCTTGTACATTTCATTCCAACTGTTGCTGTTGGAAGTAGAGCATGTCAGATAAAAAGTACCCATCTCTAGTTCAGTAGCCCTTGGGCCACTCAGCTTTGCAGTCACTACAGCAGGGGGCTAGTCCGCTGGCAGTCATTTGTATTCAACTCCCATAGATACTCCAAAGAGATTTCTCAAATGCTGAGTGCTAAGCAGGGAAAGTAGGCTGTACCATTTTAAAAGTACTCTTTATCATGAATTGGCCGGGGATCATACCTGCGACCTACAGTAACTGAATGCAAGGCAAACACTCTACCCACTTGGCCGTTCCCCTCCACTCCCATATCGGATTTTAAGTTCCATTGAGATGATGTCACTGCTAAAATCAACTTTACCTGGCCTAACATGTAGTACGTGGCCAATGGAGGTTCCTTTACCCACCCAGCTAACTAAACCATAAAAACTGACATTTTGAATTGCAACAAGTGGGATTTTGGAAAGACTCCAGTTGTTACAAGTATACACAATATGTATTATATGATTGTGTTACAGTCATATAACATTATGCAGCAGCTTTATGATACATGTACATCGTACAGTGTACATGTATGCATTGCCAGCACCTACTAGGTGATCATGCGCTGATCATGCCCTGATCATGCTCCCCCTGCATGATCACCCTGTGACCTCTTACTGCACGCTGACCTTGAACATTCATGTTGACCCTTTGACCGACCTCTACCAGGTGAGTAAAGGTGAACTTTGGTAACCCAGAGGGCGTTGCACCCCCGACGACAAACACGCTGTTTGTGAAAGTCATCAATAAGTGATCAATGAATAAGTGATGAAGGAATTTACTTCAAACTTTTCAAGCGGCAAAGTCAGCTTTTTTGTGCCGATTGGAACCTTGGTGTCAATGACCTTCTGTTTCTAAGCAGGTAATCAAAAAGTTCTCAGATTTGAGCAACATGTTATATGACAAGTTTCCACGTCATTGACCTTTTTGGTTCTTCTTTTTCGGGCTTTCAGAAAACTGGCTTTCTCAAATAGAATTATACATGAAGGAATTTTAGCTCAAGCTTTTCACCCGGCAAAGTCAGCTTTTTTGTGCTGGTTGGAACCTTGGTGTCAATGACCTTATGTTTCCAAGCACGTAATCAAAAAGCGCTCAGATTTGAGCAACATGTTGAAAAATGATTCTTTTACGACCTTGGTAAAGTCATTGACCTTTTCAGATCTTTTTTGAAGGATTTTCAGAAAACTGGCTTTGTGAAATAGATATTTTTTATAATGAATAAATTTTATGACTGGATTCTTACCAACTAGGACGTGATAGCGCTACAACTATGAATTTTTTTCTTTTTGTGTTGGTTTATTTCACAGTAAGGAGGGAAAATGAGCTTTTCACAGTTGAGACAATTGTAGTACACAACTGTAGATAGAAATGCTTATTACTATATTAGCAGTGTCTTGAAATGACAATGTTGGGGTCTCTGCAAAGACTTAGTCCCTTACATGATTTTCCCCATTGAACCAAGCAGTAAATAGCCTGGGTACCATCCTACTTGTATGCCGGGGCTCCCACAGTCGCTTCCCTAAGAAGT
>NW_017803547.1:136869-178904 GCF_001625305.1 Branchiostoma belcheri | reverse complement strand
GGAGCGACTGTGGGAGCCCCGGCATACAAGTAGGATGGTACCCAGGCTAAGCAGTAAAGGGACAAGTTGCTTAACTAGCTACATGACAAGTCCCTTTATTTTTTGGTACCGCAAATAACTAGCCTACGATACAAGATCAACCATTTTCTGTAATCATTCTTGTCAGGTTTCTACTCTTTTTCCCCCATTTTCTGAAGGCCTTCAAACATGGCACCCTTAAATTAAAAGGTGACAGACATTGACATTCCAAAGTCAAAGTGGCCGATCAGTTACATAAAGCCTGATGCAACAGTTACTTTAGAATTTCTGCTCTGTCACACTTGTGTAAGGCTACAACCTTCGAGAACTTTCACATGTACCTTTGAAAATTTGCAAGACACTGCATAATGATCATTCCAAAGTCAAAGTGACAGCGTTATATAAATTTGGCTGATGCAACTTTAGAATTTATGCTCCCCACATTCTTGTGTAAGGCTTCAACCTTCCAGAAGTTTCACATGTACATTGTACAACTACAAACCCTGCATGTGTCAAGCCCTGATTGGTCCAGAGTAAAAGTCATGGCGTCATGCTGATAATTTATCGACTTGAAGCATCGGGGTCGCTTGTTTTGTCCATTTTGGTTATTTGCCATCTTGATAAGGTAAATGCTGTGTGGTATAACAAGTGGAAACTTCCATTCTTCTGTAACCATTTCGCGGCCACGTTGTTGACACGCGTGTAAACGTTACCACGCTAGAAACACGTGCCGTCTTTCCACAGTCCAACGTACAGCCATGGATTGATATTGTTAAACATCAGTCCCCAGAAGTAGGTTAAGGTGTAAGGTGAACACAAAAGTTAACATAATTGTAGGTAATCTCCAAGCAGATCCCTCTCGGTGGCAAAAAGACTGTATCAAATTGGCCAGGCAGTATCCATTAGCTAGAGAAGGTCGCCGGCCACCGACTGTTGGTGGGGGTAGCGACAAAAAAAAAAAGACAGCCATATATAAAAAGCTAACGATCATTCCCCCACAACCTCTGCTTGGAGAGTAAATTGTAGGATGCAATTTTTTTTGTTTAAGATGACTGGTAGACTGTTTAGAGAAAAGTTTTCAGTCAACATAAAAAGTTATAGCAATTTCTACAGTAGTTTTCATAGGATAATATATTGTTTATTGTTAACTATTTTCGGATGAATTTGTGCTGTGGTTTGTGTTCTACCATTTTGTTTGCTTTGGAATAGCAGTAAACCACATCAGTAACATTGGCACCTGTTTTGTACACTAAGTACAAGCTGCATAAGACCAGACTGTAAAGTTTGGGGTTCACTCACAATAGGAAGAACCCCTACTCTTATTGATAAGTGCGGTGGGCTCTCCTCAAACACGGGACCTCTGGCTTAACGCTGTATCCAAGAAAATATTGCCAACCTAAGTTATGTTGAACTTCTCATTTTCACAAAGTGAGGAAATAGGTACAAATTACCAAAGAACAAAACATTAGGGCCTGCTACAGATTCGAACCTAGAACCTCCAGATGCTTATAGTCAACACTTCTCACCATAAGACCATTTTCCTACCACTTTTCAACCTTTCCATTGACACGTGTGATAGCAGTAGATTGTACAAATTTTTGTAGACTTGCTAGATGATGCAAGTCAAAGGCAATGTCAGCCAAGTTGAACTCAATGTTCATTTTTTTCTAAAAATATGCATGTTTCCATCATGCAATCGTTTTTCGCCCACGCTACAGACACGTGAGGCATCCGTACCTTGCACGGAACACTCGTTCTCTGTTCGTAGTCCAAGGGCGCGCTGACCTTCAGTGTACAATAGATGACCTCTACATTGAGAAAGTTCCGCCCAATCACTATGAAGAAGTTCACTTATTATCCATCACAATATCATGTTAGTGAATTATTGAACAAATAAGAGTAATACTATATCATAATTTTTTTTCAAGTTCCAACAATTTCAAGTTCTTCTCACACAATTTGCATTTTTGTATACTTGATGATCTTTATTTTCGTTTTTTTTAAGTAAGAAAAACAGAATCTTTTATTTAGGCTCTTACAAGAAAACCTGTTACATGTCTTGAAGAGAAATAAGGTAATGCCTTCAAACCTAAGTGGCTTTCAACCTAGCCAGCTGCAGCCAGTATGTGGTACATTAAAAAACACGCTGACTATAGAATTTTCGTTCAATTTATCTCTTTTGTTAAATCAATATGTCAAGTTGCGGCTGTTACATGTACAGTGTGCAAAAAGTGAAGTCATCCTTACTAAGCAGAATCGTACCATAAATTTCAAATATATCAAAATGATATGGATCAGCCTTTATGGTAACGACTGTTGCTCTGAATAGCTAGCCTCCGTAGCAGGCTTATAGAACTGGGGGTTTGGTGGTCTTCGGCTGTTTTCTTATTAATATTAGCCAAAAACGGGGGTAATTCAACCATTATGCAATCAGAAAATAGCACATAAAAGCTCCCAAAGACCATGAAGACCCCCCAAACCCCCAGTTTTTGGCATGCTATGGAGGCTAGCTGATAGCCCACTCAGTTTGCGTAGCGCTCTTTACTGTGTCAACCATTGAGTAAACGAGATAGCGATGACACTCAAACACTGGGCAGCGATAACTGTCGGTCTCTCCATTGTGCTGTAGGAATCAGGAAAGGTGTTTACGTGCTGAAGACCATCAGTGCTTGTCGTGTACGTGACAAAGTGACCATCTCTCACACAAAGTACTATGAAGGTTGTTCACCCCAAGAATTATTCTCAGTTCTTTTTATGGCCCTGCAAGGTTCATTGAAAAACGAAAGATGTAGCATTGCTTGCAATTACCGAGAGAAATAAGTTTAAGGTTTTTCATAATATAGTATCGTAGGCTGTCTCCTATTCTAAAAATAAGCCTTGACAAAATTGATGTTACATTCTACATGTACAGTCCCCAACTTTTCCCCAAGTATTGTCCAAATTATCTTGATGTGTTCTCAACTTGTATAGGCAAAATGAACAAGCCATGGTGTATAAAAACGTATTTTTTTACATCTACAAACAACTTGGCAATGCATACAGCATAATAAATGACAACTGCATGTATGTTCAACTTGCCATTTTCAGTACCCCCCTTAAAATTTTCAAATTTTGTACAACCCAGAAAAAAATTAAGCATATACGGTATACATGTACCTGTAATGTTTATTGAGTGTTGCTGTGTTGAGTTACTTAGTGTCAGAACCACCTGTCAGCACTATGGACACACCTGTCGTGTGTCTCACCTGAGAGAAAACAGCAGGTGGGGCAGTCAGAAACACCTGCTGGGGGGACAGAACTCACAAAGGTCTCCCACACCTGAACAAAATTATTACTTTTACACTTCCACATACACACCTAGAGAATAGGCAATACTGTATGGAAATTCTGCCTTAATTTCCCTTCATGATAGTTTCTGTCAATTCTGACACATTCATTCATGATAGACTTTACTGCACAACAATTGTAGTGACAATAAATACTATGAAGCTAATGTAGCTTACAAAGACTTAAGTGTAGTATGGGATGATAATGTGCTTTTACTGAATCATTGTCTCAATCAAAAGTTGACACAATGTTTCCTCAAGTAGCCCTGTACAGCTTTGAAGATCTTAAGACAGATGTAAAGAAATTATTATAATAGCAGAAAAATCCAAGACAACCTTTTACTTCTTGTGATTTGAGAGTTACCAGTAGCATCACTTAACGTCCGTACAAAAGGACGCTGACCTGGATCCATCTTGTAATGTCTGCTTGCATCGTACGATCGCCGTGATCGTTTGTTTTACCGGAAGAAACATTAACTAGTGTTTGAGGAAAGATTACTCAGTGTAGAGCTATGTTATCAGTGCTCAGACTTGGTAATTTGTGGCTGGAAATTCAATATAACCAACCATTGAGGTTAATTTCTGGTCCGGATGAAATTCCGCCTTTTGATATGACCCGTAAAGCTGTTTTTCAGTAGCCTCCACAGCAGGCTTATAGAACTGGGGGTTTGTTCGTCTGATTGTTTTCTGATTAGCCCAGTTCTAAAAACGGGGGTAATTCAACCAGGCCGGCTATGTTGTCTATATGCAATCAGAAAATAGCACATAAAAGCTCCCAAAGACCATGAAGACCCCCAAAACCCCCAGTTTTTGGCATGCTATGGAGGCTAGTTTTTCAGGACATATACTACTGAATTCTTGTTAACTTGAAGCTAAAAAATGATGGAGCTCTGCAAATCCATGCCAGGATGAACTTGCTATAAGGCCATGTTTATTTGATTATATGGATGACATCCTCCGGGAGCCCCAAAACTGATGCATGCGTGCGAATAAAAAAAACGTTTTGCAAAAAAAAAAAGTTCTTTTCATTATGAAATCTACGTGGTCATGAGGGTTGAGCAAATGGCACAGAATATGGTTTGGCGAATAATGTAGTCTTCAAGTTCATTTCTTTACAATTTCGTCTTTTTCGTTTGATTTTGGCATTCTACAACATTGGTATAGTTTTTTTTTTTTTGGTAACTTACGGTATATTTTTGCTCATTTTGCAACTGTTTTGTACGATTTACAGTATGGTTGAAAACCTTTTTTTTTTGGAAACGGCTGAAAATTCATGCGCGCGTGGATGTCATCCATATAATCAAATCAACATGGCCTAATTGTCAACCAAAAAATGTAGGTAATAACTGTATTAGCCCTGTGGTGAGTGTAACCACTGTCTCAACAGTGTACAGGGAACAGCTATTAGGCAGCCGCTATTAGTGGCCATGTCATGATTGGTCGGTAAACTTCAGGGTTTACTCACCAAACTGTGTGGGCAAACAACAAGGCTGGAGCTTATCCTGTGGGAGACTGGGTAATATAACATCTGCTGGGTACATGTACAATGTAACACACAGGTACAGAATGGGGTTGAAATTTAACCGTCACATGTGCAGTTTCAAACTTTAAGTTAGATGATGACTTGTATGGAAGAGATGCTGTTTGACTCAGGGTTTATTCAACAAACTGTGTGGGCAAACAGCAAGGCTGGAGCTTATCCTGTGGGAGACACAGTAATATAACATCTGTTAGGCAAAACACACAGGTACACACTCAGGTAGAAAATGAAGAAAATAATGAAGAAATGGATGGGTGGATGAATTTTATCGCTCAACAATTGTACAAAGGGGTAGTAATGGTTTTTGTACAAAGACATACCGTAATACACCATCTATTAGGTACAATATATCACATATATGCTATATGGAATGGAGTTGAAATTTAACAGTAACACTTGCAGTTTCAAAGTTAGCTTCGTGCTTTAAATGAAAGAGAAACAGTAACAGTTTGATATCTAGTGAGAAAAACATTTACAGGGTAAGGAATAACTTATGGGCCACATTATTTTACAACAGGTGGGGTTTTCTCATCTCCCCATGTGAACAGGTGTCTATTCACTCATACACTCTCTTTATCTAGTGTAACGTGTAGCTTTAGTAGTTCAAACAACTTTCATCTTTTCAAAGTAACTAACAATGTGTGACATACCAGCCTTATGCAGTGCAACTCTCTGTCACCTAGTACATTTTGGATTTAATAAAGGAGTGTGTTTCTATCTCCTTAGAGAGCATGTGAACAAGATGAGGGAGACCTTAGTCTTTTCATGACTGTCAACAAGTTTTTTTAAAGACATGTTTCTTCCCCCTCAGGGAGCATGTGAACAAGCGTAAGATGAAGACAGTGAATTCTGAAGGAAGCTAAGAAGTCCTAAAGACACATTTCTTCCTACTTAGAGAGCATTAGAGTAAGATGAAGGTGTTAGTCTTCTTAAAGATGGTCAACAACTTTCTCAAAGACATTTTTTGTTTCACCCCAGGGAGCGAGTGAACAAGAGAAAGATGAAGGAGACAGTGAAGGAGTTCTCCCTGCTGTGCCGGGGTCTGTACGGGACTGAGTACGCGGCGGAGACGGAGTTCGAGCTATGACAGTGGGTCTGTGCAAACGCAGAGTCGGACTGAGACAGGGACAGGCTGGGCTTAGATAGCCTCCACCAGATCAACATAACAACTCACTCACAAAATCACTCCCCCTCTCTTTCTCTTTCTCTCTCTCATCTCTCTCTTCTCTTTCTCCCTCTCTTTCTCCATCTCTTGCTCTCTCCCTCTCTCTCTCCCTCTCTCTTTCTCCATCTCTTGCTCTCTCTCTCTCCACCTTTCTCTCTCTCTGTCTCTCAGGCCCATAGCCACAGGCAGACTGTCTAAGAGCGTGGGTTAAAAAAAACAGTAAAATGTGGCCAAATAAGGAGCTAGATTGACCACTGTAGGGTTTCTTTTTCCCATAGAGTTAAGGGGAAATGTATCCCTAACTGCATGTTCACTCTCCTGGTCTCCTGGCCTTATTACACACCAAATTCTACTATGCATAACACCTTAGGGGTTTAGGATAGTAACCGTATAGCCTGGTGGAGTCTATGTCTAAGCTAAGGCAGTCTCCAAGTAGATGTAAGGATCCAATTCACTCCCAAAGTGTAATGCAGGTTTTTGCAACATTTAGAAGTATTGCATTTTTTAAAAGGATTTGCATCCTCCTATATCTTAAACATATGAATGTGCAATTCACTAATTAGAATGAGATTGCAAAAACTTGTGTATGATACTTGACTGAGTTGGATCTTCACATCATCTATTTGGAGATTAAAAAATCTGTGGGCTAATCCATTCTACAGGCACTCAGTGCCTCCCCCGTGTTTGAAAAATGGAACGGCCCAGGTCCACATGTATGTGAAGTATGTAAGTGTCAAACTGTGGGTCGTTTTGATGTTGTCATGGCAACAGCCATTCCTGGCTGCTGATTGGTGGACTGTGAGGAGGTGCAGTCCTCTGAATGTCTGTTTTTGCACAAAACAATAAAACTCAATAAAACACAATAAAATCTTTAAAAATAGTCAAAAGAAAAAGAGGGAACACTGAAGTACAAGCCTTTGTGAGTTGTGTTTGGACTTGAACTTGTTCCAGAAACTGTAGACGCTTCTCAGATACCTGTTTTTGCACAGCAAGTCTTCACCTAAAAACCAAGTGAAATTCTCCTATATCAAGGTCACACCAAACCACTGTCCTCTTGTAGTAGGCCTGTGCTCTTCAGCTTGAACTTGTACATGGTCCCAAAGCTCAAAATACAAGGCCACACAATACAACTTTCTTTAACTTCTAAGTCAATATTTGAAACACAACCTAAACCTGCACCAGGCTTTCTCCCTATTATTTCCACACCAATTTGGTTTGTGGACATTTTAACTTAAAAGATAATTTCGTCAGGGTACCATCCTCTGTTTGCTGACCTTCTATAATAATTTGGATGTGGCCTACGTAAAGAGATGCCTAAAACCATCAAAAATTTGGTGTGGCTTTTTTTAGAGTTGATAACACTGTAGCAATCAGTGAAATCAAATGTAGCAGTCATTTATAACCGACCACTCAAATGAAAATAAAACCAAGGCCAGGAAGTTTTTATATATCATTCCCCCATCTACCCACAGATTTTATATTATCAACACTTTTGGATGAATTCAAAATAGTCAATCTGAAGACTGTTAGTATGTAGTTGTAGAGACTTCTTAAACATGTAAGAATGGAGCTGAGGTCTTATAAAATAAACATAGTCAGGGCAGTAGGAGCTTTTTAAAAGCAGTTCACAATTGTTTTCAGACTATTCAAAAATCAAATGTGACAAAATACTGTAGCCATAATAATTGTATCTGAAATGTTATCGTTGATACCTTACATATGTTACTGTTAGCTCAAAGCTATTGGTTAGAACTAGAACGATAGTACAAACATATGCAGCATATCTTGGAAGCTGTTAGACCAAACTTCGTTTTTGTCGTTTTATGTGCAACAGTTAAGTCTTCAAGCAGATACGAGGAGCAATTATACCTTCTTAAAGTTCTGTTAGTAAGAAGGCAGGACAATGAGAAAACATGACATACCCTCCTCGTATCTGCTTGTATATGTTTTTAGGCCCTAAAAGGGATATATTAATATTAATCATAATACCGTGATCATATCTATAACCCTGTATATTATTACATGTTTAAGGTAAAACAGGGTACATTCCTAATGATATCAGCAATAATTAGGTTTTAAATAGACTGGCTTTTTTTCTCAAAGAAAATCTACATAAAAACTACATCATTTAGTAGAAGCTTCTTGTAAAGAAACAAGTCCTTTTTTTTTCCTGCCAACAGTTTGATAAGAAGACCTTGGCTGTGTATAGGAAAACTGTAATATCATCTGATCAGTTCATAGATACTTCTGTATAATGTGCCATTTCAAGTGAAGCTAAGAAATCTTAAACATACACTTAAGAGTTATCAGGTTGTCAAGTACTGTTTAATAAATCAGTCTTAGGGAAATTGTCTTCACACTTGAAACAACGTCTTTAGTTTAAGTCTTTCAACAAAGGAGGGTTTTAAATTACAACTTTCTTGTTATAATCATATTATGTCAAAGAAATTCCAATCATAATTGAGAACCAAAAAGTTAAGAGTCAGAGTAAAGATTTTACAATGATGAAATAAAAATGTTTTAGAAATAAAGCTGAGTAAGCTGAACCAGACTGTCGCGTTTTTGTTTGTTCCGTCCCAATAACTTCAGAGGAAAGTCAAATAAGTTGTTTTTACTTTCTTCATATTAGAATGAAACAGACCGCTCAAGGAATATCATAGGAGAAGAACAATTTTTCACAAACGTCCAAATGGAGTTCTTTGACTTAACCAACAATACTTAACACAAGTTACCGACAATGCTGTATATAAGTGACATAAAACTTAGTTTGCGTTACGTGTCAGTAAAACTCATTCAGACTCATCTGGGAACTTCTTCCTAGAGAGACCTGTTTTGTAACTACAGAAGTGTCCTGTAACTGTCTAACTAACACGTTATTTATTAACTTTGTGGACGATTCTGTGGTACGTATCTGCGACCTACTATCTCCAAGCCTGTTTTATGCGCGTTTTGCGGTATTTTGGACGTCTCACTTTCTTGTAGTCCGCGATTTTCTCTCCAGTCGCTGTCCTTACAAAACAGGTGGCTAGAAAGTTGAACAAAACGCTGAAAAACACGTGTAAACTAAAAGCAAGCTGCACCCTACATCTGCTTTGAGATAACCTGCAATACGCAACAGCGGGGTTCGGCCGGTAAAACATGTTCTATAAAACTTGCGCATCGTTTTCCAAAAGTCACAAATTGTTTTACAACTTTTAAGAACGCAGTAGAAACTTCCATATTGATTGTTCTTAGATGTTTTGCCCGTTTCGTTGCAGCTACGCAACCGCATTAACTTCCTTATCTAACAAAAAGAAAAGTTTGCGGCCACGGCAAAAAAAAAAAAGATTATGTAAACGTACGTGAAAATCAATGATTCTCCCAGATCGACATCGTAAACTTTGTTCACGCCACGCTCCACAACCTTTTCTAATCGCGATGTTTGTTTAAAATCACGTCGTGTTGATTCAACTATCACGCAGCTAACGCGTGGTCCGGCCGGCGAAAACTTACTACCCAGCGAGTTAATACGTCACTTAAGAGGGTTTCCCCCGATCGGTCAGCGAAAAAAAAAGATCGTGTTACCCCTGTTCACGTGAACACTTGGCGCTGATTGGTCCAAAGTGACGTATAGGTCATGATACACAGGCACGTTTACTCCATGTGCGCTTTTCAACGGCTCAAGTTGACGTTCCGCTAAAAAGTTTGAAATAGTCCCAAAGGTGATCGCGTTGAGTATTTCTGTATTAAAAGCAGATTTTGTGCTAAAGTTTGCAAGAAAATCGCTTCCGTAGCTTCCCTGTGTAAACTTTGGCACTCTGAACAACATGTTTTCACCTGATTTCGAAAATACCTGTTACCTATTATTTGCGCACGGACGAAAAACAACTGATCACGCCACGGGTCATCGCACTCGCCCTAAACTCAAGGTTAGAGGGGGGTTCGGACCAAAACCTGATCTTTTAATTCCACATTTTCACCCAATTTTGCTTCAATTAGTTAGGGTGCGTTGTTTAATAGTGGTGAATTACGTTATTACGTTACCATGGTAACGGAAACGAAGAGAAAATGTTGAAAAAAATTTACATCATTTTGAAGACACCCCCTCTATCGGAATGGACCCGTCCGTTGTTTGTTCCTCTTCGCCCTATTATCTCCCTGAGCGATCTCGTCTCTGATTGGCTGACGGGGAGAAAATGTGATGTGCGATGCAGAATCGGGAAGATATAAAAGGAGCGGCGAATCCCGAAGTTCTCATCTTTCTGATCAACCAGCGAAAAGGTACTGCGTACCGTACTACCAAGCAAAGTCTTGAAACAGACGAAGAAGAACCAAGATGAAGCTTCTTATCGTTTGCCTGCTTGTTGCAGGAACACTGGCTGGTGAGTGTCTTCATCCTTAGTTATTCTTCTTAATTGTGCAGATTTAAACCTTTCAATGTCTTTTATTGTGATTTCTTTGTCTTTAGTCTGATCAGATGGCAACGTGCGTCCACTCTCTTCTTAGTCGTTGTGGTTCTTTGTTCTTGTACATTTTCTGGTAGCGCCTCTATGCTCTAGTCTTAGCTCATAGCTCTAAAATCCCTAGTGCTAGCTCATAGCTGGTACAATTTAACTCCTGCCAATTATAAACCATTATGAAATGCTGTTAAACATTTTGCATCATCTTTGAGCATTTGCTAGTCTTTATGTAAAGCTTTATTTCTGTATCGGTCCTATCTTTAAACGTAAGAGAGTGTGTGTACTGCTGTAATACATTGTTCCTACGCCGATAGTTCTTTTAAGAATGAAGCAACATCTGCTAAAGCTACATGTACCAATAGAGATTGCGGTCTTATTCTAAAGCGTTCATTCATTCGAAGACGATACTTGAGTTATGAGACGACAGAGGCGTAACATACTTCTTTCTTCTCCTTCCACAGTGCCAGTCAAGAAGAGCAAGCAAGACATCTTCAAGTGTGAAGGTGAGACATCCCTGTTTTTCTTTCTCCGCTTCTTAAGTTACTTAAGGTTGTTTTTCGCGGAGCCCCGAAGGTTGTTTGTCCGAAATCAGAACGTTCCACTCCCGAGTGGGGGTGGGAAGGTCGGTACGCTGGAACAGCTGTTTTATCGTCAGCTAGGCGCCGGACTTTGGAAAACAGGAAGAAGTTACCCGTACAGGACAAGAAAGGGTTTCTTGCAGTCAAAAAGAGTTTTTACAGTAGAGAGGATGTTAGAAATCTGTCAGCTGCTTTAGCTATTCCATGAGTTGAGTGTGGAGAACATTTTACAAGTGGTAGTGCGAAGATACATACGTCCGATCGCAATTTGAGTTCAGATGGCGATATTTGAGCTTGCAAGAACGTTGTTTTATTTTTCTAACTCTTCGGCGATTTTGTTAGAAGTGGCTTACATAGGTCCTTCCGTTCCTAGTTAGAATATGGCCATGGGCGATGACGACAACCTTAGAAGCAATATGAAGAGCATATTTAAAGCCTAGGTCCTGAGCTGGGTACGCTGTAACATTTTAATATAGGCTAAAATTCCGACTTCGTAAACTAGAAAAAAAGTGCGTGACCGTCCTTTCTTAACGCCCAGTTCCTTCACCTCCTAACTCCGAGTCAGTCACCTTCCAGAAACCTCCGCCGACTCACCTTGACTTGCCCTGAACCTTTGTCCCTTTTTACACCCTTAAGTGGGGTTCTGAACTTAAGAACTTTAAACCCCCGCGTTGCATCATCGTTTCGCTAGCGATGTTGGGTAAATTTGCTCTCCATTCAGGCGTTTTAATCTTGTTTGCCACATAACGGTTCTCGAGCATGTAGCAAACGTGCTGACTGGGCATCGAACGCCGCTCAGCCAATCAGAGACGCCGTACCGTATCTATCGTTCGCTACAATGGCTTATATGCTAATGAGCTCCGTGTGTAAATAAGGTAACATATGGAAGTGCTGATTTGGCAAATCTGCCCGGAGACTAGCGGACTCGGTTAGCGGTAAACAAGTCTGACGTAACGCTTCAGCTCGGGAAAAACAAGTTTGACTGACAGGAGGCAGGTTGTTTTTCTGAGAGGCTGGCATGCTGATCCGACATTCCTAACTGACTTCCCTGGACAATTCTTCCAAATAAATCAAGACTTGCGACAGTTTAATAACCTTAAGAACTTGATAATACAATCAGTGAATAAATTCTCCGGCTTTAGATTTTACTGAAAGCTCGACGCATGGGACAATCGGCTTTCTTTTCTTCGTGTTGCGATTTTTAGTAGGCGGTGAAGCAGTGCCGTTTGGAAAAACAATTTTAGAAACGCGAAATCAAATGAGAATCTTTTCATAGATTTCCAACTTGATGGCTCTTTTTATTTCTTTGGGCAACATTTTTTAGCGATCGACATTTTCAAATCCTGTTTTTTCCCCAGTTGAGTTAGGCAAGTTTTACAGATGTTCGTGATTTGTTACCTGCGTTTGACCTACTGACTTCGTCCGGTGGAAGGGAAAAACATGACGCAACCTACTTGCTGCAGTTCGGAATTGCTCCGCTAGGTAGCGCTTGTGTATCGCTTAGTTAGGCAAAAGTTTCTCAAAACTTTGTGAAAGGCTGATTGGATGTGAGATATTACGAGGGGGCATTTTGAAAGCACAGTTAAGTCTTTATAGCTGTTTGTTTTTTCCCTACAATGCTTTCTTTTTCTTTCCTATTTCAATAGCTAACCTCAGATTTGATACTGATAAATATTTTAAAGCAAGTTTCTCCTGATTTTGTTATTTTTCCTAATTGACTTGTTTCTCCTGTTTTTTTTAAAATCTGTTAATAAAAATATTTCTTTCTTTCCTTCTTTATCTATCTTATAATTTTTGTCCTTACAGAAGAGAGAAATCGCTTTAAGGAAGGAGTAAGGTACAGCTACATTTGTACAAGTTTCTCCTGTATTATTTGGTTAAAAAAATATTTAATATGTTTGTTTCTTTATTTGTTTGTCCTTACAGAGCAGAGAAATCGCTTTAAGGAAGGAGTGAGGTACAGCTACAAGTACGAAGGCGAGGTGAGCAGTGGAATTGTGGGGCTGTCTGAGGACCGCACCGGACTCAAGCTCAAGTGTAATGTCCAGGTAAGTACGGAAACACTGTTTAATGTTACTTGTACATACTGTTATAATGATGTTTTATTTTGTTTTTTACTGTAGTTGAATTTTTACTGTAAAGTTTGGCACAATTAAGCTGTGGCTACAAAGCCAATCTACTGTGGACCCAATTTGTTCATTTTTGTTTGTTTATTGTTTATTGGCATTTTCCACAAAGTGAAAGGGAGGGCAAAACAGGTGCATACACACCTTTACAAGTTGCCCTCCCCTTTTAAAAAAACACATGTACAACAACAACAACAAAAACAGTTTGTTTTGGGCCCTTCCAAACGCCATCATGTCATCGGACTTACTGTTGAGGGGGTGATATCTGAGACACAAAGTCAAATCAACAAAATAGACATGTATGGCTACCATTTCAGATAGAAAAAAATTATATGTCCCCATACCTTAACGATAAACCAATCACTACTCCTACTCCAGGTCGAGGTCCCCGAATCCTGCGAGCTGCTGCTCCGTACGGAGGGCTGTGTTCTGGAGGAGATGGTTCGCCCGGAGAAGTACCAGAAGGCGCCCAACTCCCGCCAGTTCTCCATCGCCATGTCTGAGCGCCCGCTCTACTTCCGCATGACCCGCGGAGAGGTACGTCAGGCTTTGTTGCTGTTTTAATTTATCATAATCTTTATAAAATCGGCCTGAAAAAGTCTTTTGGTTTGGGTTTTTACCATAATCTTCACAAAAACAGCAGAAAAAAGTTTAGTGTTCTTCATAACAACTCCTTTTCACCCACAATATTTGACTGATCGCTAGTTTAACAAATTTCATAGACCCGGGATGATTTTCGTTAAGTTTTGCTGTCTTTTAACTTGCATTGTTGCATCATGTATCATATTCTGATAACAGCATCAAGAGTTGAACAACTTCAATTAATTTGATTCACTCAAGCATTTCATTACCGTATTATAGTTCACAAAAAGTCAATGCAACTCTTAGAAAAGTACAAAATCCTTATGCAATCACTGCTGGCGTATTGACTTGTTTACTAATGTTTGTTTGTTTGTTTGTTTACAGGTGTACGGAGTCTACCCCAGCGTGGATGAGCCCATCCAGATCCTGAACATCAAGAAGGGCATCCTGTCCTCCCTGCAGGTTCAGCAGGTTCAGGAGCCCGAGAGGGTTCACCAGTCCAGGAACACCACCGTCAACGTAAGCGGATTAGACTTGTCTTTTTTCTGAGAAATACGTCTTTAAGTCTAATCTTGCTTCTGAAAAATGTGCCTTGAAGACATTAGCATTGCTTCCTTTACAATCTAATCCCCAGGAGACCCAAATTCTAAATTAAAATAGTAATGTAGAGAAGTGTAAAACAAGTTGAATTTCTTTTCTTAGTCTGCTTTTTTTCCAGAGAAATGCAATTCTTTAAGACTTTGGCACTGTTCCACTAGGTTTCCCTTTAATTTTGATACTTTGACATCATTTTTTTTAATAACAAAAGATAACATAAATTTTGACATTTTAAACTTTGACATCATTTGCGGAACCAAAAAAATGTAGAAGTGTAAGAAAAAGTTAAAATAGTTTATTAACGGCCGATAGAGCACTTTTGTCTAGTATAATTAACTAGCTTTCACATTCTTTAAACGTAAAAAAAGTAATAGAGTAAGACTCAAAGTTTGACATCTGCAATGTCTTTAAGACTTATATCCTCTGCCCTCCCCCCTCCTCAGGTTACTGACATCCACGGCAACTGCTCTGCCAACTACACCGTGTACAAGATGAAGCAGGGACGCACCGTTTACAACGTCAGCAGGGACCTCAGCAACTGCACCCGCCCCAACAAGACCATCACTGAACTGTCCCCTCTGTCTCTCCTCAAGAACATCAGCGTAAGTAGTCATTACTGGAGAGTCCCTTGTGAAGTTGATGAAAACTGTAATAATTTTGGCATGAACTTCTGAAACCACTTCTCGTCAATTTGAAGAAATTGGTTGTTACAAACAGTAGTTTTGGCCTGAATTCTTGAAATGGTCCCATATTCCATTGATGAAACTTCTTGGATCCCTTCTACTTTTAGTTGCTTTCAAAATTCATGTTGTTGAAATGTAACCCATTTGTCAACAAAGATACTGAGAAACAAAGAAACAAAGAAAATCTTGATCTTCCAAATGGCTTTTAAGAATTTTCTGTTTATTTTATATCTATATTCTACAATACAGTACATGTAACATCCGTGTCCATAATATCACCAGGGTCCATAATATCGCCACCTTGAGAAATAGTGTGCTTAAAGATATTTTTACTGCAACATACCCTAGGTATGTACATTTCAGGTGTGCAGGAGTGCATACCAAAAGTACATGTATGTTGCAGTAGAAATATCTTAAAGCCCACTATTTCTCAAGGTGGCGATATTATGGACCCTGGTGATATTATGGACACGGATGTTAGATGTTAGTAAATGCAGGGTCTGAAATGTGTTGAAATTTTGATGACGTTTTTACAGCTTGAAAGTGACTTATTCATCTTTTTTTCCCCCGAACAGCGCCAGGTGGAGACCAACCTGAACTCCACCCAGAACTGCAGTTACGAGATTGACCGTAAGGGGCAGATCCGCGAGGTTTACTGCCTGGAGCAGTACACGGTCCTGCCTCTCTCCTCCAACCAGAGCCGCACGGGCGTGCAGACCAACATCACCGTCGTGCTCAAGAAGGGATCCACCGAGACCATGAACAGCAAGAAGATCGACACCTCTCTGGGTAAGGAAATACGGATTCTGAATCTTTAACCACTTTGCTGTACTGCACAACTTAGAAAAGTATTCAAAGTTACTTACTGAGACCATGAACAGCAAGAAGATCGACACCTCTCTGGGTAAGGAAATACTGAATCTTTAACTTTAACTTTTAACAGCTTTGCTGAACCTACTATAGACCATTTAGACTTTAAAGTTACCCACTGAGACTATGAATAGCAAGAAGATCGACACCTCTCTGGGTGAGGAAAAATGCCTCTAAAGCTTTCAAACGTTTATCACTACTAGAGACATTCAAAGTCACTCCTGACAGTGTGTATCTTAGAAATACAGGATGTCTTCTAGCTTTATGTATACCAAATTTCTCTTTTCCTTTGAGTTAGTTATTACTAGACCCATTATAAATGCACACTTATGCTTTCTTATGCTAAGTTGAAGTTGAAGTTGAAGTTTCTATTCCTTTCAGCAGATGGTTAGTCAGTGCTAGCTCCTTTAAATTCAACATTTTCGTCTTCTCTTAACATGAATTACACTGACCATGGTGAGACACAAGTGTACAAGAAAATCTCACTATTTTTTATTCTATGATTTAATCTAAACCATGTCATTTTCCTTCTGTTTTCCTCAGAGGGCCGCCGTGTGTGCAACCTGACCTACGAGTTTGAGAACATTACCGTTCCATCCAACACCTCCATCAACACCACCCTGGACATCCTGCTGCAGCTGGTCAACACCACCAAGAACACCACCCAGCTCAACTCCACCGTGCTGTTCGACCGCTTCGTGGCCTCCCTGCGCAGCCTGAAGAACGAGAGCCTGTTCCAGCTGTTCCCTGTCGTCTACCAGAACCAGACCGGAAACTTCTCCTGCAACGCCACCCAGCAGATCGCTCGCGACTACTTCGTCCAGGTACAGAACATGCTCCCTCAAGCACAACTTGTACCAAAGATGTTTAAATTTCCTTTCACAGCAATACATTGACAGCACGTTGTTAGATTCTAAATGTAGTATATTGTTACCAACTGTACATGTAGGTTGTGAATTTGATATCAAAGAGTTGAAGAAAAGTAGCTACTGCTTTGAATTCTCTGCTTTGCAATCAACATTTAAGAGAGGGTTTAGGAGTCGAACACATGCCTTCTCTTAGTCTTCTCTCATAACTTACCTTGAGAAGTTACTTGAGAATCCCTCAGTGTTAGAAGCATAGGCTATCTGCCTGTTGCAACACCCTCTTCTCACTCCTGGTATTTCCTCTTGTCCCAATGGTTATCCAGTCTTGTTTTGAAAATGTTCACACTTTCAGCACTTGCTACACTGTTGGCTAAGGAATTCCACAGCATTGGAAGGAACTTTAACTAACTTAAAACTATTTAAAATTCATTTTGTAGGCCCTGCCTCAGTGCGGCTCCGTGCCCTGTTATTTACCTGTTATTAACCTGCCCTCCTGAATTCCCCCAGGCCCTGCCCCAGTGCGGCTCCGTGCCCTGCATCTCCCTCATCAGCCACGCCATCATGAACGGGACCATCAACGGCACGACCTCCGACCTGCTGATGTACAGCCTGGCCTTCATCACCGAGCCAACCCTGCCAATCATCAACCAGACCCTGAAGGTTGCTCTCCTGAACCGTACCCGCCCAGCCCTGCTGTCCCTGTCCACCCAGATCTACAACTTCTACCAGAAGAACCAGGTGGGTTTTGGAATCTCATAGTTTCCATAGCTACTGGTCTGCTACAGAGTGATACAGACTTTTCTAAATGCATTTTACTGTAATCTGTGTTTCAAACGCAGCAAGTTTTGTTTATTTTATTGCACGGTTTTGTCAGATGGGGCATTTAAAAAATAGTCTTGAATGGTTAAGAGACGAATTAAATGTCGTTAATCTTTTAAGTTTCTTTAAAATGTTTGTCAGTTTTGTAAATCACAACTGTTACTCATGCTTGACTATGGAATCTTTTTGTTCATCCATCCATCCACTCATTCACTCACTCCATTCTGCAGACTGCCCGTGAGGTGCGTGAGGTCCCCCAGGTTATCCGTGAGTCCATGGACATGCTGCTGAACACCATCAGCTTCGACTGCTCTCCCCTCACAAACATGGCCAACAACCCCCGCGTCGCCATCCAGGTTCGCTTTGGTTTACTCACATCTCCAGTAGTGAATAGTCTTCACTACTCTTCCCGGAGTCCATTAATACAAAGTAATACAAATCATAACAACAGATAGAATATATGTAAAAGTAAAATTATCAACCGAATTAATAGAAGACTAACATACATGTAAACTGAACTGAAAATCACAATAATCATTAATGATCACGAAAGAAAGGACCTTTTTGAAGAGGCCAACAAATTCTATCCTTTGGAGTAAGTTCTTCGTGTTTGTTTCTTTACAGACAAAAAGAAAACTAGTCTCCTCTTAACATCACAAAACCCACACATTATAGAAAAAGTGGGGTCATTCATCTCCCATATGCATTGTCTTGGAAAAGTTAAACCCAATAAGATAGTCGCATACTATTTATTGTTATCCATTGTCCATCCTTTATTTTCATGTTGAACTTGCAATTAGCCTACACGCAAGAACTTGCAATTAACTGTTAATTACTAATCCGTCTCCAGGAGCAGGAGGACATCCTGATCGCCCTGCGTGCCATCGGCAACATGGGCTTCCCCGTCCAGAAGCTCGACAAGGAGCTGCGTAAGGACTTCCGTATCGTGCCCACTCTGATCCGCTGTGCCAAGAACCCCATCGTCCCCCGCAACATCTCCCTCGCCGCCATCCAGGCCGTCCGCCGCATGGAGTTCACTCCTGAGGTACGTTTGTTTGTTTGTTTCTTTATATTGCATAATATTATATAAGACATACAAAGACTTAAAGGATTGCAGAAAATGTGTGGTGAAGCATTTCAAATAACAAATTCGCTGTTAAATGAATCAAGCTACTAGAAAAAATCTCTAAAGAGACAGGCAGACATTTAGTCTAAGGTAGTGTCCACTATCGTTCATCAGTGACTTCAAGCATCAGTTTGAAGTGTAGACTCACCAGAAAACAATGACTTTGTTAATCTTTTTACCACTTTACAGAGTCGAACCCAATCAATTTTTAGATATTTTCTGACGTAGAATTGTACCCACCATTGTCTTCTGTGCTCTTCAAGCATTAATTTGAAAGAATCTGACGATATTTTCCCTCCCCCCTTAGGTCCGTGAGGAGCTGACTAAGATCGTGACCGAGGCCGAGCACGACGTTGAGCAGCGCATCGCCGCTTACATCATGCTGATGAAGAACGTGACCAAGCCTGACCTGGTCCAGATCCTCCGCATCCTGCAGGTCGAGCAGGTCAACCAGGTGGGTACCGCGTGTTTCAACGGTCTTTCAGTGATCTCTGAGGTCTTACAGTGGTTTCCTACTAGTAGGTCATTCAGCAGTCTCTTAGTAATCTCCAGGCCTTTCAGTAATCTTGTAGGTCTTTCGGTCATCTCGTAGGTGTTTCAGTGACCTCCTAGATCTTACAGAGATCTTCAAGGCTTTTCTTAATCAGTGTAGTGGTTAGTGACCCTTTCTTTGGATCATACAGTTTAGGGCGTAAATCCTTAATGTACACTGATCCTTGTACTTGTAAAAAAGCTTGGGGAATTTCATCTGTTCATAGCATCTATCTGTCTTCTTTGTAATGACCTGAGTAGAAGAATACCTCTTCAGTGAGCTAAACTGGGTTAAGATCACTTTCTCACATTCCCTTTTTTTCTCCCCCCCAGGTGCGTTCCTTCATCTCCTCCCACCAGCAGAACATCCTGCGCTCGGAGGAGCCGGTGGTCCAGCCGCTGAGGAAGCTGGTAGAGGAGACTCTGCGTGAGGAGAGGATCACCCTGCCTGAGCAGGAGGATGAAGCCATGAAGTTCAGCAAGAACTACCAGTACAGCCAGGAGATGTACGTCCCTTACACCAACATCGTGAGTACTCGTTTATTTTTTTTTCTATTTTCTTTAAATTCAACTAGACTCTAACATTGCAGACAGAGACTATACAATGTTTGGCTAAATCACATACAATGTATCTGTAACATGACAACTGCAGCAAAGTGTAGATGAAAAGTTTAACAGAGAGCTTGAAAGAAAACTGACTCTGATTTTAGCTCTACGGTATCTATCATCAGTTAAAGTTTTGTATACCAAAAGATTCAGAATGGCAATGCTGTACAATCTCTCTAATAGTCAGGGATTGAATTGCAAGGAGCCTACAATTGAAGGGTCTATAATGACACCTTTTCAGTGGTCTTAGTCACCTCAATACAAAAACGATGCAAATTTAATTCCTTGTTTCTCAGACACAATTTCTGGATGAAAACAATGCAAAAGAAAGAAACCTGAATCTGTAAAGTGATTGTGCTTTGCTTTAAGTTCCATGTTGCTTTTGAGCTACATTTGTTGGTTAAAATTGTCTTCTAATGACTTTATCCTTTCCCTCCCCCAGTCTTGGATCAACCGCCTGCGCACCAATGTGATCTACCACCACGAGAGCCCGCTGCCTCGCCAGATCGCCTTCAACTACACCCTGGAGGCCCTGGGCATGCCCGTCAACCTGTTCGACCTCACCTTCGACATGGAGGGGCTCGAGACCGTCATCGAGACCGTCTTCGGCCAGAAGGGCTACTACCCCGACGAGACCCTGAAGACCGTTCTGAAGAAGAAGCAGCAGCCCAAGAAGTCTTCCCTGGCCAACAACGTCTTGGAGACTCTTGAGACCATGCACAAGGAGGTTTGTTCGTTTGTTTGTTTGGCAAATTAGCCTGCAGGCTGCTTATCATTTAGGCCTTGAAGGAAGAAGTCCTTTTAGGATTAGACAAAATACATAACAAAGATACATTTTACATTCAGTTAAAAGGCACATACACAAGAGTGAGAGCAGATCTATGGTTCATGTCTGTTCAATGATTTCGGTCATTTTCATTTCTGATTTCTGAAAAAAAAAGACTCTTTTATGCCAAATGGTTTATTCATCTGACATTGGAGTAAAATACTCTTTTTATTCAGTGACTTACCAACCAACATGAAGCCTGTGGACGATTTAATTGGATTAGATATTACTAAGTAAACCAGATGAAATTATTCATGGCATTTCTGAATTCTGTTTCCAGGTGCGTCAGGAGCGTGCCTACCCCCAGGTGTCCTCCACCCTGCGTATCCTTGGCAACGAGTTCGGCTTCGTCACCCTGGAGCAGCTGAAGAACGCCACCATCGGCACCCAGAACCCCGTCAAGTTCCTGGACACCCTGAACCGCGGAATCCAGAAGAACTTCACCGCGGCCTGGAAGTTCGTGGAGGCGCGCTACACCCTGCCCACCATCATGGGTCTGCCCCTGAACATCAGCACCAACGGGACCCTGGTCGCTCGCGCCGCCGTCAACGTCACCGCCGATCTGAAGAAGATCTTCACCCAGCCCCGCACCGCCTACGTGAAGACCCAGGTTACCCCCAGCGCCACTGTGAGCATCGTGTCCCGCATGGTCGTCGACTGCCCCCTGTACAGGTGAGAATGAGATTTATTTTATTGGTTCAGCTGTAAAAAGACAGTCAGAGTTGCCTAACTACACTGTAGTTACAAGACTATTTTAAAGGGCTAACCCTGGGGACAAGGACAACAAGCTACATATGATAAGGACAGGACATTAGAATCAAAGTGGGAACTGTTCAGACATTGGTAGGTAGAAATTTTAATGATTGTCAACGAAGGTGTTTGAACATCCATCTCAAGCTCCTTCTCTCCCTCTCTCTAGCTCCGTTGGTCTGCAGATGAACGACACCCTGTACCACTCCTCCAACATCTCCGCTAACGTCACCCTGAAGAACGGCGAGCTCAGCTTCCACCTCAACAACACCGTCGGCCCCGTGCAGGTAATATTAAAATGAATATTCATCCATACACATTTGTAACATTATAACTGTGTTGAAATAAATAAAAAACTCAAGTTTGTAAATTTAAACAATGTAAAACGGGACATTCCCAGTGGCTAGGGTTGTCTCCCTAGGTTTGTTTTAGAAGTGTCAGAACATTCTCAGAGCATTCAAACATTTAATTTAGAACATTAAAGCATTTGAACATTAAAATTTAGAGCATTAAAACATCAAAACATTTAATGTAGAACATTAGAACATGTAGAATATTAGAACATTTCCTTTAGAACATTCCATTTAGAACAATAGAACATTTAGAACATTCCATGTAGAACATTAGAACACTCACAAGTATATCACATTACGCCCCCTCTAGGTGATGAACTACAGCCGGGAGATCTACCTCATCCGTCCCCGTGAGAACCTGACTGAGATCCGCGTGCCCAGGACCAACTCCACCTCCTTCAAGAACTGCACCAACACCACCAACGTGCTCGGCGTGGAGCTCTGCTTCTCCGGCGAGATCGTCAACGGAACCTACCGCAACGTCTCTCACCTGGTCGGCCCCGTCAAGAGCCTCAACATCACCATCGTCCCCACCGACAAGTAAGCAACCAAAAATCCTCACATTTTGTTTTATCAAAAGTTTTGTTTCTTCTGTTGCATGATGGACTGAACCAAATTCAGCAGCTTTTATGTTGAAGACACATGTTCTGACTTCAAGATTTTGCCAAGCTTTGAAGTAATCCGCAAGCTTCTGATCAATAAGTCTGAAATCAACATTTATGGTAAATTTCCAGGAACTTCATTAATGACCATATATGGCAAATTTCCAGCAACCTGATCATAAATTTCCAGGAACCTTAATTTTGACAATATATGGTAAATTTCCAGGAACCTTAATTTTGACCATATATGGTAATTTTCCGGGAACTTCATTTCATTGATGACCATATATGGTAAATTTCCAGGAACTTAACTTCATTGATGACCATATATGGTAAATTTCGAGGAAATTATTATACTTAATGACCATATATGGTAACTTTCCAGGAACCTGACCACCTACTCTGTGGCCATGAAGTACGAGCAGCTGAAGCAGCGTGTTCAGCAGCAGGAGAAGCCCCGCAAGCAGCTCTGGCGCACCAAGTACAGCAACGATCCCTCCAAGTTCAACTTCATCGAGTCCCTGCGCGTGAACTTCTCCGCCCCCGGGCAGAACTACACCCGCAACGTGACCTCCCTGTTCCAGATCAACCGCAACACCACCGAGCTGCTCTGGAACATCACCGTCCCTGAGGTTCAGAACGTCACCGTCTGGGCTAAGGTGGGCAGCTCAAAGACTTGCTTCTTGGAATAGGTCTATGCCAGAGTTTTATGGACAATGGAAAAAGTTCTGAATCGATTTTCAGTTTGTGTTTATTGGTTGAAAGCACATGACAGAAGTCAGCAATAGCAGTATTTGGGAAAGATTCTGTATGAAAATCGAGTACTTGTTAAAAGAGTTTTAGGACAACAATAATGAAAGAAGTTATGAATTGGTTTTCAGTTTGGGTTATTGGTAAGAAATCCTCAACATGTGCAAAAATGTCTTACGATATTGTTGAAAACAACTATAACTGTTGGCTTGTTCCTAATTTGTTCTCAGTATGTATTGTAGCTTTCTTGGTGTCAGAGCACTAAATATTTTTCAATTCGATCTAAAATTTCAATTTCTTCATTTCTCCCCCTCCCCCCAGATTGCCAACGAGTCCCAGTGGTGGAACAAGACCATGAACTACACCATGTTGGTGAACGTGACCTACGCCCCTGAGAAGAACCTGACCCTGGAGTGGCGCTACCTCAACGTCACCTGCAACAAGACCCAGACCCAGAACTACACCATGCTGGCCAACCTCACCGTCTCCAACATGACCTACGCCTGGTCCTCCTCCGTCAACCGTACCCTCAACTCTACCGGCAACTTCACCGCCAACGTCAACGTCACCTACTACTGGTGAGTTTGGGCAGGGAAACTGTTTTATAGACTTCTATAGCCAGTAATATGGCTTGAACAATTCAGATAATGTGACTGTGTTTCTTCCTTTGAAAATGCCAAACATTAGCCTTTTTCAACTTTCATAGTCCTGTCAAATATCATCACCAGTGCTGTAATAGTTCAGATAAATTTTATGTATTTTTTGCCTTTGAAAAATCTACAATTACCTTTAGCTTTTTATAATACTACAGTAACTGTAGTGCATAGTTCTGATAAAAAATGACAAATATTTGATTTAACTTCAATGGAATAACAATCTTTTATAGTGTGGCTTGGCAGATAGTTTGGTTAGACAGAAAACCATGATTCTATAAAACCATAGCAAAAGAAAAAGATTTGCAACTAGCATTATGATTCTCTGAGCCTTTTTTTAACAGTCTTTTTTAATTTCCTTCCCCCAGGGACCCCCAGACCCCCATCCTGGACTGGCTGAAGCCTGAGTACAAGGTGAAGCCTGAGAACATCTCTGTCCTGGCCCTGAAGTACGCCTACCTCAACAAGACCACCGTCAACGAGACTGTCTGGGAGACACAGATGAACCTCACCTACCCCTTCCAGGTAAGATTGGACGCTTTGGCTGTCTCAAAAGCTCACACACCTTCAAATTAGCTCTAAAACAGAGTGGATAGGACCTATACCTCCCCTGCACAGAATATACAAATGTACCTCGGACACAACATGCTTTTAAAGCCCATGGTTGTCTCAGAAGAAGCTCACCCACCATGTAGAAAAATTAGCTAGGCATTGCTGTTGAACAAAGAAAGAAAAAAAGGAAACCAAATACATTGTATAAGTTTGACTTTAACTGAGCTAGCTTAAGCTGGGATTGAATATAAACTTAATGTATGAGAGTAATGCTTGACAGGTCTATGTGGATTGAAATACGTACTAGTTTGGTCTTGGATGGTACTGAAGCTGATAGATGATAATGATGATTCTGATGATCTTTCCCAGAACATCACCTTCCTGGCTCGTGTGTGGAACAACACTGCTAACTACTCTGCCTCCGCCAACCTGACCTGGCTGACCCCGGCCAACGAGACTCGCTTCATCAACGTCTCCCACCAGCTGCTCAACTCCAGCATCGACAGCATCACCAACTTCACCTACATCTTCAACATCTCTTCTGTCGAGAGGTGAGACTCTCAATAAAAGCAGTCTTAAATAGTACTCAAATCTTAAATTAGATGGCTTTAAGTTAGAGGTGGCCTTTAAGATTTCTTTTGAACCTTTTGTCTGTTTGTCTACATTTAGAAGTAAGCTTGCATCTTGTCTTAAGTATTTCTTACCTCAAACTTCAACTTGAACCAAAAAAGTATTTCCTTGGACAGTATCTTGCCTTAGATTAGTTTTCTTAGATAAATTATAACAAATTCTTGTTGCTTTTGTGCCATAAGAAGTGGGAAACCAAAGTCAATTTTTCTCCTTAACTCTTGTGTTAGGAGATGTTCAAGATCTTCTTTCAACAAGAAGATGATTAAAATGTCTTTTAAGGACAAGAAGTTAAACATATCTTATTCCCTTTCTGGCAGGTACCTGTGCATCAATGCCAGCCTGGTGAACACCACCCAGGAGTACAACTCCACCCTGAACGTGACCCTGTTCATGCTGAACTCCACCATGTACAACATGAGCTTCTACAACTGGACCGCTGCTCTCTCCATGAGGAACATCAGCCAGGAGAGCCCCGAGCCAAACACCAACAAGTGGTGAGTATGCTTCTTTAGTTTGTATAACCAGTAAAACACCTCAAGGTTTAACACTGTAAATTATAGATGTTCACAGTATGTACAAGCTGCGTAAGACTGATAGGTTTATCCATTGTCATCTTGTACGGTGTTTTAAACTGATCCCAGAGCTCTGAACTGGCTATTATATATAGTAAGATGATTTTTGGTTCATGCAAGAAGACAGTCCAATGAGTATAAGAGAAGTCCTGCAAAAGTAGCACTTTGTTTTGAAATGGAAGGCTTTCAGCACCAAGGACAGGTCCATTTGCGCAATTCTATGCTATACTTCATTGGTCTATCACTTTGAACTACTAGTGACTCTGACTTCTGACTAGTATTTCCTACAATCCCCCAGGTACTACGAGCCCACCAGTGGAAAGTACATCCGTAAGCCGCAGCCTGATGTGTGGGCCGTGAAGCTGAACCTGACCTACCCCAGCTACATCAACCAGAGCTCCCAGAACTTCACCATCTCCGCTCGCCTGGTCAACGCCACCCACGAGCAGGGACGCAACTACACCATTATCAGCAACATCTCCATCCCGGAGTTCAAGGTGTGGTAAACTATTAGACCACAAATTTCTTTACTTATTAGCCCAATGATTGTAATTACTTCCTTTATTGTATTGTGTTCCCTTTGTATGTGGTTTTAAAATTTCCTAAATGTAACTTCACAGGCATAGTAGATTCTGTACATTGGCTGAACGTACCATGTTTGTGTGAAACCCGTAATGTATTGTGCATAGCATGGCAGAATGTCTCGTTCAAGGCAGAATCCATGTATTAAAGGATGACATTCTGTCTATAGTTTTTAATTGTTATGTTGAAAAAGATACCGTCTGCAATTGGCAAAATTCTGATGCAATGGTGACCAAACATCCAGCAAAAACTGTGAAAAATCTGGTTTTCGTGCATCTGCCAACTTGCTAGTTCATGTGCATATTTTACAAATTTGCTTAATATAATATAGGCTTAACACTATCTGAATCTGCATCCACAGGTGAATGCCACCCACAACATGACCCTGCTGAATAAGACCCAGGGCATCGAGTTCTACTGGAACACCACCGCCTGCGCTAACCTGACTCTGCTGCAGAACATCACCATCTTCAACACCAGCCTGTGGAACATCACCCGGCTCAACCGCACCAGCCCCTACCAGCTGCAGAACGCCACCTGGACCGGCAAGCTCAACTACACCTTCCCCAGGAACGAGTCCATCCAGGTAAATATCTTTAACCTTCAGCTCTCTCTCTGTCTCTCTATCCAGTTTTTTTTCCACCAAAATTGCGGGTTAGACGGGCTTGCATCAAGTGCAAGTCTTTTTTTAAGCAAGATTTTTTACGGCTGGATGCTCTTCCTAACGCCAACCCAAACCCTAGTAGGGCCCAGGATCCCTCTAACTGAGGTTGGAAATATGTCTTAAGTGCCTTTCCACGCTAAAGTAGTTGTTTGGCTGTTTGAAAGCACTAGATTTGTGTTGGTTATGGTTTGGGTAGCAGGGAGAAGGTTAAAACTGCAGTTAAGCTGAAGCCCAAGAAAGAAAGCTGCAGCATCCTTTGAAACCGTAGATGAATAGAATCTGGTTTAGAACTTAAAACAGTTGAGCTTTTTATAGTCCTTTTGTAGCTTTGTTAAAAACTGCAGTTACTGTATACTGTATCTTTTAAAACTGGAGGTGTTCCCAAAATCTTGTTATTAATAAAATTTTAGAACCTATTTAAGATTTGAGATGACATGTTTCTTAATTTCTCTTCTCCTTCCCCCCAGATCCCTCTGCCCATCATTGGAAACCTGTCCCTGAGCAACATCAGCTCCGTGTTTGAGAACATCACCATGCCCGTCTACCTGGCCAACTACAAGCTGCCCTTCCAGATCTTCGGCATCAAGAACATCCCATGGATCCGCCAGGTATGTATCTGTATCTGTATGCCTGGTATAACCACCCTGTAGTGTAAAACCCAGCTTCTGTATTGTTCTGTATTATGTATATCCAGTATAACCGTGTAACATGCCATCTTCTGTATTATGTATAGCCGGTATAACCACCCTCCAGCATAAAAAAACACACCAGCTTCTGTATCTGTATCTGTATCTGTATAGCCAGTTTAACCACCCCTTTGTTGTAACACACAGGCACACAAGACAGTAGTAGGCTACATATATATTACATTCTATAATTTCTTACACCTAACCTTTGCACATCTAACTGTAAGCACTGTTTAAAGCTATCTAGTAAGGATGCTCCTACAGTACCTGGCAACAGCAAGTTCTAGGGAAAACAAGTTTTTAACCCCCACCATCCCTGGTTGCCAACAGGTTAACGAGAGCATGATTGTCCGTCTGCTGAACATCTCTTACTTCGAGCCCAAGTTCCTCGAGGAGCTGGAGCCCATCGTTGGGAAGATCGAGATCCCGCTGCCCAAGATGCAGATCATCCCCAGGCCTATCCTCCGCCTCATCAACTACACTCTGCCCAACATGACGTGAGTTTTCATAACCGATAACTTCTCAAACATTCCTACACTAAACTACACTCTGCCCAACATTACGTGAGTGGTCCTCCCTGATAACTTCTCAAACATAAAAGATACAATGTACACAAAACAAGTCAAGAAGAATCACAAGACAAACACCACTGAAAAATCTTTCAATGCTAATTGCACAAAGAGAATCTGGGACCAATAGTAATATTCAGAAATATTTGCACCTTTTTAAACAGGGTTTTCTATAACTTAGTCTAAATTATGTGTTTTCTAAAAAATTGACCATAATTTTAAAGAAACAGTTTCTTAAATTTTGTGAGCATATCACCTTCATGTAGAATTCTCTTCTCAGACTAAGATCCATGTAAATTTGTGTGGTTATATGACTGGAGCAAAAACTTGACAATACATTTTACAATGCAAGATTGTAATATAAAAATATATTTTCCCATTTTCAGCATCCCCAAGAACCTGAGCCTGCCCTGCCTGGGTAACCTGACGTACGAGATGAACCTGACCAGTCCCATCTACAACATGACCGTCAACAGCACCGTGCAGAACGTCACCATCGCACGCAACGTGTCTGTCATCAACGCTTTCGTCAACGTCACCTCCAACTCTTCCATGGAGTTCCTCAACTTCACCATGCAGGGTAAGTAAGAGTTTCTTGTCCTGCTGGCATTTTTTACACATTCAATATGTTTCAGTAACTTTACGTGATAATCAGGACTGGTCACAGACCCCTGGCTTTTTTTCCCTGCTGTGGCAAAGTTACTTCCACATTTGTTGCATTTCACTGCGGTGTGATGCATTGCACAAGAAATACCTCCTTGAAATCATACATATACAGGGCACTATATAGATGGTAGTATGTGCAACATAATCATATGGGCACCTTGGGAGAATGGTTAACAACTTGAATTCTGCGTCTGCACTAAAGAGAGGAAACACTTGTGAAAGAGAGGCAACACTTGTTCAAGATTTTTTCCATTCCAATTTTGCTCCTTGTCTCTTTAAAGAAGCTGTTGCTGTAAAAGGACTTAAAAGACTTGTACATTATAGAATTGAATATGCTATATTTTCATATAAAATACTGTATATACTTACCTGTGTTGTCACCTGCGCAGGTGTTCTGAACGCCACCCACCTGAACAACCTGACTGAGGTGAACATGACCTCCAGGCTGAACCTGACCCACCCTGACCTGACCGTGAACGTGACCCTGAACACCACCGGCCTCAACATCACAGGCATGAACGTCACCAACCTCAACAGGTCAGTGTGTAAAGTTAAAACTCTTGATCCAACACAAAAAGTTCTCTCACCTAGAGCTATCGACCAGTCACTCTGGTCTTCCTCAGTAGACTGACCCAGTGAGGCTTGTCACGTCGCTTCTTTGAAGTGTGACGTCAACACTGGGTCAAAGGTATCTGGTAGATGATATGGGTGAGATTTCTTCACAGGTTTTTAGTGTATAACTGTTCAATGATCACAAAAACAGGTTACTAACTTAAAGGCTTATTCCAATGTTTTCAGTATACTGTCAAAACTGTCTATATACCACAAGCATTAAGACAGGATTCTTAATGCTTGTGTCAATGGGAATAATTATCTTAGGGGCCGCCAAAAGTAGTCACATTGGGTAGATGGTCCTTAATGTGCAGAGTGGGCACTAGTATACAGGTTTGACTGTATCATTAAATGTGCAATAATCGCAAGAACATTCACTGTATCAATTATTAATCAAACCTGTAATTATCGTTTCTAATACCAATAGTGGATTATATGATGATGCATATGAGTGGATTATAAAATCAAGACAGGCCTTACAGTACATTTGTAGTTTCTTTTCATGTATGTTACAAAGATAGTGCAGTTTTTTCAAGTTATTAATAAACTTATCATTATGTTTCCCCTTCCAGCACCTTCTTCTTGAACATCACGGCTCCCCAGTGGGTTAACGTGACCGTGAACGTGACCGCTCGTAACGACACTCTGTACGCCAACCTCACCATCCCCACCTTCAACAGCTCCATGGTCCTGCTCGGCCAGCTCCCCAACAAGACTCGTCTTAATGTTACTCTCTACGTCAAGAACATCGTAAGTCTTATTCCTTCTCTCTGTTATTGTTTCTTACAATTATTTCAAGCCTACCCTGGCAAGGGAAAGACATGGTGTGCTTGAATAATTTACATTTTGTTTGTTACATGAAAGTTACAAAGCAATACATTCAAGTATCTGTGTCAGTAGCTGTATGGCCAGTATAACTGCCCTTTGGCATAACACACCAGCCACGGCCAGCATTATGTAGGTCTATGTAGTTCATTGCTAATTAAAACAAAAGTCAATAAACAATAATAGGAATTGAACTTCACAGTGTACATGTGTAACTGTTGGATATCCTTACTTTACCAAGGACACAACACCTAGCCAGAAATACCAGGGATCGAACCCATGACCTCTAAATCTCATGTCCACTAGCCTAGCCATTCAACATCACCTTTACTACAGCAGTGAAAATAAGACATCTCAAGTCTTACATACATGTACCGTCTTCCCTCCTCAGACCCGTGACATCAATGAGACCGTCCTGTCCTGGTACGTGACCCTGAACGAGACCTCCCTGCTGTACTCCAACCTGACCTGGAACCTGACTGCTCTGAACTCCACCCTGAACCTCACCCGCGCTGTCGAGCAGTTCTGGAACATCACCAGCAACCAGACCCACCCCATCAACAAGTACGCTGTGCAGTACCTCAACAAGACCGTCGCTGAGGTAAGCTTTCTATGTTTTAAAATTACTATTACAACAGTAACTGCTCTTCATTGATGGACACTAGCCATGAAGTGATGTACCTCAACCCCTTCAAAACACAGAAGCTGAACACTGCTGCTGACATATCCTCAATTTTGCAGTACACACAAAAATGAAAGACATTTATCTTTCAGAACTTAGACTTACAAAACTGATTGAGGGATTGAAAGTGTGAGTGTAGCTTGAACGACAGTAACAAATTTAACACAAAATTATGTGAACTAAAATTACAGTGTCACCTTCAATTGAAGTTAAAAACATGATGCTTTTGGAAGTAGCTAGACACCCTAAACTGACAGTGTCTCTTCCTTCCTTCCTTCAGTGCTTGAACACGACCGTGAACTACACCATGACCCTGGTGAACTCCACCGTCAACTACACCTACGAACTGGTGCAGAACCTGACCGTGGGAACCCCCCTCTTCAACGTCACCTTCAACGGCACCGACATGATCCGTAACATCACCAACATGATCACCTACAACACCACCGAGTTCTTCAACAGGACTCTGCCTGGTAAGTTCTAACTCTCAGGATGTGTAGGTAGTAAATCGGCACTAAGTTTACACTGGTTATGTGGTGAGTTAGTTGAGAGAAGGTTAAAAATGATCACCTACAACACCACCGAGTTCTTCAACAGGACTCTGCCTGGTAAGTTTAACCTGTACCCTGCTAAGGTAGCCATTTGTTACCGGTTGTGCATTGGCTTTGTGGTTAGGAAGCAGAGAGAAGGTTAAAAATGATCACCTACAACACCACTGAGTTCCTCTATGGGTAGGTCTAACCTGTAGCCTGCTAAGGTAGCTATTTGGCACCTGTTGTGCATTGGATTGTGGTGAGGAAGCAGAGAGAAGGACAAAAATGTTCACCCACAACTCTGGTCTTGCCATTTCAAAATGTTCAGCCTGGATGACCAACTTCTACAAGTAGTTTTGAGTTACAAGTTGTTAACTTCAAAGCAAGTTCAAAGTTACTTCCAAGGCAATTCAGAAAGAAGTACAAGCTTGTTATTTCTGTAATGTTGATAGCATAGAGAATAAGGATAAAAGCTAGAGAAGTCTAACGGATATACCTCCACTTGTTTCCCTCCAGCCTTCATGGTGAACTTCTACATGTACGAGCCCATCACCCAGATGATCGTGAACTACACGATCAACGCCACCATCCCGCAGAACCTCACCATCACCAACGCCTCCATCAACGCTCTGTCCTACTTCCTCTTCCCCGGGTACCAGGTACAGCAACCAGTTTAAGCTCCCATTAAGGCCACACCAATTTAATTTGTTGGTTCTCGGATTTTTTCAGAAAAAATATGAAGCAACAGGGCGGAAAAAAATAAAAATAAAAACATGTCTAGGCATCCTATTATAGCCCCAAATGCTTCGATAGGAGCCATGAAGTCAACACAGAAGACTGGGGTAAAAGAATGAATTTTGAAGTTTTAATCAAACCACTGTATTGATAGATGGAAAAACTGTAACATGTAGGAAGAAAAGGACTTTCCTCAACTGTTGAGGGCAAAATATGACCATTTTTGAGTTTATTCAGAACCAGAAATTTTTTTTTTTTTTGCAAATCAGAAAAAAATGAAGAGGCGAATCCGAGAACCAACAAATTAAATTGGTGTGGCCTAAGCTGATCGGACAGACACAAAAACTCCTTCATTGTGAGAGCCGTAAAAGACTTGTGATGTGTATTAGATATTGTATTTTAAACTGAAATCGTACTATTTTAACCTACGTGTTCTTGATGATGATTTTTGAATGATGATGATGTTTTTAATCTATTGTGATGATGTTGTATGATGTATAATTGTAAAATGTCAATGCAATTCAGACGTGCTCGAAGCACTTCGGCACGTCAGGGCTCGAAATTAACATTGTCCCAGTGTCAAATGACACTAAATTTTCAGCTTGGGACAATTCAAATTACATTTCGGGACAATTTCGGGGCAATTTAAAAATTCTCATCTGAGACTGTCCATGTCATTTAGGAGCATGATCCATCCTGCTGCAGGCTGCCGGCCCATAATACTCTGACAAACATTTAAATTTGACCAATCGGGGATTCCAAATGTTGCATGGGGAGAGGGGCGTTGAAGATGCTGCTGCTCCCATGATACTATCATTCATTTCCCTACAGTCAAGGAAAATGATGGACATTTACTGTACTAATAAAGTGGACCTCAAGTTGTACAAATTCAGTTGTTGTTGTTTTCTTATTGTTGTCATAAACTTATTTCCCGAAAAGCAGGCTGGGACAGTCCATCCTCAGTTCGGGACAATTGAAATCTATTTTTGGGACAGTTCTGGGACAATTGTAAAAAAAGTTAACTTCGAGGCCTGCACGTCTGCCATGTTGATATTTAATAAAGATTTGATTTGATTTGATTTGATACCAGTTCACCAACAACTCCATCTGCGTGAATGTCACCCACCCCATGAACTGGACCAGCTTCTACGAGCTGCCAACCATGAGGAACGAGACCGCCAAGAGGAACAAGACCTGGACCGAGGAGGTCGTCACCTACTTCTACGACATGGTCTACACCAAGCCTGTGTACAAGCAGCTCAACATGTACACCACCAGTGAGTTGGGTTACTTATTTGTTTGTTTGTTTGTCTTTGTAAGAAAACAGAATGGTTTAGAACATTGTAGAATTGAAGAAATATACGTCAACAAGAGTACAGGAACATGCACACCATGAGTGAGTGGGTTTACTTGTGTAAGGAGCATAAAATCAAGTTATTTTGTTATTTCAAGTTAAGACTAAGTTATTTTGGTTTATTACAACATGTGAAAGGGGCCAGAAAAGATATAATACAAGAGCATTGCAAGTAGAAGAAATTAGAGCAAGAGCATGGAAACATGAAAAAGTTCAAATTCAAGACAAAATCTGCAACAAATTGCTATCAGTGACATACATGTACCAGTTTTCCTATCAGTGTTCATCCCTTTATATTTCTTACAACTAAAAGTTTGGTAAAAATCAGATCAACCTGACCACCCTTTTCCTATCCACAGAGACCGGCATGATCTTCGGCAAGAACAACGTGTACACCTTCGATGGCCGCATGTACGCCGTCCCCGAGTACAACCACGAGGACTGCATGTACATCATGGCCCGCGACTTCCTGGATAAGAACTTCACCATCCTCAGCAGCCCCAAGTCCATCACCGTCAAGCTCAGGGAACTGGTCGCCAAGATCAGCGAGGACAGCAAGGTCTACATCGATGGTAGGTTTATCTTTATTTGTTGTCTGATCATTTGATTACAATATTACTGTTCTGATGATGTCTAAAGGCTGAGTGACTTGGTTAGCGGACACAAGATTGAAAGGTTGTAAGTTCTCAATTTTCAGTCACCAGCAATGAGTAGCATTGTCTTTGTCTCGCTAGTGAACTGAACAGAAATCTATTTTCCTATCTTTGTTGAACACATAGATCAGATTCTCCAACTTGTCTGTTCATTATCTGAGAATATACAATGATATAAGACATTCAAAGTAGATAATTAAATGTTTAATTTTATGAAAATCAAAGTACATCCTGTTTTTGGGGGTTTAAAATTTGGAACACTTTTAATTTTATTTAATTAACAGCAGCAGATATATCTAATGAAATGATTTTTAAGAACATCATGATAATTATTGAATTGTCTTTCTAAGACATTGATCTAACGTCTTCTCCCTCCCTTCCGCAGGCTCCAACCAGCCCACCGAGCTTCCCTACCAGACTCCCGAGAAGAACGTGACCATCACCCGCACCGGCGTGTTCGTCAACGTGACCACTCGCTACGGCGTCAGCATCATCTGCGACTCCGTGAACCAGCTCTGTGCCTTCAACATCTCCGGCCAGTACCACAACAAGACCCTGGGCCTGCTGGGTACCAACGACAACGAGCCCTCCACCGACTTCCGCCGCCCCAACGGCCGCAACACCTCCAACATTGCAGAGTTCCTCAACTCCTACGAGGTGACCGGATACAAGACCTGCAAGCTGAGCCCCAACCAGCAGTACAACAAGGTGCGTTTCTCTAGACTTTGTCTTTTATTTTATTGGATGTCAGATCTATTCAGCCTCAAACAAAAGTACAACAAGGTGTGTTTGTTTTGATATAATAAGATCTTAACAAAATAAGGTCACAAACCAAAAGTACAAGGTTTGTTTCTCTCAACTTTGGAAGTCTTTTGTAAGTTTTGTTTGGATATTAGATCTAATCAACCACAGCCAAAAGTACCAAAGTTTGTTGGTCTCTTTGCATAGTTTGTATTTTATATTAAAATTAGGGCTAATATGCCCTTAGCCATCAATAAGTATAAGCCATGTAGTAAGGAATTTCTATCAAGGTTATAGTCAAGATTTAGATGTAAAATTTTAGGCAGTGCTGTTAACTATAATCAACTAAGAATAGTCTAAATTTGTGACTTTGACACCGATTATGTAGCATTCATATATTTGTCTTGAGTTTTCATATATTGATATGACTATCTACTGTCATTTTGAGGATAACTCAACCATCTAGATTGTGTAATATGCTTGTCGACATTTCTAAAGAGAAATATGACATCTATTCCAGGTCGCCAAGGTCAAGCTGAGCAAGGTGAACCCCATCTGCCGCCAGCTGCTGAACGAGCGTAACACCACCTCCCCGTACGCCAAGTGCTTCCAGACCGTCGACCCCAAGCCGTTCCGTGAGGCGTGCGAGTACAGCTCCAAGTACCAGAGCGAGGAGAAGGCCTACTGCGCAACCATCGGCGCCTACGTCAGCCTGTGCCAGTCTAAGGGCATCTTCATCAACCAGACCGCTCAGTGCAGTAAGTGTTCTCTTTATTTTGATGTCCTTTAGCCCAAAAGGCTAATCTTCCAGGGCTCATACAATTGTTATAACAAGTGTTATCCTTCCAAATCTTTGACAAAATGAATGCGTATTCACAGCTGAGGCTGTATGTTTTATTTTGTTTTATTTTCTGATAAGTCAAAGTAACAAAATTCAGCAAGGAAGCAAGAAGAAAAACATTTCAAGAGCTAGAACAAAAGCTTCAGTTACATTATGATACTTGAACTTTCCATCAAGTAACTTTCTGTCAACATCATAGATAATTTCATTCTTAGTCTCCTAAAAAGTTCTGGTAACAGCAAAACAATGTAACTACAAGATTTAGTTGTAGAACTTGTTGTTTGAGAGAAGTTTGCATCAAGACGAGAACACATCAAAGCTTCAATTCCTAGATTTAAGTACAAAAAGATAAAACAATGATAGAACTAACGCTCACTCTTTTCCCTCTCCCCCCAGCCGTGTGCGAGAAGACCCGCCAGCTGAACGACACCTGGTGGCAGAAGAGCCGCAGGACCGCTGACATCGTCCTCATCGTGTCCGAGAACATCCAGCTCACCAAGAAGTCCAACCCCGAGCACCAGCTCAAGAAGCTCATCCAGAAGCTCAGCGAGAAGAAGTCTTACGACGTACGTTTCTTTTTCTTATAGATTTCTCATGCAGTCTCTTAAAGATGTTGAAAACCTTAACCCAATTCAGGGTGGGTCATGTAGGCAAAAGAAGTATAATCATATGTGGTTTCTGAAAGATTTCTCAGGACATTTCTTTAAAATTTCTTTAAAATGTCTTGTGGATACATGTTCTCAAAGATGTTTTGTGAAGATTCTGAAAAACTGCTTATGGATACACTCTCGCATGATGTTCTTTAAAGATTGCTTTTTAAGTTTCTTGCCCAAGAATCTGGTACGGTAACACAACAGTTCCTTCCCAAATAGTCTCACGAGGGTTCTTTGAAATGTTTGAAGCTTGATTTTTGATGAATAGAAAATTGATCCTATTTGTTGTTGCCATGCCAACAGGACATCCGCGTTGCCATCGTCGGCTTTGGAGGCAAGGATGTCCACGAGCCCGCTCACGTCCACACCATCAACGGCGAGCTGTTCGCTCAGATGAAGCCCAACGAGGTCAACAAGGCCCTGAAGGAACTCGCTTTCGAGGGTAAGAAAGAACACGTCTTAAATCTTAACAAGCCTTGTCCTGTAGAGCCCATAGATATATATATATGGGTTGCACATACGTTTTGGGGTATTTCTTTGCAATGCATCAAATCAAAGTGAACCGCAACAAATGCGGAAGTAACTACACCACCGCATTGCAAAACAAGTCAAGGGTCTATGACCTGATTAAGACACCAAGGTAAGGTACCAACTTTGCTTTGGTTACATGGTTAGGCAGCATACAGAAGGTTGAAAATGATCACATGGTAACTAGTGTGGTGTGAGCCGCAGTTTGTTAGGCTATAGCTAGACAGTGCAAAGGTAAATGTTATGCATTTGTTTTGTACATTGTTACCTTTCTAGTTTTTAATGTAATTTGATTGTTATTTCCAGGTAAGAAGACCACCAACGCCATGGAGGCCATCAGGCTGGCTGCCCAATACCCCTTCCGCCCCGAAGCCTCCAAGGTCTTCCTGCTCATCACCGAGGAGGACAAGGTACATGTTTGTTTGTTTAGATGTTAAACAACCACAAACAACCACATATATATCATGAAAGTCCATCTGTGTTGGTAGTTACATGTTTAAACTTTCGATCCAACTTACACAAAAAAATATGTCTCACCGAGAGCTGACCCAGTGAGGCTTGTCACATGGCTTCTGGGGAAGACCAGAGTAACTGGTCGAAAGCTCTAGGTAAGAGAACTTTTTGTGTTGGATAAAAAGTTTTAACTTTAAACAGCCACACATGATCTTCCTACTTATCACCAAAGAGATACTTCTTGTGCTTATCTTCTTGTCTAGATCTGTCTAGTAAGTGATCTTCATGCCTAAAGCAGTTTTTAGCTTGGCAAGGAGTTCAGCTTGAATGCATTTTTCTGTGAAAGTTTCATCTTTTTCTTACTCTTAGTTTTCATAAAAATATGTACAAGAGTTTTACAATTATAACACAACAATTATAAGTGTTTGAAAGCAATTTAAACATAAATCAATTGTGACTTGTTACTACTAGCAACTAGTCAAATGAAGAACCACCATCTCGATCCCATGAGAATTGGTTAAAGATCTTGCGTAGATCTTGAAGAAGTTTACTGACGAGCCTCGTGTCTTATTCCAGGTCGAGAAGAACCCCCAGGAGATCCGTGAGATTAAGAAGATCCTCGCCGAGCAGTCCATCACCCTGAACGTCTTCTCTAGCTACAAGGAGATCAAGAAGTCCAAGGTGGGTCAACTCTCAGGAAGACACACAAGGAACTCTGAAAATTCCATTATGAGACATTCCATTATGCTGGACGAACAGATACAAAAACTCTCCTATTCCCTACTTGACACATCTCCTAAATCAGTGATCTTAAGGTCTTGTATTTATTGGTTTATTTGTTTGTATCAACATATCAACAACATATCTCCCCGCCTTGACATACAGGGCTGAATTCTGATCAAGTTGTTTACAATATGAATTATTAATAGTAGGGAAATACAAATTACAATCATATCGGAATCTACATATTAATATATCACTTTGGTTCGAAAATTAGGTATTTACAATTTTACAATCGTACAATTGTCTTGTTTTGTTTTCACAAATAAACCATTTGATTGCTTGATTGATTGCAGGTTGACCAGATCTACGGCATCAAGTACAACCTGGAGATCATCTCTGACAAGAAGGTGCCCAAGAAGCACTCCATCTCCGGCCTGGTCAAGCTGCCCAAGGGCGTCTACGTCGAGCTCTGCACCGCCACCAAGGGTGGGTAGAAGTCTAGATATACTGCCTGTATACAAAAAACAACAACAAACATCGTTCAGTATGTCAGTAATGCAAGAACAGCCTGGATGCAAAAATATTTGTCATATTTCAGAACACGTGTGTTTGCAATGCATGGCTTAAGACAAAGACTTAAGCTAAAGACAAGTTCAGTGACATATATTTCTAGCCACACTGCCATAATGGCCAATTTAGTCTAATTCCATGCAAGCATGTGCCAAACATGATCAACTGATACCAAACTTGGCCTGCCAGGCAGCACAGGCAATTCATGTGTAACCTATAGCTAGCTACATGTACCTTTTGGTAGTTTTTGAGTTATCCATAACTCTAACAGCCGTAATATACCTTCCTATTTGATATGTAGGATTTACCATTAAGCACAACACTTACGTTTTCTCTATTCCCCTCTTTAGGCTCCATCTTCTCCGTGGACCTTCTGCTGGAAGGCGAGCACCGTCTGATGAAGCAGGTTTCCGACATCGTCGTGGACCAGATCGAGTCTCAGTCCGGCATCGAGAAGATCTGCAGGTGCTACCAGGGCCCCGCCGGCGAGGGCGTCACCAAGTGCAAGGTTGTTCCCGTCTACTATTAAAGTGAGTACTGGGGGCTTCTGCTTTGTGCTGTTTCATTATTGAACCTCCTCTTTCAAAGGTGCAAACAAAGTTTAGTTTCCAGAACTGTTTGTTTTCTATTGCTGAGAGAACTAAGTTCATGTCCTTTTAGATTACCTTCTGTTTCTATGAGTTTTGTTAGTACATATTTTCACAAGTATTTCAGAACATATTTAAAGCTCCTTGTTCACCGTAACAATACTACCTTAGGTGGCTTAGATCTAATCTGTTCTGATTAGATTGATGCAAATTCTTCTAGAACAAAAGGTTATTTTCAATCAGTAGTTTGGTCACTTGTTTATTGTGTGTTGCTAGTTTTTCTCAATCTGATATGTGCTAACAGTTTTCTTTCTTTTTGCATTTTCTGCAGCTGGACAAAAAAACAGAAACATCAAGAACGACCCCCACAAATGACGACAATAACGACGCTGCTAAACAACGTTACTCATGATGTAAAATGATTTTTTTTATTTAAAAGTGATCAAAAGGAACTACTTTTTACCACCAACTCTCAAGTGTTCAAGTATAGATAGCTTTGTATAACTATGTTGCAAGGACATATTGTTCCATAAAAAGATATTATTAAATATTGGAATTGTTCATTTGCAACTCTGGACTGGTCTGTTTTACTTTAGTCTGGCATCAGTGTGAAAAAGTGTGTGAGTGAGTGAGTGAGTGAGTGAGTGAGTGAGTGAGTGAGTGAGTGAGTGAGTGAGTGTGTGAGTGAGAGAGTGAGTGACTGAGTGAGTGAGTGAATGTGTGAGTGAGAGTGTGAGAGAGTGAGTAAGTGGTGAGTGAGTGAGTGGATGAGTGAATGTAAATGAGTAGATGAATGAAGTAAAAAGACTTGAATGAATCTAATCCAAGCAGATGAGAGGTGGTCAAACTTACTTTAAATTATTTAAACTTTACATTCTTGGTATCAATTGTACTTTTTTTCCATCGAGGAAAAAACTTAAGAAAAAGGAGCCAACTCACCTGCTTGGAACACAGAAAAGTCCCATATTCACCAGAATCAGGCCCCCTATAAAACATAGCATATCAAAGTGTAAAAATACTGTATCAAGAGTATAAGAATTTTATAATATTCACATTGGTGAATATTATAAAAATCCCAACAAATATCAAAACAAACTCCCAATCTCTGCAAAAATAGGCTCTGGCAGAAGATAACTGTGACCCATAGTAAGAAATGTTAGCCAAGTTACAGTCAGGTCCAAGAATAGGATAAAAACATGCACCACAACGACACATAAAGACTGAGAATACATAAAACTGTAATGTACAAACGCACAAATCTACCCCATGCATCTCCTTGGAGCCACATCTCAAGATCAAAAAGGCTTGAGGGACAAAACCTTGGTTTAATCTCCAAGCAGATCATACGGTGGCAAGGCAGTATCCCGAAGTGGTGGCTAATGGACACTCCTCTGGCCGATGGATACTGCCTTGCCACCGTAGGATCTGCTTGGAGATGGCTAATGGACACTCCTCTGGCCAATGGATACTGCCTTGCCACCGTAGGATCTGCTTGGAGATGGCTAATGGACACTCCTCTGGCCAATGGATACTGCCTTGCCACCTTAGGATCTGCTTGGAGATAGCTAATGGACACTCCTCTGGCCAATGGATACTGCCTTGCTACCGTAGGATCTGCTTGGAGATTACCTTGGTTGTATAGAGTGAGAGTTTGGTTTAGACTCCCAATATCTGCTTGGAGATTACATAGAATCAATGTACAACATGGCGGGGCTATGGAACATGTGTGCCTTGCAGAAAAAATGTCATTGAGCAGAGGAATACACCTCAAGGTCATAATTCTACAAGATGGCGGTGATGAGGAGACGTCAGACATTACAGTACAGATCTCGGGATAAGCATCAAGTCCCGCGGGAGATCCCGCGGGAGTTTGCGGGATATCACGCGGGAGTTTGCGGGATCTTCCGCGGGAGTTTGCGGGATCTCCTGCGGGAGTTTGCGGGATCTCCTGCGGGATTTATCGGGATATCCCGCGGTACGAAATCCTCTCCCGCAACCCCGATCTTCGGTGTGAGACCTTAGGTTTCCGAAGGGCCGGCGCCGCTAGTTACTTGAAGTTGAACCGCGTTGACTACAGATTTTTACGCAGACGATGCGTGCATGTTTTAGTATGTTTTCAATGCATGCAAATAACAGTAGAGCAAATAGTATTTTTAACCAAACATTTCTTTTTTTTAATATCGGAAATCTGGTGGCTTAATAAGGTACAGAACGATAACAAAGTAATACAACCTTCTTGAACAAGTTTTGTGTCCGGCCTTGCGACGTGGACGGCTTTATTTTGATGTCACCCGACCCGCGCTATTTCAGATATAATTTTTAAAAAATCTATCGCATCGACGTGCCAAATATAAATCGCCACTCAAGTTATTTATTTTTCTCCTAGATAGGGGAGGTTGACGTATGGAGTTACGGAAGAGAGATTAAACATTGTGTAAAACAAGGGGGCGAAGCATAATTCAAGCGTTCTTTACGCCTCAAACTTTGATACATTTCGTGCGCCACGCAGTGTTCAGGGCCTGCATGGGGGTTACTGATTACGAATTACGCAAAATTTTCGCTATAAAGTTAAAGTTTCATAGCTGATTACGACTTTTACGCTTTGCGGCTAATGTACTGATTACGAATTACGTTGATTTTTGGGAAGGTTGCCTTCGGTTTACGAAGACAATGAATAAAAAAACGACCTGATTACGCCTTACGAAAAAGGGACGATGCAGACCCCCACGTGTTGGGCCGGGCGTTCCCACGCCGCGTCGCCATAGAAACCGCACGTCGCCAGCAGCGGCAGCGGCGCTGGCAGACTCCCCGGCGCCGA
>NW_017803547.1:136684-136849 GCF_001625305.1 Branchiostoma belcheri | reverse complement strand
TTGATTTTTGGGAAGGTTGCCTTCGGTTTACGAAGACAATGAATAAAAAAAACGCCTGATTACGCCTTACGAAAAAGGGCATGCAGACCCCCAGTGTGACCCCCAGTGTTGGGCCGGGCGTTCCCACGCCGCGTCGCCATAGAAACCGCACGTCGCCAGCAGCGG
>NW_017803547.1:135310-136518 GCF_001625305.1 Branchiostoma belcheri | reverse complement strand
CATGCGACATTGTAACTTTCTTATATCCCAATTTCATCCCAAAACAACGTTTTTCACATGTGAGGAGGCTAGTTCCATAGAGTGTACCGAGTGAATTTCAAGTTTTATGGTCTGAGAACGAATAATTTGCGTAAAATTTATCATAAACACGTTTAGTTCGGGTTCTCCAGTGTTTATTTATTTTTCGGGTTCTCCCGTGTCTTGGACGTGCGCTATCGACTCCGTTTTCATCTAGTTGGCTGACCCCGCAGCTGACAGAAGTAGAATGTTTTCCTACCGAAAGAAACTTTGCCAGCCGTGTGGAAGTACTTGCTCCTTGCTTTCAGGGTGATAGTAATCTATCGAAATTAATTATGGACATGGTCGTTGTTGATGCAAGAGTTTTTGGGGAGGGGGGAGACGCACGCCCCGGGATTTTGATGGGCAGACTTTTAATTGTCGCAATTCTTAATACTAATACGGAGACCTCTTGCCGCAAGCTACGAATGAGAAGACAACAGCTACAAGATTATGAAACACAACAACCACAAACTACTGCCGGTACGCCTCATAATTTTTATTTCTTGGTATCAATCTTGCCGAATTTACCGGAGACGGAGGGATTAGTACACGTTACATTGTATTCATTCACGGTAGTTTCTTAAAGTTTGCGCTGAACAATAGCTTTGAAAAAAAAGTAGCAGTTTTATAATAACTATGACCGCGTGAGAAATACCTTATACACATTATTTTCGTACATTCTTATGCTTCAACACCATTAAAATTGTAGCAAAATTGTAGCAAAGTTGACTGGCGTCAGACTCCATCGGCCCAGCACAGATCGCCCGGCAGGACGTAAAAATAAACATTTGGCACGCCGCCATCGCCGTTCCGAGCCGCGGTAGACTTCGGGGTCTCGCACCAAGTTTTTTCGCTACGCGGTACGCGGGACACGACAGGCCTCCCGAAAGAATACCGCGGGATATCCCGCAATCTCCCGCGTGATATCCCGCAAACTCCCGCGGGATATCCCGCAGTCTCCCGCGTGATATCCCGCAAACTCCCGCGTGATATCCCGCAAAATCCCGAATCCCGATGATGCTTATCCCGCGATCTGTACTGTAATTCTGTCAGTCAAAGTGCAAAAACAAGGGCATTTTGGGTAAGGCATTGAGTCTATATATTATCGCCAGGTTGCCGTTTAAAAATAGGTACAAAACATTAAAAAA
>NW_017803547.1:42339-135290 GCF_001625305.1 Branchiostoma belcheri | reverse complement strand
AGGAATACACCTCAAGGTCATGATTCTACAAGATGGCGGTGATGAGGAGATGTCAGACATTAATTCTGTCAGTCAAAGTGCAAAAACAAGGGCATTTTGGGTAAGGCATTGAGTCTATATATTATCGCCAGGTTGCCGTTTAAAAATAGGTACAAAACATTAAAAAAATGGTTAGGTTTACAAAAACACAGTTGTATAATGTGTAAAATGAGTCATTCTTTGAACTTATGTACATATTTGATAAGCAGAATTGAACCAGAGAGGTATATAAAGGAAAATCTAGTCCACAGTAAAATATTTTTCTTGCTTCAAAAAACTCATAAATTTTCATAAGTTTTTGCTTATTATTTCACTTATATCCCACAAAATATAGAATGATATGTTTTCCGCTTGTAAACTTATTTACAAAGTCATAATATGCAGAATTCTGTAAAAAGTTGAAAACCCCTTACGAGCCCAGTGATTTTGGCAATTCCCAAATCGCCCAAATCCGCGAGTGGGCTGGATCCTTACATTACAAGCGACTGTCTGTATCGGCACTTCCGGTTTCCAACAGCCCGAAATTAGGGTGTTTTGGGGTTTTACATTTGATACTTGATCGACCTACAAATCTGAACTTTTCTAGAAAATTCTGAATGTTTTCAACAAGTTTTCAACGGTTCTGTCGTACATTTTAAATGGTTTACAAACGCCACGGAAGAGAAAGGGCGTACTTTGAAGTTTTACTTGATTTTTCCGGGCTCTCGCGGTTTCGCCGTTTGCAGAACGCATCATTTTTCAGACACGAAGCTGCGAAGCTGCGGCAGCCGGAAGTGGCTATGTTGACAAACTCAGCGCTACTACAACAGCTCGTATCGCCGAATCACAACAAACTCTGAGGCGAAATCGCCGAATTTCTAACACAAATAACAAATCTCATGACATAAACTTTCCATAACTGCTTGTGAGGAGGAGAAGGCGTAGTTTTGGGGGGTGCTTTCGGCGGGCTTGGTCGCAAAAGTTGCCGGGCGGTTGTTGGGAGGGCTCCGGTGTTGCTCCGCGTAAACTTCGGCGCTCAGCGGTGCATTTTTCGGTCATTTTACAAGCAAAGGTAGAAAGATGGTAACCTTCCTCAACTCTGTAGAATACTGTGGGGCTAGGGCGGTTCATCCAGCCCGCTATAATCCAAATGATGCGGCCAGGCCGGCCCGAGAATACGCCGATCCGTACCGACCCGTTGGCCGGTCAGATTGACGCTTGCATGCCGAGTACGAACCGGCCTGGCCCCCGGGTCTGGCCCTGGTACTGACTGACACTTCCAGCCAGGGTTCCCCCGTCTGCTTTTCTCACGGTTAAACTTAAAGCCACACAAACATCGTCCGGTAACTTTTAGACTAATAAAACACTGAGATGTGCCCCTGTCCCAGGCCACCCCGACCAATTTAATCTGGACATTGCTCCGAAATTGGTACATTCCTCACAAAATCGGACATTCCTCCAGGTTTGAGCGTACACTCCTCCAGGTGAGCGGACATTCCTCCAGGTTTGAGCGTACACTCCTCCAGGTGAGCGGACGTTCCTCCGGTTTTGAGCGTACATTCCTCCAAAATCGGTGTACACTTCTCCGCGTGATTGGATATTTCGCCGACACCCCCGCCGGCTCAAAAGGCCGCGACGACAGTCAGTCCAACGGTCTCAGACACGCCGCGCCGTATAATACGTTGGCCGGTCAGATTGACGCTTGCATGCCGAGTACGAACCGGCCTGGCCCCCGGGCCTGGCCCTGGTACTGACTGGCACTTCCAGGGTTGCCTCCCTCTGCTTTTCTCACGGTTAAAGCCACAAACATCGTCCGGTAACTTTTAGACTAACAAAACACTGAGATGTGCCCCTGTCCCAGGCTCAAAAGGCCGCGACGACAGCCCAACGGTCTCAGACACGGCGCACCGCATGTACCATACATCATGGCCGGTCAGATTGCCGCTTGCATGCCGAGTACGAACCGGCCTAGCCCCCGGGTCTGGCCCTGGTACTGACTGACACTTCCAGGGTTGCCTCCCTCTGTTTTTCTGACTGAGTTAAGCCACAAACATCGTCCCGTAACTTGTGGAAAAGTACTGTAAACGCGTGTACTGTAAACGCGTGGGTGTAAACGCGTGTACTTTAAACGCGTGTACTGTAAACGCGTGTGCTGTAAACGCGTGTACTGTAAACGCGTTTACTGTAAACGCGTTTACTGTAAACGCGTGTCCTGTAAACGCGTGTGCTGTAAACGCGTGTGCTGTAAACGCGTGTGCTGTAAACGCGTGTGCTGTGAACGCGTGTGCTGTGAACGCGTGTGCTGTGAACGCGTGTACTGTAAACGCGTGTACTGTAAACGCGTGTACTGTAAACGCGTGTACTGTAAACGCGGGTACTGTAACGCGTGTACTGTAAACGCGTGTGGTGTAAACGCGTGTACTGTAAACGCGTGTACTGTAATCGCGGGTACTGTAACGCGTGTACTGTAAACGCGTGTGGTGTAAACGCGTGTACTGTAAACGCGTGTACTGTAAACGCGGGTACTGTAAACGCGTGTACTGTAAACTGTAAACGCGTGTACTGTAAACGCGTGTACTGTAAACGCGTGTACTGTAAACGCGTGTACTGTAAACGCGTGTACTGTAAACGCGTGTACTGTAAACGCGTGTACTGTAAACGCGTGTACTGTAAACGCGTGTACTGTAAACGCGTGTACTGTAAACGCGTGTACTGTAAACGCGTGTACTGTAAACGCGTGTACTGTAAACGCGTGTACTGTAAACGCGTGTACTGTAAACGCGTGTACTGTAAACGCGTGTACTGTAAACGCGTGTACTGTAAACGCGTGTACTGTAAACGCGTGTACTGTAAACGCGTGTACTGTAAACGCGTGTACTGTAAACGCGTGTACTGTAAACGCGTGTACTGTAAACGCGTGTACTGTAAACGCGTGTACTGTAAACGCGTGTACTGTAAACGCGTGTACTGTAAACGCGTGTACTGTAAACGCGTGTACTGTAAACGCGTGTACTGTAAACGCGTGTACTGTAAACGCGTGTACTGTAAACGCGTGTACTGTAAACGCGTGTACTGTAAACGCGTGTACTGTAAACGCGTGTACTGTAAACGCGTGTACTGTAAACGCGTGTACTGTAAACGCGTGTACTGTAAACGCGTGTACTGTAAACGCGTGTACTGTAAACGCGTGTACTGTAAACGCGTGTACTGTAAACGCGTGTACTGTAAACGCGTGTACTGTAAACGCGTGTACTGTAAACGCGTGTGCTGTAAACGCGTGTACTGTAAACGCGTGTACTGTAAACGCGTGTACTGTAAACGCGTGTACTGTAAACGCGTGTGGTGTAAACGCGTGTACTGTAAACGCGTGTACTGTAAACGCGGGTACTGTAACGCGTGTACTGTAAACGGGTGTGGTGTAAACGCGTGTACTGTAAACTGTAAACGCGTGTGGTGTAAACGCGTGTGGTGTAAACGCGTGTACTGTAAACGCGTGTACTGTAAACGCGTGTGCTGTAAACGCGTGTACTGATTAGTTGAACTCTTTGGCCTACGTAATTAATCCGCTCACACTGCGGAATGACCGCAAAATACACAACCAAGGTTATTTTTCAATGATCTATTGAAAATTAACATTTTAAAAATATTCGTTTATGGCAAAATGATATGTAGAGTAAATATCAAGTTGTTTTCAACACGAAATTGTGATAGTTTGCAAGAACTACTTTGTTGTAGCGGTGTAGCACGGGTGTGTTGTTCGGCCAGAAGTTCAACCAATTAGAAGAGACATTAGAAAACAACCTATAGTTAAGAATCTTTTGGACATGCCTATTAGTCAATCAGCAGCCAAACGTACAGTGCTCTGATTGGTCAATTTGTTTGAACCTCGGGTTAACTACCGTAATAGTTTCCCGCACGTAACCGAACAACACACCCGTCCAACACCGCTGTAACAAAGTAGTCCCTGCAAACTATCGCAATTTCGTGTTGAAAACCGCTAAATATTTAATCTAAATATTATTTTGTCATAAAGAAATATTTTTAGAATGTTTATTTTCAAAAGATCACTGAGCATTCACCATAATTATATATTTTGCGGTTATAGCTGTATCATTCCGCAATGTGAGTGGATCAGCAGCCAATTTGAAGCACTAATATTATTAGCTGCTAGAGGTCGCTCTTAAATAAACAATGTAAATTCGTATTGGCAATTTTACCACCGACAAGTACCATTCAAATCCGCCAGGCGGCATTTTTGACACGTGGCGAAAAATATGCGATACAGCGTGATAATCGACTGAACGGATGGCAGCCATTGAATTGTTTTCTGGACCGTACTGTGATGTTTGTTGGAGCAAAGTGGAGAAAGTATGCAATACAGGTAACTTCTATGAATTGATTAACTTCTGAAGACTCTTATCTTTCTAAATATCCAAGGTATCTTTGTCTGGCGTCAGTTAAACTGCTAAAAATCCAAAGAGACGAGGCTCGGCTCGGTGTTGAGTTGATCTAGCCTTGGTAACAATTTTTCACGGGCCTAATTAAATGGGTTTTACCGGCCCTTACTGTAAAAATCTGCCTTTTCCAGGCAGCCTATCTGTCAAGTCGGCCTTTCTGCTCACTGTCGTGCTGAAATAATCGAAACCGACCCCGTAAAAATGCCCCGACGTGCGTTAATGTGCCGGGCGGGAGGGGGGGCACTCCCAGCGCCGTAGAGATGCCGGGAAGCTCCCGATGGCATGATTACCAGGCTAAAACCAAGGCGCCTCCTTGTAATACTCGATAATACAGACGCCAGACAACTGAATTAGCCATGACCAACATATTCTGTGCAAGTGGCTGACTTTTATGTGATGAATTCCATGAAATTCACGGCGAAAACGTCACCGCGTTAGAGCAGCTATGTCCTCGGGACCAGCGGCAGATTCGCCCGCGCAAAGTCCCGTAGCGTCCCCCGCTCCGGTGGCTGTTGTACGTTAACTACACTTTCAAACCGGGAAAATTAGGCTTGGTTGTGTTTGCCAGGTCCGTTACTAATTTCTTTTAAGCAATAGGCACCCTATATGTCCTCTGAAACCAACCCCGTGAGAATCCCCGGGCGTACGAAATAGCCTGGGCGGGAGGGCAGCACTCCCAGCACCGTAAACATACCGGGGAGCGCCCGATGGTCTGGCTACCAGGCAAAGCTGATGCCTCCTTCTAAATATTAGTACTCTGGGGCAGAAAACTGAGAAAATGACCGCTGTGCAAGCTCTTAGAGATGCAATGTGCATTGTAGATTGTATTGTATTGTGTATCATAATTGTTATAACGTTATATATAGAATATTTCAGTATTTTTAACACGTTATTGTGATAGTTTTCAGGGACTACTTTGTGCGAGCGGTGTAAGACGGGTGTGTTGTTCGGCCCCCGTGCGGGGGGGGCGGGGGGGGGGTAATATTATGGTAGTAACCCGATGATCAAACGAATTGACCAATCAGTGCAGTCCCTCTGTAAAAATGAAAGCGTCCCCGACGGAGAAACGCCCGTTTAAACGCCCGTTTGTGGTGGCCGTTTGCTTGGGACGGCTGCCCGTCCCTGGCGGTAAACGGCGGCAACGGACGCCTTGACAAAGGCCAAAAACGGGCTAGGACGCCTCAAACGCCTGGGACGCCGTCAGAACTGTCCGTTTTCGACGCCGTCCGGGCGTTTCTTTCGGCGTTTGGGCGGCGTTTCCGACGGGCAACCGAACGGGCTCCCGGACGGGCTGCCGGACGGGCTCCAGGGCGGGTCCGGGCGACGCTTGGGACGGCACAGGTGGGATACAAACGGCGTGTCCGACGGCCGGACGGGTCTCTGGGGGGTGCTCAGTCATTGTGGACAGTGTGATCTTGCCGCTCCGACGGGGTTGGGACGGCGTTTCCGACGGCGTCCCGTCACAGAAGCCGCCGATATTAAACAATTGCAGATTGGCATCGAATCAGGTAACGGCCGCCCACATAATTTTGTAACAGTTGCCCTAACACTCCGGGATTAAATACAAGTAAATACAGAAAATCATGATCAAATGACAACGATTTTCTTCAAGAATATTCAGTCTGCGGCGTGACAAAATGTTGAACAGCGGCGAACATGTGACGGAAACTTGGCAAAATACGGCACCATTGTGAGCACATACAAACATAAAGGCCAGGGTGCAAAAATAGTATAAGTGAACTATTGTCAAAGTGGACATGTTAACGTCATCATCTTCCTTTATTAAAATATCAGATATTGTACAGTTGTATTCTACGTTGTTTCGTGCATTTTGAAAATTTCGTATCAAAACAACATTGACGGTTGCGTTTGGAGATGGCATCCGTGACGTCAGGACACACAGGCGGCCGTACTGCGTGAACTTGCCTCCGGATTTAAGTTAGATTTTTCATAGCGTGAACATTTTTACGGCATCATCATTCTTTATTAAAACAGCAGGTATTGTATACATCTATTCTACAAATCGTTCGTGTGCATCTTTTTACTTTGCGTTAAAACATCATCAAATTTCCGTTACCAGCCCGGCGCATGTCGCAATTGTGGGGAGGGCACGGCACTCGGCCCGGAGACGATGAACAAATAATGACAACAAATCTGCCCCAGAAATTAACTTGTTCTGCTGTTGTAGCAATTGTAACACTGTCTTACACAGTTCTTTTGTAAAATTTGACAACAGAAAATTCTTGTCCACTTACCGAGTCTCCTCGAAAAGAAAACCGCTGAGACAGATTGCTTCGGTGCACCCGAAATTCTGGCAGCCGCTGTTTACATTCTTGGAACACCTCGTTTGACATTTTAGTCAGTCGCTGGAGCTATCCAAACTTGTGTGCAGTATCGTCGAACGATATAGCTGCTTGTATAACTGAAATCCATTCTCCAAAATTGCACACAATCCAACAAAACGGAAAAAAACTCAGATCAACCGAGGAGACGTGTTTCCCCAGCCAGCCCGGTCTAACGGTTAAATCTAGCGCCTTCAAACTTGGCGCATGTGCGTTAAAAGCCTAAAACCCCGTGGGAAACATCGTTAAGCACGCCACTACACCGTACTGCCGGTGCCAATTAATTAATAAACGCCCGTTTCCATGCCGGACGCTTCAGGACGGGCTGGGAGCGACGGGGTGCCGTCACTAATTTCTGGGACGCCGTCCGGCCGGAGTTTGGACACGCTGCCAACTGTGCTGGGACGGTCAGGACGCCGTTTCCCGCTAAGGACGGGCAGGGACGGTGCCGGACGGGCGTTTCTCCGTCGGGGACGCTTTCATTTTTACAGAGGACTGTATGTCCAATAGATTCTTAACCAAAGGTTCAGAACAGTAGTCACAGATCTAGAATAGTAATCATGATATCTTAAAAGTTTTCCGATTTTTTTTTCAGGGATGATCAGACAGAAGGGACAAGTCCTGGAAACATCACCAAACCTCCACAAAGCTTTCAGTCCAGGGAAACAGTTAAGTTAAGTTGGTCACCTTTTCATGAGTATAAAATTCAAAGTTTGATTTTAGAAATTAGTACAGTACAATGAAACTTATAAGTTATATATAGCAGAGGAATATGATATGATAATGATGGTATTGGTATATGGTATGCAATTTATTTTGATTATACCTGATATTGTATGATACAATACAATTTTGCCATACCTTTTATGATATAAGTTACATGTAACACTAATTATTTTATTCTCTATTCGTTGGGATTCGGCTGGACACTTGACTGGCACAGTGATCTGACAAACAACAACACTCCTGGCCTTAAACTCCGATGCCTGTTGTCAATACCTTCCCAGATGGCTAATTCTGAACTCTGTACCAATATATTAGCCCGAACCCATACGTGCACCACCATGAAACCCGCTTGTCGATATCGCAACACAGCAACGCCCTGGAACCTGTAAAGTCATCTACAACATCACACAGAAGAACCTTCCTACCGGCCACAATAAAGCTCTATCTGGAACTCCCTCCAACAGGACATTGTAGCTATTAAGGACAGACATAAATTTAAGATCAGTGTTAACCGCCACCTCGGTAATATCGGACAGCGTCCTTGTGACAGCTGCTAAGCTGAGACTGGTATTGCATAGATAAAAAAACAACAAAAAAACAGAATGCCTGAGGCTGTTGCCAGGGCCTCCACTCTGAGGGCCAACATCTCTCTTACAAAATTTTATTACTTTTCCCAATTCGTATAATGTCCTTGGTAATGGTATACAGGGTGTATGTAATGCTTATTTGTCATTAGCTGATTTCGTACAAAATCGATAAAAAAGTGAAATCTGATGAGGCTGATCGTGACTGTCAAAAGAAGCAAATAATTATTGTTGCATTTCTATATTGCTTTATTTTATATATATATGACAGTTTCAGGAATGTAGGTGTAGGGCTATGAGATTGGTCTATTCAGTTGAGCAAATCTATACGGACAGACCACTGTGGAATCTGAGCTATTGGTGTGATCGAAAATAAAGTTTCCCACTTGAATAGCAATTTTTGTAACATGTGCTTCTTGTGTTTGTATGTTTTAATGAATGTTGACATGTTCACACACTATTAAGCATTGGATTTGAACTTCAGACACTTACAATGCATTAACTCACTCACACTCACTCACTCACTATCCAGGTTTTGATTATACTGTCCCAGGGGTGGGCAGCAGCAATTAAAACTATTAAAAATGGCTTTAAACAGGGTACGAAAGAATTTATCAGAATTTTCGGGAATTCATACGATCCTTACTAGAAACATACGAATTTTACGGAATACATAAGATCCTTAGGCCACACCAATTTAATTTGTTGGTTCTCGGATTCGCCTCTTCGTTTTTTTCTGATTTGAAAAAAAAAAATTTTGATTCTTTTCCTGAATCAAGTGAAAAATGCTCATGTTTTGCCCCCCAACAGTTGAGGAAAGTCCTTTTCTTCCTAGTTGTTACAGTTTTCTCATCTATCATTGCAGTGGTTTGATTAAAAGTTCAAAATTCAATGTTTAAATTTTAACCCAGCCTTTTGTGTTGACTTCATGGCTCATTTCGTACCATTTAAGCCTATAATAGGATGCCTAGACCTGTTTTTATTTTTATTTTTTTTCGCCCTGTCGCTTCATATTTTTTCTGAAAAAATCCGAGAACCAACAAATTAAATTGGTGTGGCCTTACTAGGAAACATACGAAGTTTACGGTTACATACGATCCATTAACGTTACGCGGAATACATACGATCCTTACTAATTTGGCACCCCTGTTAAAGTTAGCCCCAAAATCGTCAGGAAAAGAGGGGCGTGCCACTTTACACGCCCCCCAAGTGTGTTGATGCGTTTCAGCGGCTGTTTTTCCCGGCATATCGGGTAGAGTAACGTGTGTTTTCCACAACCACAACGTTTCCATGCCTGGGCCGACTTGTCAATGGAGAGGTCAGGGGTCATTTCATTCGTAACCAGCTCACATTGCGGAGTAATACATTAATAACCTTAAAATATATAATCATGGTTTATTCACAATAACCTATAAAAGATTAACGTTTTTAAAGTAATCTTGTATTGTAAAATAATATTTAGAGTAAATATTAAGCTGATTCTAAGGCGAATCGTTGATAGTTTGGTGGGACTACTTTGTTCGAGCGGTGTAGCACGGGTGTGTTGTGAGGCGCATGTGTAAATAGAGAGCGGTGTTTGAAAAGTGTTGAGGGAACATGGCGTAACTATGCGCATTTCGCGCCAGGTAAGGCACCCAAAACCTCCCCAAACTCTCTCTTTCTTGGTATAATCTTTAAGACAAGGCGGTGTCACGACTTAAGGTGTTCGTATCTCCTTCTAGATGCTGCGTTCGAGGGCGGGGGTGTCGCCGAAGCTGGCAGAATGGTTGGACTTGTCGGATCTGGGAATAGGTGAGTTCTTGTGGCGTGTCTTGGACACCTGGACCGCTATCTTGGACACAGCAAACTTCTTACCGTGTTTGGGACATTCTTATCAGTTCAGTGGGCCATTCTGAGATAGCATTGCTGCTCTGTTTTAGACAATCTGGCCGCTAAATTGTCAAGTTTGGACAAGTTTACGAAACACCCTTAAGATTAGGTCGACCTTAGCGTTTTAAGAACGTACTTAGTACTATTCAAGACTATAGAATAAGACATGAGTCTGCTTTGCCCTTAAGACATTTGACAGTCTACCAGGGAGACTTTTTAAGACATATGAAGGTTAATTTTGTACCTGACATTCTAAAATTGGGTCATTCTTCTTAGAAACGGTACAATTTTTTACGACCTCTCCTCGGTGTTTTTTAGAACTCACACAAATCATAGTAACCTTATCTTACGCAGCGGGTCGCCTTTCAGCGAGCCGTTCAACATTTAATCGGTCTTTTGTTCTGAAAACGTAAAGAATCCCTGGGGATCTTAGAGTGGGAACGATGTCTCATTAATCATGCCTTTATACAGTAGGGCCGACGTGGAATCCAGTTGTCTGAAGATTATATACTAATTATACAGCAAGAAGGACATTAGTAAATGTTAGGGTCTGCATGGGGCATAGTGATTATGAATTATGCAAAAATTTTCACCGTCGATTATGAATCACGTTAAATTCTCAGAGCTGATTAAGAATCATTTTGTGTTGCGGCTAATGTACTGATTACGGATTTCGATGATATTGGGGCAACTGCCTACGAATTACAAAGACTAAAAAGGCCTAATTACGCCTTACGAGAAAAGCATGCAGGCCCAGTTTAATATCAGTTGTGGTGTATTCAACCCACAATCTGCAAGAAGTTCAAATTTTAAATCGAACAAATGCATGCTTCTCTTGTCTGGTCTCAGATTTTACAATCTTAGAATTTTAAGTGGACTCCTAGAAGAAATTTAAAGGCGGGAGAAATCTTAAAGTCATCCTTGTCTTAAGTCCCCTGACACACCTGTCCCTGGGAGAGTGGACACCTGCTGGTTGCCAGGATACGGGAGGCGAAGTGTCAGAATTGATCACCTCATGTTTACCTTGTCTGAACAGGTGTCTTTTGAAGTTTAGAAAAACAGGATTAACCCCATGTGGAAAGTCAATATGAACATTTAATACAGGAACCTTTTAGGTTACTCAGGTGTAATAATCAATAATATTGAATGTTACTACAGTAAGTGCTATATGAGAGTGGATAGGAAGAGAAATATCAGGCTACTAGTATCTTTTTTATTTGACTGTAATATATTCAATACACTATAATAGATGAAGGACAGGCGGCAGTATAAAATTATGCCATTATAGCCAATTCAAGTACATGTACATGTAGACACAAGAAAAATCCTGCTAACTGTACATGACGCTATCTTTCAATATATCAAACCACTAGATATCCCATTGTAATTGAAAAACTTACTAAAAGCACACTCTTATACTAGTACCTGAATGCTACGTAGTCTTTTGTAAAGTAGATTGAATCTCATACTAAGTTGTTCAAATTTGAAGATGTTATGCTAAATATCATGAAATATACCGAAAATAGTTTTATCATCAGTTTGGTAGAGCATTCATCTTGTGTAAAAGAAATCCCTATATCATTTGTAGAAGTTATTCCACAAATTCTAAACTTCATCAGCGTAAATTCCAAAATGATGTTAACTATGTACATTTTAATTACCTTCGCCAAGAAGGTTATGTTTTCAGGGGCGTTCGTGTATGTGTGTGTGTGTGTGTCTGTCAACACGATAACTTGAGAAGGCCTTGATGGATTGTCTTGATACTTGGTAGGTGGGTAGGTCTTGATGAGACCTCAAAATGATTAGATTTTGGGCCCCCTAGCGGCTTGTTATGGTACTGCAGCTGAACTTCCGGTTTTGATATCTCATGATCTAGACATGCTATGGTGATGAAATTTAGATGGTAGGTAGCTCTTGTGCTGGGGAAGAAGTGATGTGAGTTTAGGCCCCCTAGCGGCTTGCTCTGGAACTGCAGCCATATATTCTTGAAAATATTCAAAAGGGGATAACTCAAGAACCGGTTCACGGATCGTCGTGATTTTTGGTATGTAGGTAGCTTACGTGATCCTTCATATAATTATGTAACAATTATACAAATATGGATATAATTTGCATAATTTATGGGGAAATTCTATAAATCAGCTGCATTCCATGATAGGACAATTAAAGCTTGTGACATTGGTAATTTACAACGAGAGAAAAACAGGAAGATATTGATTATGTTAATAATGACCTAATTTGCATAATTAATGAGAAAATTTTATAATTATGTAATGATAACTGCCTGGAATTTCATACTTGTGGTATTTGAAAGTTAAATTGAGGTGAACATCATTAAACATAATTTATTCAAATCAGGACCTCATTTGCATAATTTATTAGGAAATACTAGAATGCATTGTTTGTTAATATAAGACTGTTTTTTTTGGTTGAGATTATGATAAAATGATATAATTCATGAAAATTAGGTTCCTATTTCTTAAATCAGGGGGGAATAATCCAATCTATAATTTGTCAGTCATAAAGATTAACATCATTTGGCGAAGGTATGAGATCGGGGAACTCTAGTTGTTATTATTTTCTCCCCTGTAGTTCTTCTGGAGAAGTTGAACATGTGCCCACGGCTGCAGGCCTTAGTTATTGTATAATTTTGAACATATTATATGTTATTATTGAATGTCTATTGATTTTCCACCATACTACAGTCCTGCTGGAGAAGTTGAACATGTGTCCACGGCTGCAGGCCCTGCTGCTGAGAGGGAACCACATCGAGACAGTCCAGGGTCTGGAACCCTGCGCAAACATCTGGTACCTTGACCTCAGCAACAACGGGGTGAGGAAATAACTTTCCTGTCATATATTATGTTATTGTTATTACCCCAGTATATTTGTTATAATTGTTATTGGGTGGGCCGGCTACTCTCTCTTTTCAGCCAAGGACTGAATTGTGAGGAGCTTACAATTATTGGGGCTCAATAGCAAGGGTCTGGAGTGGCTGCCTTCCCCACAGGTGTGGCCACAGGACTTTAAGTTTAATCCAAGTTCACATCAGTCCTCTTCTCTTTTCTTTAACGTGCTTGACGTGTAGCTCTCCTCAAACATGGGACATCTTTACCTCTAATCCAAGAAGACATCCCTAACTGAAGCCAGAAATTTTTGACTCATTTTCACCTGAGTTGAGTGAGAAAAGAAGTGTTAAGTCACTTTCTCAAGGCCACAACATTGTAGCCTGCTTGGGATTCGAACCCAGAACCTAACTAATCTCCTACATAACACCATTCATCCCAGTAACCAGGTGTCTGCTACTCAACTATGAAACAAGATTGAAGCAAAACAAATCAAAATACTTAAAGTCCTTCTCTGTGTCTTTTCACGGGCATGTATTGTTGTTTCTGATCAGAGTTACATGTACTGTAGCAAAAGTAGGTCCAAGAAACAGATTCAGATTATTTTTTCTGTTGGTAACTAATCTTCCACATAACACCCTCATCCCTGGTATGTTGATTCACTGACCTCGGTGTCTTATAAGATGAAACAACAATGAAGCAAAGAAAATCAGCCCTTTTCTCTATGTCTTTCTCCTGGTATAGTGTCAGACTTAGCGACAGTAGGTATTATGAGATTGAAGAATTTTTTTTCTGCTAGTAACTAATCTCCCATTTAACACCAGTTATCCCCTGGTATGTTTCATGCTGAAGTGCCTCACAACCCGACTGTAAAGTAACTTTGAAGCAAAACAACTCAGATGGCTTAGTCCTAAATTCTCTTTGTCTTTTTAAATGCCATGTTGTCCCTGAATAGGAATAGCAAAAGTTGCTTAACTAAGGTCTTAGAAATAGAGGTACTTGTAGGAGGCATTTTTCCCTGTTATTTTTATAGAGCACTCTTTTCGTGATTTAATTTAGATATATCTGGTCCATGACTCAAGTATGAAACAAAAATGAAGCAAAACAAATCAGCAAATTTAAACTGCCCTCCCTTTCTCTGTTTCCTAAAATTCCCCGACATGTTGTCTGTGATTAGAGTTTAATCCCGGTCTTTAGTGGAGCCGTTCTCGTGTTGAAGAGAAAATTGGGCCGTGTTGGGAAACTAGACACCAAGTCAACATAGCAATGTTGTCAGACCACTAGTGGTGCTGTGTAGTCATAACACTGCAGGGATGGGGCTGTATTTACACCTGACTGAATATACCTACCTGTAGTTACACCTGTCTGCAGGTACACCTGCCTGTAGCTACAGGGGAAGTGGTACATGTACTGTACACCTGTCTGCATTTACAGGTGAAATGGTGACTGTATACCTGTTTGTATAGGTGAAACAGTATGTATAATATACCTTGACTGTATATATACCTTCCTGTATTTACAATGTGGGAAGGTGCTGTTTTCGATGAAAATTCTGTACAATAATGTATAACAGATTGAATCGTACTCTCAGACATAGGATGAGAATGTAATGTATCATTACAGCAATGATAGGCTGTAGTTATAGTCAGGAGCTAATGACAGGTTGTGTGCAATGATCTAGTGGTTCTGAACCAGGTGGTCCAGGGTTTGAATCCCGGCTGTTGTCGGGCCTATCTGTATGTCAGTCCGTCTGACAATGGAGAGAAAAGAGTATCATTTGTATAATTTACCACTGGTTGATTTTGAACAAACCCTTCACTCAAACCAGATAATGGAAGTGTCAGTATCATTTTTACAGTATCATTATCACTATATTTGATAAGTGGGTACTTTAACTATTAGCAAACACCTGGATCTTGTCAGGTTGAAAATTGCTTAATATGAGAAAAAGAAACAGGCTCAGATTTATATTTATCAGTGTTATATCCCTGTGATTCAGCCAGCGTAGGGGTGTTTTTATGGGGGGGGGGAGAAGCTTCATAAATCTTCAAAAAATGAAAATATAACTTCAGAATGAATCTACATGTATAGCAAAAGGAAAACAAAAACTGTGCCCCAATAAGCATGAAAAAGTGTCTCAGGGGGTTATGAGTTACAAAATTTTGGGGGGACAATATCAGACCCCCTGCTGTGTTCATATTTTGGGGACTGAGTCAATGCTTGACTTGTGCCGCATAAAGTTGCCCATCTGTACACGTGACCCCTATGCTGTGATTGTGAAAAAATCCTGGTGAGAACCCTGATAGCAGGTGTTTGAGCCTCAGTGGGAGGCTGGAGACCAGGGGTAGGTGTAACTGAACCGTAGGTGAAAGTGCGTATAACCAAAACAAAACCTGCGATAACAAAATACCCGTGACATTACTTAAAAACACCCACAATACCACAGGTTTCCTCTAACTCTACCTGATATGTGTGGCATTATAGGATTCAAAAGAAGCGTTAAGAGAACTGCTCTTTTGATTCTTCTGTATCTTTGATGTGAAAGTTTGATAGAATTTCAGAGAAACCTCATCGGATGCTATTGGAGTTGGATGACTTTTCATCATAATTTGTCCGTAAACATATTGGTTGGATGCTATGTTATGGGTTAAATACTAGCTTTTCTTTCTCAGTTTCTTGGTCAGAAAACCAATGGACCTTGACATTGTAATCGAGTCGCCGAAAGTGCGTAGTTTTAGCCAAAACATCGCTTTATCCCGTGAAGTTGTTTTAACAACAAAAGCTGTACCTGATATGTGTACTATTGTCAAATACCAAAATAAGCATTAAGAGAAAACTGTTCTAGGACCTGTGTATCCTTTGAAGGAAAAGTTTGATTTGAGTATTCCAATATACCAGACTGAGTAAGTAACTATATACTTTTAGAGAAAAACCAGCTTAATTTCAGATGATCTTATATTGATATGATGGTCCAAAACTTAAATCTGGTGAAAGTTTTAGGGGAAAGCCTTGCTAAAGAGTGCAGAAGCAATGTTTTGGGTTCAATATTAACTATTTTCCCTGCTCTTAGTGGAAAAGCCGGGAACCAATAGACCGTGTAATAGAATCACCGGCAAAAGTGGGTAAAACCAAAACATTGGTCTAACGAAAAACCCGCAACGTTGTTGCAACAACACCAACAATGCCACAGGTTTCCCAGCCCACCTTTTGTCTCACCTGCCGGGGTATTGTTCTCACCTGAGTCATGGATCAGCACGTGTATTGTGTTACCTGGCGAGTATTCAGACACACGGGACCCGAAAACTATGGGGGAGTTTTCAGTACAAAGCTTGAGTTCACCTCAGCGTTTAACCCCGCTTAGTTACACAACGTGGGGGTTAATGTCAGGTGTTCTATGTCTCACCTGTTAAACTCACCTGTCGGGGGAAGTTCAGGTGTTTGGAGCTGAAGTGGGGAACTGTTTTCTTAAGGTTCATGCCTCGTCCTTCAAGTCTGGTGTGAGAAAAAAAAATGCCCACCTGACAAGTTATACTTGAGACGTCCTGCCACTTGCACTAAATGTGTTTCCATACAAGACAGTGTGGCAGTGTGTTGGGGTGTGATCAAAACAGAAGCAAACAGTAAAACAAATAAACAAACCCTAGTAACTTAGTAAGACTGTCTGTCGCCTTTTTCAGGACAACAAAAACTGAAAACATCAGATGTAAAAGCCCTGGGACTGGTTGTCAAATAAAGAACCTACTATATTGTAATTATATTATAGTATAATAATTATATACAGTCTCTTGACAATCTGATGAAATTATTCATGGAAGCCAAGTAACAGACTGAGTCTGCATTTAGTGTTGAATGCAGAAATGGCCTCTTATTTTACATAGGTAAGCTTCAAACACAAGTTTAGGATTTGTTTCAGATTTCAGAAAATCAAATCTCTGTTGCCAAAATCATAAAAATGTTGTAATTTAATGCTGTAAAATTTAACTCTCAAAACATTGTCATCAACACTTCTTTTTCAACAATGTAGAATTTCAAAACAAAGGCCTTTATTAAAAGAAAATGAATGGTACAGGTGATTTCATTTGACACTCTAATAGACTAGAGAAAAAAGGGCTTGGAGCCCTGAGGGGAACACCCTTCCTAACCTGTCCCCATGACAGTTTTCCAAAGTTCTACAGTCTGACTTAGCCCAGTTCTGTCACAGTAAGCCAGTCACCTGTAGTATAAAAGTTTGTTCTGGAGTTAATAGGTTTGTGGTGGCAGCTTAAAACAACCAGTCCTGTAGATTAATTTTGCACTAAATATTGTAGCCCTTTAAATTTACACCTTATAGTTACAAAGTTGAATGATTTTGTGAAAACCTTCCATGGTAATATAACAGATCATAATGCACATCCAGAGTTAGCCCAGTTCTGTCAAGAAGCCAGTCACCTGTAGTATAAATTTAAAGTTTGTTCTAGAGTTAATAGGTTTGTGGTGGCAGCTTAAAACAACCTGCATATTAATTTTGCACTAAATATTGTAGCCCTTTACAGCTTATAGTTACAAAGTTGATATTGTGTGAAAACCTTCCATATGGTAATATAACAGTTTGTTCTGACTTAATACGTTTGTGGTAGTAGCTTAAAACACCCTGCAAATTAATGTTGGACTAAATATTGCACTTTGGACAAATGTTTGTAGCCCTTTACAGCTAATTTGTATAAAGTTGATATTGTGTGAAAACCTTCCATGACACCTAACAGATCATAATGCACATCCTGAGTTAGCCCAGTTCTGTCACAGTAAGCCAGCCAGCTGTAGTATAAAAGTTTGTTCTGGAGTTAATAGGTTTGTGGTGGCAGCTTAAGTGGTTTCAGGTCGTGGGTTGTCCTGTTATCCAGGTGAAACATAAGATGTCTTAAGGTTACCAAGGAGTCAGGGTTGCTGGTTAAGGAATTTGGAAGAAGAAACAAAGTGCTTAAGGGTGGTGAATTGCCAATAAAAAGGGAACAGGTGGCAAAATTGCTACCTATAGTCATACAAATTGAATGTTGAATCTGATCATATGTATCTCATCTCACCTATCCCTCAGTCTAATTATCTGACTGTTGGGACACCACAGATGACCTGACAACTGCCCTTCTCAGTTTTCTGTTCTTCTTAACATTTCACTTAGTGTCGTGCCTGTCCATATACATGTACCTATCTTTTCCATTGCCCCTGAAGTGTACTTGGTAGTAAGTTCTAGTAAATGACAAATTTTTAGACATCTCAATACTGGATTAAAAACTGCTAACTTGTTCTTTTCTGAGATACTGTACGTAGTAGTTGGTACATCCACCAATTTATATATTAATGACTGAGTGTGTATTTTGTACATCATGCATCAGGTCTGATTAATCAAATGGAGGCACAAAGAAACTGACAAATAAACAACCAAAACGAAATACTGATTTAGATCTTCTTTATCCCTGATTTATAGGTGCGATTTCTGGACGGTTTGTCGCGGTTCGTTGCCATGGGAACCCTGATCCTGTCGAACAACGACCTGACCTGGGAGGAGCTCGGCAAGATCCGCCAGCTCCACATCCTGGAACTCTATCTCCATGGCAACCAACAGATGGAGAAGGACACCTACTGTAAGTATGACCTCTCAAGGTCATCTGGAAACTATCTGAGTTATAAATTGTATATTAGTTTGATCAATAATATCTTGTACACACGGCCAGTGTTGTACATCCTGGAACTCTATCTCCATGGCAACCAACAGCTGGAGAAGGACACATACTGTAAGTATGATTTCTCAAGGTCGTTTGGGAACTTTATCAATACATGTATCAGTTCTAAATTGATTATTATTTTGATTGATTGATTATAGCAACTTGTACACACTATCAGTTTTGTACATCCTGGAACTCTATCTCTATGGCAACCAACAGCTGGAGAAGGACACCTACTGTAAGTATGATTGCTCAAGGTCATCTGTGAATGAAAATTGATTATTAGTTTCATTGATCAGTAAGTTGTTATCAGTGCTGTACATCATGGAACTCTATCTCCATGGCAACAACCAGCTGGAGAAGGACACATACTGTAAGTATGACCTCTCAAGGTCATCTGTGAACTGAAATTGATTGTTAGTTTCATTGATCAGTTCTGTTATAATACTAGTAGTAACTTGTTATCAGTTTTGTACATCCTGGAACTCTATCTCCATGGCAACAACCAGCTGGAGAAGGACACCTACTGCAAGTATACAACCTTTCAAGGTCATTTTGGCATAGCAAAAATGTTGTGTTTACTGTTCCAGTCCTGAAAAAATTAGGGTCGGTAGGTAGGGATTATCATTCTGTTTTCTTTCTTTTTTCTTTTCAATTAGATTATGATCTCTAGTGATCCAAGTCTTATACAATACAATTTGTTTGAGGACTTGCATGAGGACACTTATATTTTCAATGTCAATGTTGGAAAACCGATTGTACAATGTTTCATCACTCAGGTGTCAGATCAAGGACAAGATAGAGAATGTCCCTTGCAGGGGTCCACCTCAAAATAAAGGCTAGGGTTGGCAGTTTTTTCTAGGATCGGTCGCAAAATAGGAAACACAATTTTCCTAGACCTTGGAAACTACTGTTATCTGTTCTTGATCATTATTGTTTTGATTGATCAATAGTAGCTTGTTTGTCGCCATCAATCCCCAATTGTAGTTTGCTGAAATTTCCAAATTACATGAAAAATTGAACCACTTAACCACTTAAATTTTCAGTCAAAATCAAGAAAGTCAGCTGAACTTTTCGAATTGACTATGACATTCTGATTGAAATATTTTAGCCACCAGTCTTGTTCTAGTGGGCAACTTCTATGTACACAATTATTTCTGTGGAAGCCACTGAGACAGAACAAGTGCTGTCAAGTACAGGGTAGTTATGTACACACTGTGAAGTTTAGTGCTTTTAGTCAAACACTTAACCTGCAATCTAAGATAACAGCTGAGCTAGAAATAGACCCAAAGTTTCTACTGTTGTCTTAGCTGATTTACACACTACACTTGTCTGATAAAACAGTTGTGAACAAGGACTGACAGTACAGATAATATCCTAAAAGGTTGAAGTGAAATGCTCACAATTTTTCAATTCTTTGTATAGAAAAATGGCAGTCAAACCTGTCTATAGTGACTGTTGGCTCATTTTTCGTGAAATATAGTATGTAGTGGGAAAGTGAAGAAAGCAATGATGAGGTTCGATTTGTCTCATATCAAGTCGTGAAGAGGCTGCAACAGCATTTTTCACATTTAAATGAGATCGGGCCTGTCCCAATTTCTAGTTAAGTCTTAACAGTTATTAAGATTGATGAGAAGGCTCCTATACTTGGTAAAACCAGACATGACTGGGTCAGGGTAAATACTGCTGTATTTGTTCACCTGACAAAGATACATTGACTTCCTAGTAGCTCAATGGGCTCAGCCCAGTAACTGTGAAAAATCTTTACTTCTAAGGGAGATTGTGATTTGTTTGCACCAATGTTGATCTCTAAAATTTTGCTAATTGTAATAATTCTTACCTTCATGTTTGTGGTTAGGTTTGTGTATGGGCAAGGGTATCTGTGGTTGATCAGCATAACAGATAAAAAGAATACTAAATTAAATATGTTTTGATGACTGCTTTGTTGGTAGTTATTCATGTGGTCAATTGGTACATGACTATTGACAAACCTGACCACCTGGCCAAAATTGTGGCCACTGTTTTGGTGATAATTTTCCCATTGACATACAGTCAACAATTCTACCTATAGTGACCACCTGTCCACATAGTCCAGATTTTATCAGTCCCTTGAGTGGTCCTCAGTTTTGACTATTATCTGTTCTGATATCTTTTGTGCAATGCCGATGTGTGTTTATGGGTGTTATTGTATGTTTGTTGGTTAGTTTGCCCAGGAGATAACTGGACCCAGCCTGGGCAGAACGATATTTGCCCACCTGACAAAGGCCCATCGATTAGCCTGGCTGGGTTGTTGGTTCTGTGATTTGTAACTGTGTCTGTCGCTGACTCGTGCGCGGCTGTTAAGCTGTGGTGTTGTCCCAGCCCCACTCTGTACATAGTAACCTGCGGTAATTGTTGTGTAATTTGTACTCGTAAAGAAAGGAGCATTCAACACGGAGGCCTATTTTGGGGAGGGACGTTGTGGGTAGTGCTTGAAGAGCTTTGTTCTTCTCCCTAATAGTTTTATGTCTTTTTGCTTGCAAAATACAAGAATTGTGAAGTACATGTAACATAGTAACATACAAGTCACATGATGTTATATTGTAAACCTTTTTGGTATATTCTTGAAATGTATTATTAAATTCTCCTTTTCAGGATGGAAAAAAAACACAAAGTTTAACATGTTTAAACCTGTGATTTAGTATCAATGATTGAAAAGCTGCTATATTGTACCTTTAAGTTAGTTTCTTGATACAAGGAAATTAAATCAATTATTTGAAATATGGTACCATTAGCTGGTGTGTTATGCTTCACTAGTTTTATAAACTGTTTTTCCCTTTGTTCCCAGACCGTATCCATGTAATCGACTGCCTGCCTCATGTGTGGATGCTAGATGGGAGACTCGTCACATGTAAGTCAAACTTGCTTAATGCACCTTCATGTACCAGAAAACTTAATGTAGTGTTTGGTATAATGATGAGAATAATTTGAAATAAATTGAACTCAAAATATTTATCTGTATGAAAAAAAGCTCCCAAGAATGCCTATGGTTGTCAACGTTTTGCATGATTCAGACATGAAATAAACTCATTGTTCCTCCTAATTCATATATATGTACATAATAAGGGCATTGGCATATGATCCATGTTCTGAGAAAGAGCAACTGTACACAGCAATTTCAGGGAAAAGAACAACAGTTACTGTATGTTATATATCTGCGGCACCTGTCCTTGGTGCTGATTGTGTATGCTTCCTTGTTCTGGTGATGCTTCACTACATTTACATGCATGAAGTGATTTCAGGAGATAAGTACATTCAGTGTTGTGTATATCTTTTGTTGCAACAAGGATGGCAACTGGTAGCACTTATCTTATATGAAACATGTGTGGCTTGTGTCATAATTTGGTCTTACCCTGATACTCATATCATAAGATGTAAGTTGATATCTGATCAGTGAAACCTAAGTGTAATACGACCCTCCTTGATCTGGTTTCCCCCAGCTGCTGAGAGACTGCAGGTGACTCAGTTCTTCCAGGACTCTGCCCTGACAGATCATCCTGTGGTGAGGAACACTTTCTCTTCTTTAAATTTCTTCTATTAATGTGTCATTTGAACTTCATCCAAAAGGTTCATTGTATACACACAGTATATGAGTGTGTATATGTGTGTGTTTGTGTGTGTGTGTGTGTGTGTGTGTGTGTGTGTGTGTGTGTGTGTGTGTGTGTGTGTGTGTGTGTGTGTGTGTGTGTGTGTGTGTGTGTGTGTGTGTGTGTGTCTGTGCTTTTAATAGTGGCCTCAGTGTCTAAACAATATAATGCTGAATGAGACTAAGATAAGCCTATCTTAAAATATCTTTGTATTGTATGTTGTTTGTTGCAGAGACATAAGCTGTCCACAGGCTTTACCCCCACTGTTTTTAAGTCACTGGAGCTGTATGGGATATTTGGGGAAAAGGTATTAATGTTTTACCTATTCTTTTCAAGTTTGAACTTGTGTGTATTTTCAGTTATGCAATTTATATTGATTTCGTTGAAAGCACAGCTCAATTGACGGTCATGATTTAAGAATTTGCTTGTTTTCTCTTCACCAGACGACACATCTAAGGTCCAGATTTCCACTCACAGACACTATGAACATAGGTAAGGCTACAGTAGCTACTGTACTATGATTCAGATTGTTTGCACTCCAAAATATGAAATTATCTAAATCTAAAAGTTGTTCTTCTTAAAAAGTGATGCATCTTTTCCACTCAGAATCTACCTATGATTTAGGCATTGTCAGTGAATTGTAAATAGTGTGTATTAATTCCTTGAATCTTTTTTTAACTACCCTATGATAAATGTGATCATTGTACATGTCTGTTTCTGTACCTGTATATAGTTGGTGTAGGAGCCCTGGAAGGGAGCTGAAGGGCATCCCAATACATGTAAACTGAAATGGAACATATATAACAGTTCTGAACACATTGTAACAGGGCTAGCCCTTTATAATAGCCTCCGGGTAGTTGGACAGTCCAGGCTGTGTATCTGTTTAATATACAGTTTCACTGTTTGATAAATCAAATCAAACTATACAGGGTGTCAAAATACATGTTGGTAACTGTGAGTTTACATCACTATTCCCCAGATTTAGACAAGCGCAGACTGAAGTACCTGGCCTTCAATGTACAGGAGGATCTGCTGTTAGAGAGAGAATACTCCAGAAGGTAGGCTTAGAAAATCAATGTTCTCCTTCCTTTAGTATTCATTTGTTGCCAAAATAACACTCAGCAATAATTAAGTTTGTGTATACAAAATGTACATGTATATCCTCAAATGAATGGTACACTAAAACTGTGTACTATTGATATTACATGGAAGTAAGCTATGATCCACTATTTGTAGTTTTACTCAGTGTAAATTCTTTAAAAAAAGAGTGTGGCGTATTTCCCATATGTTAACATTGAACCTGTATGTTTATTATAATATAAATGTTGAGCCTGTATAAGACTTCAACTGACTCTTTACAAAATTTATCCAGTTGACTGTTCATTATTTTTTGATTACCTTATATTCTACCTGTATCTCTAACCTTCATCAAATTGAATGTAGTGGAAGAATAGCTTTCTTTTACCTTAAACAGAACTAACTTAAAGACACATTTTCACCTTTTTACAGAACTTTGGACGTCCCGATTTGTCCGACGTTCCTGGAGGATTTGATTGACATGCGTCAACATGACAGGGAGAGATGCAACATGCTGCTCTTATTGTTTGTGGTAAGTTTTGTGCTTTAGTAAATTTTTTTTTTTAACGGTGTCGCTCAATGCAAGGCCATTTTTGGCCACTTCTAGGCATAGAGCTACAGGTACAGAACTGTAACAGCAACTCTTCTCCCCGATTTAGAAACATCATGATTGAGACCAGCCCAATTTCTCACAAGTAGTGAGGACTAACTGACCCAATAGGAGAAGCAGGGGTTATGAGGCTGGTCGGGAAAATTCCCTACCCCTTTTAGACCTTAATGGTTTGTTCCACTTCCGCTCACGTGGGTTCTTTAACGTGCTTGAGGTGTGTCTCTCCTCAAATACGGGACCTTCATTTTAACGTCCCATCCGATAAGACGCCCCTAACCGAAGCTAGGTAGTAGTACTCATTTTCACCTGAGTGAACTGAGGAAAGTCATGTAAAGTACCTTGGTTACTAAAAGTTTAAAATGTAGAAAGTGATCTGTTTGTAGTGGTTATCTGTGTAAAATGTGCCAGGTGAGTTATTCCCTGCTTATATAATGAGGCCGTGTTTATAGAAGTTATTTGAAACATGTTGACAAGAGCCATGAGGGTAAGTTTTTTACAACCACATAGTACATACAAGATACAAAGTCAGACATGTAGGGTCTACAGCAGTAAAAAAACATCTACAGCAGTAAAAAAACAGAGTTGCTATATACAACTGTCCTTTGGAGTAACACACCAGCTAGTGTACAAGTCATTGATGTAGTGTGATTTTGTGATTATCTGACAGTGTGTAAAATGCACCACGCATTACTTTAGGCAGTATTTATGAAAGTTATGAAACACATTGACAGACTAGTAGCCATGAACTTCAAGGTAAAATCTTCTTATGGCCACATACATACAAGCTTAAGGTACAAAACAATAGTGAGTCATACAGAGCTAGTAAGGAAACAACTTGTCCCTGTACATGGGATGTTCTGCATTGTTACATGTATCTGTACTTCCTGACACAGTGGTCTTCAGGATCAACTACAAACACATGTCCATCCTCTGTCACAGCCACCCCGTGGGGCCAGTTCAGTTTGTCCCCATCACTGCTAATGGTGGACACCCAGGTGCCGTCTGGCCGGAACACCTGAAGCTTCCTGCCATGTTCTACACCACTTACACCAGAGACATCTCCAAAGTTTGCCAGAACTATGTTCCCCCTGCTGTCAGCTGACACCCCTGCAGGACCAAACATGTCCTGTGGCAGTCTGCCCCACTGACCAAACTTGTGTTTGTAGTTCAGATTCCTGTCAAACACCTGAACACGGTGGTTGTTTTTATCTGCCACAATGACGTTGTCTTCTTTATCCACACAGACAAAGTATGGCTGATCAAACTGCCCCTCCCCCTTCCCCTGCCCTCCCACCTGTTTCACCAGTGTCCCATCTGCCTCAAACAGGAAGATGCTGTGTTTGCCCTTATCAGCTACAACAACCCTCCCATCCCTCTGTACTGCCAGCCCATAGGGGCCTGTGCAATATTCACCCAGAGGGAATTTGTGCAGCAGTTTTCCTGATGTGGAAAATATCTTCACTTCCTTCCCAGATCTCATCGCTATGGTGCCATCAGTTTGAACAGCTAGTGATCCAGGGCCAGGATTTACTGCAAATGAGTGACAAAACTTTCCACTCAGATCAAACACCTGAACACGCTGGTTATAAGTATCAGCCACATACAGCCTGTCCCCACTGACTGCTACATCTATAGGAGTGTCAAACTGCCCCTGCTGGCTGCCTTTCTGCCCCAACCTCAGGACATGATTGTTACTTCCCACATCTACATTGAGAGAGCAAAGATCCTTCATACCCCCTATACAGACCCCCAGTGTGTGTTTGCCTGACTGCTGAGGTCTCCACTCTGCACCCCAGACCCTGCTAACTCTGCTGGTTTGTCCCTTCCCTGCAGCTAGTGGGGGACTAGTGTGTGCCCTTGTTTGTATGAGGGTGGTTTTACCCTGGGGGGAGGTCACTTCTATCTGTGGTGCAACTTTCCCACCTGTTAGATCTGCATTGTTGGTTGTGACAGTGACAGGGCAGGACAGACTCTCTACTGCTGGCTCCTGTACATCAATAGTGAACCCAGCAAACACTGACAAGGAACCTCCAGAAACCTGGGATAGACTACGGGGATGGAAAGACACTTTTGTATGACCTACCAAACTGTTCTTACCTGTTTCCTCCAAGGCCAGCTTCTGGAACTTTTCTTCCATTTCTTTTCTCAAGATCAAGGATTGTGTGTCATCTTTACAGTCTAATATCTTCTCACATAATTTTACCCCTTCCTTGTTCTTTTCGAGTTCTGTCACCAATTTTTCTTTCTCCCGAGTCAGTTCCCCTCCCCTGTCTCGGTTGACTTTTTGTACCTTGGTGACCATCTCCTGCTCCTCCAGCTGGAGTTTGGAGATGAGCCTTTTGTAGTGCTGCTGGATTTCCTTCTCTACCTGCTCACAGTTCTCTGAAGTTGCTGTGAGTTCCCTGTCCAGGTTGTCCACTTGCTGGGTTATCGTAGAGATGACCTCTTCTAACGCAGCTTTGTACTTTTCTGCTGCTTTACTTACTTCTTCAGAGTCATGTAAGAGAAAATGTTTAAAATTATTGTCTTGAAGTTTTAAAATACATGTGACTTGTTATTAATATATAGTCACAGTTAAAAAACAAAACTGATCATGTTTATTGCAAAATTATATTTTAAAAATTTGTACAAATGTCAAGAAAGAAGAAAGTCACATGAGAAGCTCTTTTGTTGCACACTTTATGCCCTTATTGTACAGATCAATTAGTACGACTGTCACAGTTTTCATCTCACAGCAAAATCAGTTTTAACTGTTTCTCCTTATCATACATGTCCTCTATACTGAATTGTTACAAACTATTGAGACATACCTTCCCTCCTCTGCTCTTGTACAAATTGTTCAACTTCATCTGCTAGTTTTCCCTTCTTCAAACTCCTCAATATCTGCACAAGCAAGCTGAGGTTGTCTTTGCCAATCTTATTGTCAGCCTCGAGCATGTTGAAGATCTCGAGAGGTATGGCATGTTCCACTCTTGCCTGTCCAAGTATTCCAGGAGCTACCAAGGCCCGCAGACTTTTAACATCTTCCTCTGACAAGCTGTCAGCAATCCTGGCATACAGTGAAGTGAGGGCAGGGAGTTGCGCCATGGTTGCTGAAGTCCACACTAAGTCTGGTTAAACCAGGAGTCTGAGGGTACAGATTAAATTTGAAATGAATATTTTGTTACAGTAGCAAGACAATTATCATGGTATACATTTTGTTGCTACGTACAGAAAATCAGGATTGATTGTGACTGTAGAGAGTATGATTTTTGGTACGCTACAAACAATATCATGTATGATGGTTGTTATGAAATTCATAGTTGTTTGCCTTTGTTTATATAGTCTGCCTATTATATAGTAGTAGACTTAGACAACAGAGTTAACGTTCTGTGCATTCTGGAGTCAGTTATAGTGTTTGTTAGTTAGACTTACCAGGCTTTAAGTTTTTACCGACTTATAAGGTCTATGAAATGTTTTTTTTTTTATAATTTACACCCCAGGGTTGGGTGAAAGGCTCCATTGTATATTCTCCCTAGCTATCTGCAAAACTCCTCTCCCCCAGTAACTGTTGTTTCCTTGCAGATAGAATGGTTCTGCACCACAAGTCAATGATAATAGTATATTGTGAACTGTGCAAATACTGGGAGCACAGTCCCTTTGTACGGTCAGGCAACTCTGACTTGGGCAGGTCTTACTGAAGGTACAACAAAATGTAGTAGATGTTGCTGTCTATGTGACACTGGAGTATAGCCAATTGACTACCAAGACTCTGTTAGTTCAGAAGCGTATATGGAGGGACAGTAATGGTGTCACCAACTAGTGGATGAACTGAACTGTATATTGGTTATGGGGTTAGGCAGCAGGGAGAAGGTTAACAATGTCATTAATATATTTTCAGGAAACTGTACAGTGATTTTAAGTCTCATATCTTGACAGATTAAATGCTGATGGACTAATATGCCCCACCATTATGGGTTATGTAACTTAAAAGGTATTATCATAATGTACTTGACAAGAATTCAAACACACTTGAACTGAATGAACTTAAAGTTTGGCCTGTTTACAAAAGATAGCACTTGAAACAACTTTGTTACTTTAACTCAAGCTTGTCTATAGGTGTCTGTGCCTCTTTCATAGAATGTTAAGTCTCACACCTTAGTCACAACTCTCCATTGTCTGATTTATAAATTAGCCCTGTTTGTTGACATTGTGGCTCACTCAGATCTAATGGTAGTATTTGGGGCTATCACAGGATGCCCAGGCCTTTTCTTTTTGCTTCATTGATTTTTCCTGCAAAGATCCGAGAACTAAGAAATCAAATTGATGTGGCCTAAGAATGATCTTACAGTAACAAGGAAGGAAGAAATTCCACAAAGCTCACCTGTTTGTTGTAAAGTTGGGTGTGGAACTTGGATCTCCAGTGTTCTGCGCAGGTGCGTGGCCAGACCAAGCATGTCGAGAAATATGTAAATATTTACCAAAAAGCTGCATCCCTAACGTAGGTCACAGTGGGCACAGTCACATGCCAGACATTAGCAGCTATTGCTGGGGTCTAACTACTGTTGCGTAAGTTTTCCTTTATTTCAATGCTCCAGTCCTAAACTTTGTCTATCTTACAGTTATCATCATGGTACATGTACAAAATAATGTTACAGTAGTTTCCACACCCCTTTTACAAAGCTCCCCCCCACACCACCTGGTAGAATGGTTGCACCCTTGCTAATAATATATGCTGTATGTGGTTTGTTCTCAGTTTGAGTCTGTAAACATTTTGTACCCTGACTGCAAAGCACAGTGTGCAGTTTATTTTTTGAGGATTGGGCAAAAAGTTCTAAAACTTATCTCAGCCCTCTCCTCACACATAAAAGGAAACAATAAAACAAAGTAATAATAATAATAAGAAGAAGAAATGACAAAGGTACATGTGTACATAATGAGCTGGTATACAAATCAAAATCAATCAACTAAATCAAACAAATATCCTGTCTGCAAAATAAAGTTGAAAACCACGTCAAATATTTTACAGTTATTAATGGTTAAAGCAACATTCAGACAGAACTGAGTTAAACGCATTAGACAACAAAATGTACACCAGACACAAGAAAAACTGCAGTCATGTTTATTATAGAATGATGCAAAATGAACTGTGTTATATTGAACAGCAATACAGCAATAGACTCTAGTGTACCAATTTTAATTAAAAATCTTATAATATCAATGGCTTCACAGAAGACTTTCATATGCAAACTACATTGTTTACAAAACAGATCAGCTTGCAGAGAATACAAGTAGTTTTTCTCGTTTGCTTAAATAGTAGGGTGTAGGCTTCTAACAACATCCCAAGTAGTCTAGTAGTATAATATAGAGAGCAAAAAGATTTAAAAATCTTTTTATAAACACTGATGATTTTTCATCCCTATGTAGTCACCCTAAACCTGTAGCTTATAATCATCCATTGATAGTGACTGCTATATAATATTCCATCAAATATGCGACTAATTAATAAGTAGACCTAATAATTACCAGACAAGTATGTCAAGTTTTAAATGAATCATAAGAGTGTTGGAAAAGATATCACACCACTATTTTCTCTGTTAAGCATGCCAGCCTCTTACCGCAGCACATGTGTGAGCTATCCAGACAGTTCCTGGTGCACACATAATGTCTACTGCAGATACAGGCAACATTTCCAGCTTAATGTCTCAAATAGCAAATTATTGTGGTGAGCTGATTCAATAATGTGTGTCAATAAACTTTGTCGCACATTAAATAATTGTATATATAGGGTACAAGGCATTCCATCTGCTGCTATATATCAAACATACTAAGAGGCTAATCTACTTTACAAGAGAGTCTAGACTAAGTATACACCATGAAAGTTACTGTATTATGTAATTATATCATCATCATACGTGTAGTCCTTTAATCCATCATATATATTACAATACATATATCAGATACCGTAATATTAGTCAGATATGAGTGACTTCACTTCTTTCTCTGGGCATGGTCAGTTTAACTAAGTCCTTAACATTGTATAGCTTTTGTGCCTTGTTTAGTGGTGACCTACATGTATAGTAAATTATAGTTATACATAGAGGTCAATGACTGCATATCTTCATCATGTATGAGTTTGGGTTGTCAGATGTGCTGCTGTATATACATGATTGTACATTACTGTATCATGAGCAGTTTGCAGGGTTATCAAAGTTTGCAGGGTTATCAAATTCTTCCTGTCTTGCAGCTCCTATCTCAGTATAAAATTATAAGCTACTAGTAGTACAAATGTAATAAGAAACAACCTGATCTTGTAAATGAGATGTTCTGCACTGTTACATGTATCTGTACTTCCTGATACAGTGGTCACCAGTATCAGATACAAACACATGTCCATCCTCTGTCACAGCCACCCCGTGGGGAAGGTTCAGTTTGTCCCCATCACTGCTAATGGTGGACACCCAGGTGCCGTCTGGGCGGAACACCTGAAGCTTCCTGCCATGTTCTATACCACCTACATCAGAGTTGTCTCCTCTATTTGCCAGAACTATGTTCCCCCTGCTGTCAGCTGACACCCCATGAGGACCAAACATGTCCTGTGGCTGACTGCCATACTGACCAAACTTGTGTTTGTAGTTCAGATTCCTGTCAAACGCCTGAACACGGTGGTTGAGTTTATCTGCCACAATGATGTTGTCTTCTTTATGCACACAGACAAAACATGGCTCATTAAACTGCCCCTCCCCCTCCCCCTGCCCTCCCACCTGTTTCACCAGTGTCCCATCTGCCTCAAACAGGAAGATGCTGTGTTTGTCTGGATCAGCTACAACAACCCTCCCATCCCTCTGTACTGTCAGCCCATAGGGGTATGCGCAATATTCACCCAGAGGAAATTTGTGCAGCAGTTTTCCTGATGGGGAAAATTTCTTCACTTCCTTCCCAGATTTAACCACTATGGTGCCATCAGTCTGAACTGCAAGTCCTTCAGGATCGTCAGTAGGAAATGAGTGACAAAACTTACCAATCAGATCAAACACCTGAACACGCTGGTTCCAAGTATCAGCCACATACAGCCTGTCCCCCCTGACTGCTACATCTATAGGCCTGTCAAACTGCCCCTGCTGGCTACCTCTCTGCCCAAAGCTGAGTATGGGGTTGTTGCTGCAGACATCTACAGTGAGAGAACAAAGGTCCTTCTTACCCCCCATACAGACCCCCAGTGTGTGTTTGCCTGACTGCTGAGGTCTCCACTCTGCACCCCAGACCCTGCTAACTCTGCTGGTTTGTCCCTTCCCTGCAGCTAGTGGGGGACTAGTGTGTGCTGTTGTTTGTATGAGGGTGGTTTTACCCTGGGGGGAGGTCACTTCTATCTGTGGTGCAACTTTCCCACCTGTTAGATCTGCATTGTTGGTTGTGACTGTGACACTGACAGAGCAGGGCAGACTCTCTACTGCTGGCTCCTGTACATTTATCTCAATAGTGAAGCCTGTAGACACTGACAAGGAACCTCCAGAAACCTGGTACAGACTAGAGGGTTTAAAGGTCACTTCTGCATGACCTATGAAACTCCTGTTGCCTGTTTGCCTTGAAGCAAAATGCTTTAGTCTTTCTTCCATTTGTTGTCTTAAGGACAAGAGTTCTGTCTTGTTGTCACGATCTAAGATATTTTGACAGAAGGCAAGTCCTTCATTGGTGTCTTCCAGTTCCTTCTCCATTTCTTTCTTCTCATGAATCAGTTCTTCCTTCCTGTCTTTGTTAGTCTTCTGTATCTTGATGATCATCCTCTGCTCTTCTTGTTTGAGTTTGGACCTCAGCTTTTTGTAGTGCTGCTGGACCTCCTTCTCTACCTGCTCACAGTTCTCTGCTGTAGCTGTGAGTTCCTTGTCAAGGTTTGCTACTTTCTGGTTTATCTTAGAGACAACTTCTTCTGTTTTCTTCATCAAGCCTTCTACTGAAGCCCTGTACTTTGGAGCTACCTTCTCCACTTCTCTTGGATCGTGTTTTTGCCCTGGCCTGTGTTCGTCTACAGTGCAGTCTCTACAGACCAGGGTTGCACAGGGCTCGCAGTAGAAGGTTGTTCGCTGGCCTGGGTGTCTTGGGCAGTAGATCTGTCGGGCGTACTGTGACCTCATGGCGGGATTCTCAAGGTCACCCAAGGTGATGATGGCATGACCTTGGAGCGCTGGTGTGTTCCTGTGCACGCCGACACAGTTGTTACACAGCATCAGAGTACAGTCCCCACACACGGCCAAAGCCCGAGCGCCAGACTTGCACATCTGACACTGAACGTGAGACAGCTTGCTTAGCTTCAGCCTCCTGAAGTCCAGCATTTTGTTGACGTAGAAGTTGCTTGGAAGTTTGTCCACACCTCCTAACTGTACTGGGCACGGGAGCTTGACATTGGCGCGGCACAGAGGGCACTGGAAGCCTCTCCCTCCACTGATGTTGGCGAAACCTTCCACACACCTCTTACACAAAGTGTGAAAACAGGGCAGGAGTTTTGGGTCCTCGTACAAGTCCAGACAAAGTGCGCAAGTCAGAAACTCGTCGTCAAAGTCATCAGCAATGCTGCTTGCTGCTGCCATGATTAAACAACTCTTTTACTGCCCACAGCAAGAGTTACTGTAGAATTTACTAAAATCCGTCCCAAATACAGAAGGTGGCTGCAAATGTGACTAAAGTTCTCCCACAGCCCTGTGTGACTTATGAACTTTAGTCCTGGTGAGATAATTTACTCGTAGGTGATTGGGCCACATTATTAGACAGTAAACATTGTACATCATGAGTTGTGAAGTGCAAATACCAAGAAGTGTCCCATTAAACAAACATATAGGGCTGAAGCCCGTTCAGTCGTTGACCCGTTACTAGTCAATTTAAAAGCTCAGCCTTCTTAGATGAACTTTAGCTCCTGGGTAGCTACTTTACTTGCAGGTGATTGGACCATGATATTAGTTGGTAAACATTTGGTCTACCTCACTTGAGCAAATACCTGAAGACTGAACAAACACTTGACTTAAGGCTGTGGAGTTGTTGACAATAGGTAGCCATAGATTACAAAGTTTGAATTTAAGAAATTAAGTTAAGTCACATTCATGAAATCTTTCTTCAGTTTGGTAAGTCACTGTCATGTGAGTACAAAGACTTTTTTTACACGACAAAGTGGTTTATTCAGCCGATGTTTCGGTGACCGTCTGTCACCTTCCTCAGGACAATTCTGACTGGTTCACATTGCACTGCAGCACAGGCGTCAGTTAGCCTTCTGTGCAGGCCTCTAATTGCAAGCCGATGGGCATTTTGATATTGGGTTTTGTAGAACTGTTAACAGGCTCCTTTGGTAGGCCATCCTACAACCAACCAGCAATCAAAGGACAGACCTGTGAGTGGATCAAACCTCACAGGCCAGTCTTACGCAACTTGTACATGTACAAGACTGGTGTGTAATGTTTTACAGTTACATGAAGCAAGCAAACAATGAAACAATAAACATATAGGGCAATTCTGACTGGTTATACTTGGCACTGCCACTAGTGTGAAGTATGTGGTCCCAAATGTGAACTTCTATCAAACATTTTTTCGTTCCTTGCTTTCCCCCTGCAGGCTTCTTTAGAGTTCTCCATCCCAGCTTATCTGATGAAGGAGACACTAGAGGTGGCCAAACTGGACTACTTGGGGTGAGTCCTTGGAACTTTCTAGCTCTCTACAACCAACCAACAAACAACGTAGAAAGAATATCTCTCATCTTGCAAGAGAAGTAGTCTAGGATCAATATCCTTGTTTCAGGCTTATCCTTGTTAATGGCTTGTTCATTTAGGGGTTCCTGACAAGTTTGAAGGAGTCAGGAATTGTTGTGATTAAAAAATTTTGCTACGTATAACGTGAGCAAGATCGGTTGATTGATTGGTTTATCATTGATTGATTGATTGATTGGTTGATTGATTGATTGATTGACTAATAAATGGATAATGTTTCTTCTCATGTAAAATGTATAAGTTACAGTTTGAAATTGACTGAATGATTGATTGATTGATTGATTGATTGATGGATGGATTGATTGACTAATAATTGAATAATTTTCCTTCTCATGTGAGATGTATAAAGTACAGTTTGTAAATTGATTGATTGATTGATTGATTGATTGATTGATTGATTGATTGATTGATTGATTGATTGTTGATTTTTCTGTTCCCAGAGTCCTTGAGACGATGAGTATGTTCCTCCTGCCTCGAGACGTCCGATGTCGGGTGGTGTCCATCCTCCTTAGCGCAGTCAAGATGGACAGGGACAGCAAGGAGGTGGGGAATCAGTTCCTTAAAGTGTTTTCATCCTGAATCTTGAGCACATTAAAGTTAAAACTGACTCATGATATAACACAATCATAGAGAAATGCATATACACATGTAGAAATGCTGCATGCTTACTGGCTCTCACTGTCCTATACCAAAATGCTTGTAGAGAACATTGTACATGCAAAGCATGCAAAGTATGTGAAATCCATCAAAAACCTCAAGAAAACCAATTTAAAAACTTGCATCAACAAACTGAAAAAAAAAGGATATTTGCCCACTATACCTTCCAGCCAAATTTCAGTTCGTTTGGTCCAAACATAAAGAAGCTGTGTCTATTGCAGTTCTAAGTATTCCAGTGCCTGTAGATGAATGATATGTTATGTTCCTCTGGTTGAAAGATTGTCGAAAAATGGACTGTACCATTATGTCTCCACAGGAAGGTGGTTTATATGACAAGCTATACCTGTGCCTGTACTACACTGTGTCTGAGCTGATCTATGTTCTCTATGTGCCTACAGGAGGGTGGTTTGTATGACAAGCTGTACCTGTGCCTGTACTACAGTACCCTGTGTCAGAGCTATGTTCTCTATGTCCCTACAGGAGGGTGGTTTGTATGATAAGCTGTACCTATGCCTGTACTATACTGTGTCTGAGCTGATCAGAAGAGGACAGCTGGATGGGGTAAGACAGCGCGGAGGGTCAGCGCTGACCAATGACAGCAGACACAGCCGGAGGAAAGGCACACTGTGAGTTCAGTAATCAATCATTCAATCAATCAATCAATTGTGTGACAGTCATCATATTTGCAGGTGATTGGACCATGAAATTAATCGGTAAGTCATTTGAAAAAGGAACATTTTTTTTACTTAGTGGTCGCCTAACATCCCAAGAAACATTCGTAATTCTGTTTTCTTTTTCTAGAGCACACTACTGGTAACTCAACAGCTTATTTATTATCACATGAAAAAATTGTATAACAGTACCACAATAATTTAACTACAAGTATACTGTCTTGTAACATTTCCACTCTTAGATGTTAGATACATGTAGTAGTATAATGTAAGATGCTGATGTCTTGTTCTTATCCATTCCTTTCAGGTACAAGGAGTACCGATGTCTCCTGGCTTCAGAAGTGGTCCAGCTGTTCTGTATCGTCCCTGCTTTCTACGAGTTCATAGACAAGGACCCAGGTACATGTCAATGTGTCTTATATTAGGCTTCTTGAATATTTTTAGTGAGTGTGTGTGTGTCCGTGTTTGTGTCTATGTTTCCGCTCAGCCTTTAAGTCAGGTTGTAATGGATATGGTCTGTCCCAGAGGGAGATTTGATCTGACTAGTATATCACTTGCTGTTTTCACATGTGTTACATTACATGACCTCATTGACAGTTGGTGTTTTTCCCTTGCATGATAAAGAAAGGGGATTTCTAATGGGTTCTGTTGCATCAGCTGTTGTCTACTAGAGGCAAATGGAGTCCTTTTTTTATGACAGATTTGTCAACCCCTCCTAAAAAGTCATGACTTAAAAACATCATGGTATCAGGGAGGCCTAAGGTTTCTGAATTCTTGTTCCAACATGTTCCATCCATCTGCAGGAGTGCGTACGATGCTGTGCATTGCGACTGCGGATGACGACATCTGCACCCGGATCGCGGAGATCATCGAGAAGATTCGGTCGGACCAGGTGGGTTGGCGTGAGTCCCTCCAGATACAGGTACGCGTCCGTCCTTCCGTTCATCCATCCATCCGTCCGCCCGTCTGTCTGTCACACAATGGCCTGCTGCACGCCGATGCATGATCACGAGATGATGGCAACACTCGCATGGCTGGGAATCTGGGAGTTCTTACTTAATAAACAACGGTCACTTTCAATTTTGGAATCTTGTATTTTCAGTCACTGACAAAAAATACCAGGTAGTAGATGCTACTTAAAAGATCTGTATATTTTCAGGAACATAAAAATGAAAATTAGGTTCCAAGCCTCAAAAATTCAACTTACTGGAGACATATAAACTTCACAACATAATGTTGTGATGATAGTATGTAATAGAAATATCATACCTATGGAATTTTGTCAGAGATTCAATCTTATAGTAGCTTTCCAAACTTGAAAGTGACTTTTGGTGGTGGCAACACTTGCATGGCACAGACTTCAATATAGCTACAAATAGATAATCATTGATTACAAACATGCATCTTGGTGGGGACTAAGGCATTATGTTATCACATTTTCACAAGATGGTGGTGGGGACACTTGCATGGCTTGGAATCCACATCAACCACTGATAAACAGCTGTTACTAAACATTGGTCACTTTCAATACTGGAAATGTTTTCTCATTTAAAGAGCTTTATATCTAAGCTTATGAGTTACCCTATACACTGGAAAAATGATAAAATTGGCCAAAACATGATACTGTTTCATGATTATCTTTATTTCTGTCGTAAAGTGCTGGTGAATGTTTTTTAATCCTTGAGATTCAATTTTTCTAAACTTGGAAGTGACCTATGTTAGCACAATAAATGATGACACATGGTGAAGGTTATGGTGATTAACTCTAAAGCATGCAAACCTGAAAAGTGCTGTCAGAAAGTCGGCTATCCATATCATAGCAACCAGCAATGTTCTATTGCATAGAATGGCATTAACCACTGCATTAAGCTAAATGAATGGCAACTACATTCAGAAAAAAGACTGTCTGTCTGTTGTACAGCTAAATATACTTATTATAATGCATTAATGACCTTTATTGTACGCTTATGTTCTTACAAGCTAAGTACAGGTCATGGTGATGAAGCAGTTCTTTGTACAGTTACAGTGATATAATGGTCTGCATTGTATCTTACTACATATTTATAATTACTAATACTTGTATGTACATGCTCTACCTCTTGCCTAATACTCTACACCTCTATTAACATCTATCATTTGTCTGATTTCTTTTTTTCAAAGGGAGATGTGAGGAAAATGTTTGAGGAGACGTCAGAATATATCCTGCACAGAATACAGACCAACAGTAGGAACATAGATGTCATAAATGGTAAGTTTAGTACCACATTATTCTGCTTTATTCTTTTATGCTTTGAGCTAGTTTGATCTAGTATGTTTTCTAAACACTGTATTAACCAGGTTTACATTTCTTTGCCACCTGCAGCAAAAATTCCACCCAAAAGTCAGGAACACTACATTCTAAATGTGAGTATTCCTTCTGCCGTCCTGTGCTGTCTTACATGACATTGTACATTTGTGTGTAATGCATGCAGTCATATAGGTTTTTATATGATGAAGTTTCTTGTGCCTCCTATTTTGTCCTCCAAACCCAGCTGAAAACTAAGCATTATCGAGTGTGCATTACTCATGGCAGACAATGTTGCAGTTTTAGATTTTAGACATGTGAAATACTTTGTCTGAATGTTTCTGTGTTGATTTCTTGCAGACCCAGAGAGCTTTACCGAAAAGACCACAGTCTTCACCCATCTATGCAAGTACACAACTGTTCAAGGGGTAAGCCAGGATATTCCTAATAGTATCTTTTTCTTGCTGACCAAGTCTTGATCTAAACAGACCAGCTATCTACCAATCAAGTTCACTATAGTTTGTTGTTTCAGTTCAGTTTCAGTTTATTTATTTTACCAGCAGTTACACTCAGGTACATAACAACCTGTTTTTAAGGCAATGCTGGGTAAACAAAGCATGAATAACAGACTATACAATATTACAAAATCACATACAATACAGAATGACAATTAACAACAAAAAACTCACAAAGTTTCACACAGTTTTACAGTTGTGCATTGTTAAAAAGCACATGCAAATCTCCACTACATCAAACCTGCACTGAATCTTACAGTATCTACTTGTTATAACCAATGATGAAATAGTTTTCTGTGAGGTAAACAACAAATACATTTAATACATGTTGTCTATTTGCTGTCAAACCAGGAGGAGAATAGAGACTCCCACCCGACAGAAGCCACGTGTGATGTCCAGCCGGTCTCCCCGGTCACTGTCTGGTGCTAAACCGGTCATCCACATCGGGGACCAGGTGCTGCTGGGACCACAGGTGGGCTGTTTGTTTGTTTGTTTGTTTGTTTATGAAGTGGTATTAGGTGTTGCTGCCAATAGTTGTCTTTTTGCTGTTTTTTTTGCTGGTCTTTTATGGCATAATTTTGGCCATAATAGTAGGTAAGTGAACGTTTTTTTTGTGTGAGAGAAAATTTCCAAACAGTTATTTTATTCTGCCTTTAATTAACTACTTTTTGGCTTCTGTATGCTTAAAGATCACCAGCCTATACTATAATTCCTTTTATTCCCTAACATTATGCTTTTGTCCAGTTTTGAACCTATTCCAAAAAGACCTTTGGAGTAAAGAAGCAGCACCAAGGATAGCACCCATTGACACAAAACTTGGTGAAAATATATTTGTCATGCTTCCACCAACAGCTTGTAGTAGTTTCGCCCTATATCACAGCCTGCATAATTGCTTTCCCTGAAGTCTCCAGCCATTTTGTCTGTGAATATGGAATCAGTACCAAGGACATCACCAATTATTTGTCACGGTTCCATCAGCAGCTTGCAGTGACTCCATGAATTGTTCCACGTGGCTCTAGGTCTAGATTATGAAAGTTTGCTAGAATATGGTCTGTTTGAGACAGACAGTGATTGCCTGATGTTTGATTTATTTATTTGTTTTTCACCAGAACACTGCTCGAGTGATTGCCCTGCCAGAACAGGACATTGCTCTGGTGCAGATGGACGCCATCCCTGGTAAGTTCCTTCTCTCTTCCCACAAAAAAAAAAAAACACAAAGGTCCATTCATAACTTTTTGACGTATTATTTCAATACACCAAGCACAAAAATTTTATTTGTTGCATCTCTGAGTTATCAAAAGAAGATAATTCTGGACTGGAAGATCAAGGTGAAAACAGAGTCTGTTGGAAAATTCTGTACCTTGGTTCACACTGTTACAGGGAGTGAAGATAGTCAGATCCAAGTTTTGCTCCTAGCCCCCATTTTTTCATTTTGCCCTCTTCTGCCTTGTAGATATTTTGAAGTTATCATTTATCTCAAAATGTGGAAAAATCAATTGAATGTAACATTAGCATTAAGCTTGCAAATAAACAAATTATACAGATAACAAGTCACTAACAAATTTTCTTCCATTTTGTTAGCTGCAAACGGGTCGATCGTGATCCAACTGGATGACCTTGAACAGCACTACTGTTACATCGACACTCACGACCTTGTGTGGGATCACATGACCAGTGTGTGGAAACCTGTGGGGACAAAGGGAGACAGGTGTGTTTGTGTGTTTATTTGTTTGTTGTGTTTTTAGTTGATGTCTTGTTGAGAGGATCACTTTTTGCTATAGGTACTGTTCTTCTCAACCGTAGACCTCAGATAAAAGACTGTCCTTGTACAATCATCTGTTTTGACTAAAACAAGACGTAAAAAGGGACTAAACTTCTTTGGAAAGAGAAACAGAATATAGAGAAGTTAATGCAACAATATGGAGAAGGTAATGATGAAAAACAAATCCTGGTAATCTGACAGATGCTTAGTTGATGAAGGTTAGACATTCAGGTAATGAGTAAGACATTTCTTGTTGTACCAGTCACTGACAAAATGTGGATGCTACTTGAAATGTCTGACAGGTTTCAAAACCTATCCAGTTGCTTGAGTAACAGTTTTCTTGTGTATCTAGAGTTTGAATTGTGCATAACCAACAGATACATTAACTTAGTAAAGGTAATTTTTGTTTCTCACTGGTAATTTTCTGTTGTCTCTCCAGGATAACCATCCATAATGTTGACGCTGACCCCAGCAAGACTGTGAAGGTACCCCCTCTGGGTAACACCCCCTCGCCTGTTGGAGGGGGGTCCCCCCTGCACGCCTCCCTCACTAACCTGTCCATGGGGTCTCCCGCCAGCCCGCAGGGTTCAGACAGCTCAGGCAGGGAGTCAACCACATCGCTCAAGGTAAGGGGAGGACTTTTTTTTAATCCTCATGTACAATATATCAATCTTGTACAATGTATTCATCTTTTTTGTCTTTCAAAGATACTAATTGTCTGCTAAATTTCTTTCTTTCCTATATATTTCTTATAGAGATTGCACAACAAGACTATACAATACTGGCACTAGGCAGCAACTAGCAAGCAACTAGTCTTCGATTTCTATATCAAAAGGAAAGAAAAAAAGAAAAAGACAGAAATCTTGACACAACAAAAGTTAGGCCTTATGCCTTCAACAAATCATGTCAAGAAATTAGAACAAAAACCACACACCCTATGTGCAGTGAATGACTTAGATAATACTGTATGATGATATTTTATACACTGTATGATGATTCCCTTGTGTTTTTCCATCAAGTCCATAAGACAAAGAACTAAAGGCTTAGAATCTAAGAGAAACCTTTCCTGAGACCTTTACACTGAGGTCTCTCTATGCCTGCCTGCCTACCTGCCTAAATGCTTAGGCCAGAACTGGCCCCTTGCATAAGGAGAAAATTTCAAAGCATGTCTTAACCCCACTTCCCCAGACTCCCACCATGCCCCGGGCGATGTCTTTAATCCTGAGAGAGAAACTTGACCTGAAGTTGGAGGTCAGTGAGGAGGTCTTAAAGACGACAGTGTTCATGAGGTCCCTGTCTCAAGATGACATGGCAAAGGTAAGACTCTTTTCTTAGAAATATAACCCCAATATGGGTGAGAATTTGCAGAAATGTGTCAATACAAAGTATAATCTATTATGCAGCAAGATTAAACTGTAATTTCCAACACAAGAAATTGGACTCACCCAAATTTTCGACTGTACAACTCCAGCTGTATTAAGTCAACATAGTACAGAACTAAACATTGTTCTGCTTTTGCTAAATTCATGACTTCTACCAAGTTAACACAGATGAACTTTCAAGATAAAAGTATAATCTAAGCTTCATGTAATACATAGAAACCCAGCATCATGATAGTCTGTTGATCACATGCACTTGACAACTTTAGTGTTGACATGTGGTGATAGCTAACAAATGTTATCACTGTTAAACCCTAGTTTTGGAACAAAGTGTTCTTGAAAATTTATCTGTGTTGGTACAAGTCTCATCATCACCATTGTGAAGCAAAAGCAGAACAAAGTTTCAGCTCTGTACTTAATGTTGACTCAGGTTGACTTGGCTAAGATATTACTAACACAAGTACTGCATGCTCTTCATTCCTTGATCTTGCATCATCTGTAACAGTATACAACTACATAGTTTACATATTTACTTGTGATATTCCATATCATTGATTGATTGATCAATTGATTGATTGATTGATCGATTTGCCCCCCAGAGTGACGGCAGTGACCCCGCCATTGTCCCGTCGGTGGCTGAGAGTGCAGAGAATGTGGAGGCAGTTCTGTATGACTGCATCAAGAACGCCGTGGAGACACTGCCTAGGGTCTCACGCACAGAAACTCCTGATGGGGGACAGGTGAGACAAACATGTGCACCTTCATTGTGTAAAGTAGATATGATACTGTAGTAAAGGCAATGGTTCAGAAAATAATTTCATTTTGCTGCTGTATTGCTGTAGAATGTGCAACGGCAATCAGTCTTTCTTCAATGTGTTCCACTGTGCCTTGCATCATGCAAGTTCACTTAGTAATTGTCTAGGCCACGTTCTGCCTTGATATACATGTAGATACATGCAACTTAAAGGTAGGAGGTTACCCAAAAAATATACATTGTATTAGTCATGCCTCAAGTCGCACAGTTGTCAACCAAGGATGAGGTGTTCAAAATTTTTTTTTTTCCCAGAACTGTATGGGATACTTAAGATTAGTCGGTATGCATACCATCACTGCTCTATACTGTCTACACCACGAAGACGGCCTCATTACCCAGTAAGGGTACCTAATGGCCTGGATTCAGGTGAATATATAATTACATGTACCAGTTCTAATACCACTGCACACAAGTCTTGAAATTGTGTAATTACAGTACTGCACAAGTCAACTTTATTCTGTTTCTCCTGACTTGCAGCAGGAGTCGTCTGACCAGAGAAGTGTTACCATGGTGATACCAGAAGAGCCGGAGGAGGGGGAGGAGGGAAACCAGGGGGGTGAGGATGACAAGGGGGGTCTGGAGGCAGCTAAGGAGGTACAGACATCCGAGGGGGGCCTGGAGAAACAGAGGGGGGTGCTGGAACAGCAGAGGGGGGTGACGCACAAGCAGAGGGGGTGGAGGAAGAAGCAGCTGAAGGAGATGGGAAGACACCTGAGGAGAAGGAGACGACAGGTGGAGTAGTGATTGTTTATTTGTTAAAATAAAAAAAAGTAGCTCAGCTTCGCAACCACAGATGAGTTGCACCAAACGTTACAGTTTGATGTTGTTTGATTTTTTTTAAAAACCCATTAGATTAGATATCAGCATCTAATCTATTCTTCCTGGATTCATAAAATTACAAATTCACAAAAGACATAATTACAAATTAAGAAGATAACATAAAACATTCATGAAAATTTAACGAGCATAAAACTATGGCCAGTTAACATACAACTACCATACAGAGCATAAAACAGTGTTGCCATATTTACTGGTTGACGTGATGGTTAAGACACAAAACATTTTGCATCTCAGGTGAGTCAGGTGGAGATGGAGATGAGGAGGAGCAGGAGGCAGGGGATGGAGGAGAGCAGCAGCCAATCAGAGCAGAGAATAATCATGTGGAACAGGAGGAGAAGAAACAGGAGGGAGAAGGGGTCGACACAGGAGAACATACAGGGTGAGAGTCAGTGCTGTAAGAAAAACAAGGCTTAGCCTAATCTGCTTAGCGTTGAAAATAGAGATTCTTCAGGTAAATGTAGCTGCTGAAAGTTTTACTCCATAGACAAATATTCCCGTCTATCGAATTCAAAATGGATACTGGCTAATGTTAAGTCCCAAGTTCATATCTACCTTACAGATCGACATAAGTCTCTACATCAACAATTTCACTTTGAAGTTTCATGACTTGCCACAAAGGAAGTAATCATCATGGTGGTATTTGAATGATATTTGAAATTGGAAAAGTAAATAAGGTTTTTTTATTGCTTTTACAGTGAAGAGACGCCAGCACAAGAATCAACGAGTGAGAAAGCGGCGAGCGAGAAAGCCCCATCCACAGACACCAGCACCGTGATCCAGAGCCCCCCTCCCCCTCCCACGCGGGAGAACACCAGCGACAGTCTGGAGGAGAAGCCGCCTGTTCCCCTCTCCATCAACATCACGTCTCGCTCTGAGCTGGAGAGGAAATCGCTGGATCTGCATATCGATCTGGACGCTTTGGGGCAGGGGTCGAAGCTTACAGGGCTCGAGAGACCGAAAACTGCACACGCCTTCAGACTCAAGAGTGCCAAGTAAGTCTTACCAATAAATGAACAAATGTACTCTAATGGTAGTGGTATTCATGAAACCAAAAGTACAATAACTTTTGTAAGGTCAACTGTTCAAACTACAAAGAGAAATACAAATTTAACTTAAAACCTTAAAATTCTACTTACTGAACAATAAGGAATAGTCTGTATCATCTTGTTACATTTGGATGCCTAATTGTGGGTTTCTATACATTTTCTAGTTAGCAATAAATTTAAAGTTATTGTATTTTCTGAACTAGATGTTTGCATCTCATTGACTGTCAGTCCTTACTGTACACTATGTCTTACACTGACTTATTCAACCTTATTTATAAGTGCTGTGACAGTTATATTGTGAATTCTTCCCCAGAAGCAGCGCTGTGAGAGTAGCTCGCCCAATGACGGCGTTTCCCGGCCCGATGTCCCGTTCCCTTGACGACGACCGACCGTGGAGCGCGTCCTCGTACCAGCGGCAGCGCACGGAGGCCTGGAAGAGCATGACAGATGTGGGCACTTCCACACGACCCGAGCCAATACTGGGTGGGTACTTCCTCTGTATTACAGTAGATTCTGAATATCTGTATAGCCCATTTGTCTGCGCATTTTATACAGTTACCCGGCCTATATGACATGACAAAGCATCCTAAAAGGAAGGGGCATATAGCATGTATCTTATTGTCAGTTTCTTTCATATAATTTCTCTAGTGAGGGGTACGGTAAATACCTTTGATGCAAAAAGTTGCAGGATAGTTAAGTTGGGACACCATGTGTTACGGCCAAATGAACTGTTTTTTCTCACCCTTAAATAAGCTCTTTGTTGTATTTGTGTATCTTGCCCTAAGAAGCAACTGCAACAGTTTTTGGAGAGTTAAGCATGTTTGCATCTTTTTCTGTTAGTTGTGTATTATACGACACCTGAGATAGAGCCATTACCTTTTGTTTCTGAGGTCTTTGTAACAATTTGTTCTCTATTCAACAGAGGCCCCACCCCCTCAGCGCCCCTCTTCCCCCATTGCCACCTCCAAACCCCCCCGCCACAACCCCCCCTACTACAAGACGGCTGAGAGCTGGCTGGCAGGGGGGCGGGACCTGTACCAGGAGAAGCGGAGGCCGAAGTCCTCCCACGTGCCGGGGTACCTGGAGGGGCTGTCCCCACGGCCAGCATCCGCTGCTGCTGCTCTCACTTTCAGGTGATGAGCACTGGCTTGATTTTTTTATTTATCTTTTATCTATTCTTTATTTCAGGCTCCAAAGGCCCATATCATTGCATAAATCTAAAAGCAGAAAGACATATATCATGTAAATGCATCAATACAGGTAAAAGTCAGTGAGATACAGTACAGTAGATTCATTACAGTTTGTAGACCAACACAGTGCTGCCAGTAGTTACTGCAGGTGAATTGTCATGTGAATTGCAAGCTTTGTGATACCATATGCACATAATATAGGTCACACCAGTTTATTACTGCAGAGTTCTGAAGTATGACAAACTTTATTTTTCAGACGTGGAAAGTCACCTCCCCCAAAGTCTGCTCCTCCATCCAGGGACTCTCAGAATGGTAAGACCTCTTGTTGTTTTACACCTGTACATGTACATACTGGTACTGTAGTAACTTTGACTTAACTGTGATATTCTTATTGCGAATCTCTCTCTCTATCCGGTTGAACATCTGTTGCTCCCCGTGTTCTCAAGGGTTAAAAGTGCTTGCAATGCATGCTGATGCTGAGGCAAATATTTACTAGTACTAGGTCAGTCAGCTTTCTACCTGCACAAGTAAATTAAGGCTCAAACAAACACACAAACTCTTGTTTCCTGTCCTTCAGGCCGTTTGAGTCGAGGTTCGGACATGTCAGACATCCCCACGCTGCCAGACTATCCCACCCAGGCCCGCCTGCACCACAGCAGCAACGTCCGGCAGCTGGGGACGCCGCCTTTCATCCGCAGGGGCTCATCACCCGCAGACATGACCTACAGATGACCTTTGGCTGACCTTCAAGTGACCTTCAGATGACCTACAGATGACCTTCAGCTGACCTTCAAATGACCTTCAAATGACCTACAGATGACCTTCAGCTGACATTCAAAAGACTTTTGACTATAGGTGTTGTTCAGCAGATATATAGATGACCTTAAAATGACCTTCAGCTGACCTACAAATGACATTCAAATGACCATGAGATGACCCATAGGTGACCTTGAGATGACCTATAGGTGACCTTCAGATGACCCATAGTTGACCTTCAGATGACCTACAAACAACCCTCAGATGGTAGCTAAATGTTAATCTCAAAGCAGATGTTAGGAGGAATTATTTGACTTTGAAATGTAATATGAAATGTAGTTTGTGTGACCCAAAGCTGACTGTGCTGCAAAGCATGTAGTAAAGAGATGTTAGTTTAGACCTGGGATAGAACTTTTATAACTTTGTTGTCAGAAAAGTGGTGCTGTCACTGATTTTTCACAAGTGAGAATCATTTGTCTAAAACAAACTGGCAGATTATATATCATTTCATAACATTATAAAGGTTTGAACTTATCATAAGATGATTCAGAAGCACAATTATTGAAAATGTATATTTTGAACATGTATATTTAGGTTGAAGTCCTAAAGTTACTGTTGAGGACGTAAAGAAGTGTACATTTATATATTTCCTAATGTTATTATTTGTGTGCAAAGTTTGTATGGAAGCATCCAAGATGCACTGTGTGTGTGTGTTATGTTGTGTAGTGACTTGTTTTGAAACATCAATGTACATGTGGGGTTTATATACATTATAATATACATATGCTCTTTCCAGAACTGTGCCTGTGTAAGAAACAGAGGCAAGCAGTAGAAACAGATAAAAACCCTTCTGGTCCCGGGCCGGGGTTCGAACCCACGGCCCCCGGGCAGCCAGCTTACAATCCGACGCTCCTACGTATACTGAATCAGCTAAAAGGTCTAGACCCATCGGCCGGGTCAGTTGGTAGCGCCTATAAACCCCCAACTGTTACACGTATGCTAATCTCCAAGCAGATCTTTCGGTGGCCACAAGACAGTATCCATTTGCCAGACAGTACATGTACCTTTAGTGGCAAATTGATACTGTCTGGCCAGTTTGATACAACCTTGCGGCTACTGAACGATTCGAGATTATGCCTGAGTATAGTTCTGGATAAAGCACGGTTCTGGATATGAGATTATGTAATGTTTTAGTGATGTGTCAATTTATGTTTTGTGCCAAAGAGATTAACACATGCCCAAGGCTGCTTTAGATTTTTTTTTATTTTAGAACACTGTGGACCAGCTAGTAAACTCTAGCATTATTGTATGATTTCTGAACTATGCACATGTCACATTTTGTTGGTTACACTGATTATAAAAGTGAATAACTACATGTAATGAAGTTAATAAAGTATTGTATTTTTCTGGTATATTGTGTGCTTTTCTTATGGTATGATTATTTTAAAGGAACTGAACCAACTACATAGACAAAAGAACAATCACAGAAAATCTTGCACTGACACTCTCTTTGCTAGAAAATGTTCACTGAGAATTATGCAATACTTCTTCAAGTCATACATTAGATGAAGGCAAAATCTGCTATATCTTTAATTTTTAACACATAGCAGTTTTCATAGTGTTGTTGAGCAACCTATTGCTGTTCACAATGCCAGTACCTTCAAAAACAAGTTAAAGTCAATAGATCTATTCACAAGAAAATATTTTTCATTATCTATAGTCTCAAACATTTTAAATGATAGTCATTTATACTGACAGCATTACTTTTTATTGCCTTTTCTACCATGCATAGAAAGTTACTGTCACAAGTTTCAACTCTAGACCTCAACAGGCTACTAGTACTTGCCTACAACAGCCTTAAGTACATACAACGCATTAAAACCCCGTACATACGATCGTGAATAGAAAGTCAGTGCTTATAGGATCCCCCAATCGGGGCCCCTTTTTAAGGGCCCCGCTACACAATATGTAATGTTTAACATTCAACGGTCGGGGCTTATTAAGTCCCAACTCTACTCTCCAACTGGTCGTTCTTGCCGTTATTTTCTTCGCCCTCGCCGCCAAAATCGGCAAAAACAGGCGCAGGCGACATTCATGTGGGTAGAACCGTGAGTTAGACCGTTGTTTGCGGGTGTACGGGCTGGGATCGCGGTGGATGGAAGGCTGGCTGGCGACATCGCCCTGACAGAGGCCTCGTGCCTACACTATACTGCCATCTTCTCTCCCACAATGCCGCTTGCGTCATGGACTAGTCCATTTCAAATTGGGGTGGATTTATAGTGCATATAGATATAATAGTTACAAAAATTAGTACGTTACCACAAAATTATGATATATTATATGTGATTATTAAATTTTTATCAATGTACAGGATTTATTTATATAGTTTGTCCACATTTTGGATATTAAGAGGGATTGGTAAAAACAAATACCCCTACTGGGTGGTACCATTCTGTAATCATGGCGGACGACGAAGAAATTGACATCGAAGGAGACGACGACGCGCCTTTGTAAGTGAATTTTCTGACCTTCTAGACTTTCGATCGTCGTTTGAAAGATACACAGACTTTCTGTAAATGTCTGGGAGTGCCCTGGTATCTTTGCTGGTTCGATTTGACGGTCGGTTTAAGAGAAAAACGCAAACAGATGCGCCGAGTTGAGGGACTGTTTACGGAAATTGAAGGGGGCGGGAACTTGAAAAGTCTAGTGCTCATTTCAACAACAACAACATATTTCACGGACACAAAGGGAGGCTCATTTGCAAGAGAGGTAGTTTCGGAACAATGCCGAGTCTGTTCTTGATCTGAGTCTTGTTCTAGGGTTTCATGGTTCGGCAAATTTCTGTGTTTATATGTACTAGAGAGAAACTGGCTGCTCGGGTTTTGCCTGCTTCCGGGTTTGGTAACGTACTAGCTAGATCGCTAAACTTATACGCACAGACTCGGCTATTCTTTTCCCACTAGTGGGCTCTACGTGTTGTTTGCTGGTAGACTGACGGCCCTGTGTGGCCCTGTCTTGTTTCCTACTCTCATGGAAACCTGTTGTTGCCCTCTCTCTTGTTTTATACGTCGTCTTTGGCACTTTTGAAAGGCCACAACTTAACGATTTATATAAAATACAGCTATAAAGGAGGGCCTGCAAGGGGGGATAGTGATTACGAATTACGCAAAATTTTCGCCGCCTACTACGAATTACGTTACAGTCTCAGAGCTGATTACGACTTTACGATTTGCGGGTAATGTCCAATTACGAATTACGTTGATTTTTGCGGAGGCTACCTACGAATTACGAAGTCTAAAACGGCCTGATTACGCCTTACGAAAAAGGACATGCAGGCCCTCATAAAGTTACAACATGTTTGCTACGAAACGACGCACTTTAGGCCACAACAAGTTGATTTAGTGGTTCCCGGAAATAACGCTGAACTATTACATTGACATTAAAACAGAGGCCGAGAAGCAGTTATCATATGCAATTATTAGAATTGGTTATAATGTAACAGTGAGGGGTTTATTGGTGCTAGCAACCGAACCGCCCAAGACCTTTTCGGCCGAGCGGTTAGAGAGTTGGACTGGTGCCCAGGAGGTGGTGGGTTCGAACCCTGGCCCGTGACCAGTGGGTTTTTATCTGTTTCTACTGGCTCCTCCAGCTGTTTCTTACAATAAGATACTAGCATTGCCATTACTTGCAACAACCAAGGAGGTTAAACTTACTTGCAACAACAATCACATTTGTTTTCTACTTAGTTGTTCATGTTTATTGTTTCCCCCAGGTTGTTTGACCACAAAGATGACGCCCTGGCCATACCCGACCTGCCTGGATATGAACCCAACTGGATGTTCGACCAGGGGCAGGTGAGATGTGATGTGATATGATATAGCCTCTACCAGGCTTCGGGAGGCGGCTAGAAAGAGTAGAAATTGGCCATCAACATGCCAGGGGAGTTGCTAGAGAGTACAGTTTGCCGCACCTGGCATGTTTTCTCTCTATTTGGCCAATATGTACATGTACTCCGTACTCTTTCCAGCCGCCTCCCGAAGCCTGGTCGAGGCTAATGATATCACTGAATTTTATGTGCCATTTTTTTTTTACCCCAGGCTTCTTTATCACTATGAAAATCAGTCCAGTAGAAACTAGGCTTCTCTGTCACTATGGCAGTTAGTCATTACAACCTTCAGCGTTGTTACCATCGGAACGTCAGAAGAATATACTGCGCCTGTGCAAAACCCTGATTTTTCACGGCCTTTGTTTGATGTTTGGTCAAAGTTGCATCAGAATTTTTGAAAATTTTTGAATGCTTGAAACATGCTTGACATAATGAGATAAAACCTTATCACTACTATACAGTACTAGTGGTACTGTAGTACTACAGAGTAAGAAAATGTTTTTTATGTTTCAGAGCTGGACGTTTGATGAGGACATGGATGAACAGAGTCGGTCGGCCATCGAGAAAATGCTGCAGGAGGAACAGTATCCTTCTCAGACTACTTAAGACTGTCAGTTTCACTTTCTTAGGCTACTTAAGACTTTCACTTACTTCTCAGGCTACTTAAGACATTCACTTTCTTGTCAGTAAAATTCAACTTAACATCTTTCCTAATTTTTTAAATGAATCAAATTAGATTTTCTTTAACCAAAGCGCAGACTCTACATACATGGAAGATCCCATTCTTCCTACCCGGGGGAGGCCAGCAGCAGTAAGTATATACATGTCCTCAATGTTTACAATAAAATCTGATATATTAAGTGACAGAAAAAGATATTCTTACACGTACTTATCTTTTTTTGATGATGAGTTTTGATCAGTGATACCAAGCCAGCGCCCTGTGAAACTCTAAGTTTGTGACTGGAGTTGTACACATTTACATTCAATCTAGATCCTATTCAAGATTTTAGGTGATTATTCTAAACCTTTCTTAGCCTTTCTTAGCCTTTCTTCACCATAATTTTTTTCTTGCAGGTCGAGGTAAGACACAGAAGTCCAAGACACGTGCGGCGCTCCACCTGCCGTCTCACGGTCAGCCTTGGACAGAGGAGGAGAAGAAACTGTTTGAGACAGGACTGGTGAGTACAGTAGACAGGAACACAAGTTACTTAACAAGAGTTTGAAGATCTCACATCTCCATGAAATATATCTCCATGAGCAAGAAGACCCAGGTTCAATCCCCAGGGTTGGACCCAGACATGTCCGGACATGCACCCAGACGTTGTGCCCTTGGGAAAGGCACTTAACACCTATTTCCCCCCTCAGTTAGAGGGTTCCTGGGCCCTACTAGGGTTTGGGTTGGCGTTAGGAAGAGCATCCAGCTATAAAAATCTTGCCTCAAAAAAAAAAAAAGACTTGTACCTGGTGCAAGCACGTCTAACCCCCGGTTGGGGAAAAATGACATTAAATTCGGTTTAAAAAAAAAAAGTGTCACACATGTATGTCTTTTGTAATGGAACTGGTAGTTCATAATTTATGCATACTCGCCTGAATATTCACTTGAATGCAGGTCAGTCTGTACCCTTTCCCAGGGTATTGAGACCGTCCATGTAGACAGTTCAGTATGAAAAGTTGTAGCCGTAACAGTCCGGGTGGTTTTTCCATTCTACAGCCAGTTTGGTCTTGAAGACATTGACTGAACTACAGTTTAGAGTAGACTAGGGTCACTCTTGTTGGAATGAAAGGGTACATAATGTATTGGAACTGACATGTAAAAATCAGTATGTAGACAGAGGTTGCACTTGTCTTCAGACTCGTCCTCAGTGGCTGGTGAAAGATGTGGATGCCATCTGAAACATCTGACAGTAAGAGAATCTGTCCTTATATAGACATTTCCACCTCTCTTGCAGGAGATCTATGGTCGAAGCTGGACCTCTATCTCCCAGTTTGTGCAGACCAGGACCCCGCTTCAGGTCAAGAACTACGCAAGACACTTCTTTAAGACTAAGGTAAGTCCTTCCTTAGACTTCTTAAAGATTTGTTGTCTACTTAAGTGTGGATGATTGTAATATGTGCAAGTGTGTATAACTCATGAGATACATGCTTATAAACCTGCATTTCTCCTCTGGTCTCCCAGTCACTGACGAAAGCTAGTGGATACTAGCTGAAACGTCTGACGTTTTCAAAATCATATCCAGTTGCTTTAGTAAGTTACTGATTTTTGGCGTATAAGATACATGTATGGGAAAAATAAAGTAATGTGGCTGAAGCGGTTGATTGCTTATTTCTTGATCATAACTTGAAAGTCTGACCGCTTCCAAAATCATATCATAACTAGAGGTCGGAGATCTCATGTCTTCGTCAGAGGTACATCGTTCTAGAGAAATTAACATGCGTATTCTTCACTCTTTTTAATAATAATCAATTTGGTCTAAAGAACAAAAGAATCTCTGTACTATTTTTATGGTACAGAACACCCTGAAACGGTTTGCCGCAGATTATACAGATGCGTCGTCACCCGTGTTACCGCCCCCCCTCCACGTTATTTGAGTTTGGACTGTTACTGGAAAAAAAAAACGTTCAAGAAATTCTTACTGTGTTGAAAGTGTCACGACAGCGCCGCAAAATATAATAAGAGAAGATGTTATAAAGGAAAGAATCAGAACAGGGTGACTACTGCTGTTTTGTTAATTTGTCTTTATGACAAATAGAAGACTTGTTTCTTGTGTTCTTTGTGTCCTAACATTTGTACTTCTACAGTTAGTATATTCCAAATCTAGGCATCTAGATTTATTGCGCGCTTGCCTTAAATTTAAGGTAATTAGATTTAAGGTCTCCAGTGGACGTCATCCATAGCAATTACTTGGTGTGGCCGTAGAAAATAACCTGACATATGTCCAACCTATCCTCCCCCTGCTGAAGTTATAGTACAATCCCTCAATGTAGCGTCATTTGATCCCATCCCATTATGGGGTTCCCCGGCTATATCCAGCTGTCGGCTGTCTCCAAGCAGATGTAGGTGGGGATTTCTAAACACAAAAGGTCCTATTACGGGGACATAACGACCTCCACGACTCTCATCTTTGAACTCAATCTTGGAGACCACGACAGTAATATGCCTATCAAATTTCATTAACTTCCATCCACACATACAAAAGTTATCCTGCTCACAAGAAAAATTAACAAAATGCCCCCTGTAGTCACAACGAAACCCCCCACGAAGCTCAGTAACGAACTTAACCTTGGTCCCGACAATAGTAAGCACAACACCAAGAATTATAATCAACATTTTACAAATACTTGAGTTATCTTGCTAACAAGCCACAAACACAAAAGGTGCACTAACGTGACGCACGGACCCCCCACGAAGCCGAAACTTGTACTTGACTTTGGCCTCAACAGCGGTAATATGCCTGCCAAAAATCATGGACGTCAAATCATGCCTTCCAGAGTTATATCGCAAAATCCGCAGTTCCCCACACTCCGGCGAGACAATTTCATAGTCCTTCTGACGAAGACAATAACTGTTTTTTGGTGTATCTTGATGGTGATGTTCAGTTGAAAAATGTGAATATCTGTGAGTCCCATTTTCTTTCTGTGTTAGGAACTTAGGAATTACAGCTTAAACTTTCTACAGAATAAACTCTACTAACACAGATGAACTTTCAAGTTGTGTGTAAGTCATGATTTTGTTTTGAATGGAGTAACTGTTCTTTTCTAATTTGTTTCCTTCTTCCCTGTTTTTGTATAGGAAAAAGAAGAAGAGCCTACAGTAACTGAAGATGACAGAAACAAACCTTCCTTCAGCGATGAGACAAAAATCTGTGCCTCTGCTTCCTCTGTCTCTCCGGGGACACCAAAAAGAAAAAGAGCCCAGGAGACAAAATCTGTCACACCTCAGAAATCAGAACAGACTCCCAAGAAAGCGAAAGTTGTAAGGAAGATGGAGGAAGTCTTGGGAGAAAGTGATTCAGTAGAGCAACAGGAGGAGAAAGTATTTGAGCTGAGTAAAACTACAGCCATTCCTGACAAGTATGGACACATGCAGGTGAGTAGAATGAGTGCTTTGTTAGACACAATGGCTTCAAATGTAAAGGCACAGTCTTGCCCATCTGGAGCAGTATATTATATAACATACACATACATGTATGGAACTAGGGCATCTTGCATCATTTCTTGACGGTCAATGGAAGTAATAAACATCAATTCAGTAGAGTTGAATGGGGCCAACCAGCTATTTGAAATTTTACTAAATGTATAAATGAATAAAAGGAATTATCCAAGCACAATGAAATGATTTTTTGCAACACACCTTTCTACATGTATACAGAAAATAGTGAATAATTATCAAGTCTTTCATTTCTTCTTTCTCTTGGAAGAAATGACAGGGTTTTAGTTGTGTATATGTGTCAGTGTTTCTTTGATTCCCAATACAAAGCCATACAACCCTCTGCTGATTTTGCCTGGGACTGAAGCAGATAGCATTGCATAGCAGAGTGGGTAAGGGGGTGAAGTCTGCCATCTCTGATTGCCCTGTGTGTGTGTGGGTAAGGGGGTGAAGTCTGCCATCTCTGATTGCCTTGTGTGTGTGGGTAAGGGGGTGAAGTCTGCCATCTGATTGCCTTGTGTGTGTGGGTAAGGGGGTGAAGTCTGCCATCTCTGACTGCCCTGTGTGTGTGGGTAAGGGGGTGAAGTCTGCCATCTCTGATTGCCTTGTTGTTTGTTCCACAGGTGGTCCAGAAGGTGGAGGAGGGGGAGGATGAGGAGGTGGATGTTGAGGGGGAGGAGTCTGGAGAGGAGGCAGTGATGGAGCTCAGGAGTACATGTACGTATCAGTGGGGACACCTGGTGTAGCACATCAGTACTGCAGGTGTAACTGTTACTAGCTTATTAAGTGTATATAGTTGCAGATCGTAGTTAGGGGAGGAGGCAGTGATGGAGCTCAGGAGTACATGTAGGTATCAGTGGGGCCACCTGGTGTAGCACATCAGTACTGCAGGTGTAACTTACTTGTATACAAGCTACATATAGGGTTGATTAGGTGATGTACATGTACCTATATGTATCTACAGTTGTGCATCTATCTGAAGCTTTCTGGTCTGCACCTATATCTACGTCTGGTCTATCTTACATGTACGTGTATCTATCAGATCTATCAGTGAGTACAATTACTTGTAAGCTTGCTGTGAACACACCTGCTCTATCTTTCATGCTTTAAAGAGGTATGATTGGTTTCTAATCAAGAAAGAGGGCTGTACTTTTAGTTCATGAAGAAAAGCCAAGTCTCACTTTTACCAGTAAACCACCATGTTCCTAACACACTGTCAGCAACTGTTCTGTACTTTGTAAGTTGGTAGCTTAGAAGTGACAAGTTTCATCTAAAGGAAGTTGTTGCTGAGGGCTAGAGGGCTTCTTATACAGAATCAGAATCTCCAACCACTGGGCCATATATTAGGGCTATTAGGAATCTTAACAGAATATTCTAAGATCTGTTTTCTATGTGTGCCAGTACAGGTGGCCTGAACCCAGCCCAACCTACAGTTGCTACAAGTGATGACACTTCCATGGGGGAACCCACACTGGAGCAAACAGACACAGAGGAGCATCATTCCTTAAGCAACATCTTACACGAAGACAGTGAGATCTCAAAACAGGAGAATTCAGAAGAAGAGAATCAGTATCCCATCGAGGAACACTTTCACCCTGCGGAAAGTGAAAGTGATGCCGAGTTTCCATGGCAACCAGATGACACCCAAAACCGGGTGATCGTGGAGAGAATTGAGGGGAGCGTTGCGCTTGGCTCTGTTAGAGTAGACAAGGACGTTAGGGCTGGTCCAACTCACGAACAAACCCTGTACCAGCCACATCCAGACATGTTCCAGGTACAAAACCCTCTCATAGAGTTTGAAAAGCCAACAGAAAGGGACGAAGAATTTCAGAAAACATCTGAAAGTAAAACTGAAGACACAGAAACACAGGCAGAGGCACAGGCGAACACTGGTCAGATACAAACATACGGAGATGACTTGAAGCTGATGGAAAACGTTGAAAGACTGTCAGAAACTGTTTCTTCAGGTGAAGTAGACTTAAAGTCAACCATCCAAGACATTGTGGACCAAGGTAAGACTTATAAGACACAGGAGGCAAATCAGGAACACAAATTAGAAACAGCTGATTGTGGAAATATACAATTGTCGCAACAAAGTACTTCAAGTGCGGAAGAATTTTCCACAGAAAGACTTGAACGTTTGGACACACTGTCTGTTTCTGTATCTGTTGACAACACAAATGCACTAACGGACTCCAGCAATGTTGCTGATAGTCACAACACCTTAGACATTCCTGAAGACAAGACCAAAACTGACTTAAACTTTGTAGGAGCTGAAAAATGGAACTGTGAAGAGGCCGCGTCATCACACACTGACAATCTTACTTATTATAGTGACAGTGAAAGTGGCAAGGAGACCGGGGAGCTTCTTAGATGTGGTACAGCATCTCAAGTACACTCAGAAGACGAGACATCTGAGACAGGGCAGGCGGAAGAAGCTTTCTTCACCTTTAAGAAGCCAACAGAAGAAGTTGTTCTGGACAGGAGTGTTGTAACAGAGGAGGAGAAGGAGGTGCATAAGGAGTTTTTTGACGGAAGACAGACGAAGACGCCGGAGAGATACCTGAAGATCAGGAACCATCTTCTAGACTGCTGGTAAGAAGTTTATTTTAACACTTGTTCCTTTTAGAAGCTTGAAGTTAACAAGAGTTCCAAGACCGGAAGTTTTGCTGCAGTACCAAGGTCATCCACCAGGAGGCCCATATTTGACCTTGACCTTTGTCTTCCTAAGACTTACCAACATTACCAAATATCATCATAATCCATAAAGGCGTTATGAAGTTATGTTGACTACAAATGTGCAGAAACACAGACAGACAGACAGACGCGCCAAAAACAATACCTCCATTTTTCATGGAGGTAATAATTATTATTAGCAAAGGAGAAATGGGTTCTGGACATCTACAGCTGGTGGGCTGTTAGGAGAGATATCTAAAGATAAGGAACAACCTTCTAGACTGCTGGGAAAGATATTAAGATGTCTTTCAAAGGATAGAATTGTCTTGAAGAAGTCTTGAGGAGTCAGAAACTCAGGACTTAAGCAGTAAGATTATTGGTTATATAACTGAAAACTTAAAATGCAACAAAATTATTGGCCAATTTGTAGTGTCTGAAACAAAAATCTGAGCTAAAACCTGGCCATTAGATATTTTTTGATGTGGAGAGTTGAGAGTTTTACAGGTAACGTTAAAACTATTTTGTTAGAATCTTTCAATCACTTTGGTTCATATCCTCCCCAGGGATCGGTGCAAGCCAGACTACCTGAGGAAGACGGTTGCCAGGGCGGGGCTGAGGAACTGTGGCGACGTCAACTGTATCGGCCGTATCCACGGTTACCTGGAGAGGATCGGCGCCATCAACTTCGGATGCGGTGAGTTTTTGTTACTCTTCTCCTAAGAAGTATCGTAAAGGATTGCTTTTTTCTGTTTGTAGATGGTGAATATATTTTTAAGACACAGATACTATATGTATTGCTGCCATATATGTAAAATTTAATGCTCTAATGTCCTTTCATAAGGTTGGAGATTATGTTGTGTAGTCAGTATGATTTGTTCACATCTTTAAATTGATATACTGTGTTGGAGGAAATTGGATTTGGAAATGTGTCTCGATCCAGTATAGCATACAGAAAAATTTATATTCAAGGACCAGCTAACATACAGTATATACATAGGTTTGGCACACTCTTACTCAGGTTGACTTTAGGTTCTGTTGTTAGGGCACTTGAGGCTGTTGCTACTAGGATACCTCAAAACTGATGCTAGGATAATCATCAGGACTGTAGCTAGGATATCTCAGATTCTGTTGCTAGGATATCTCAGGTTCTGTTGCTAGGATACTTCAAATTGTTCTGTTGCTAGAATACTTCATGTTCTGTTGCTAGGATACTCAAACTCGTCAAAGCTGTTGCTAGGATACCTCAGGTTCTGTTGCTTATCTGTGCTACAAAGTGAGACATACAGTTTCAGGGATATTCTATATATACATGTACTAGTACATGTTCTCTGACTCTGAGGTCTGTTTTCATATAGAGCGTAATTTTGACTTCATGATCTGTATCTGTATCTGTATAGCCGGTATAACCGTCCTTCAGCGTAACACACCAGCTTCGCAGGCACGCGGCGCGGCGGCAGCTAGCTATGATGGCTATGAAGGAAATATATTGCTGAAGCCTGCACAAAACAAACATACAGTAATGTCAATTTTGCTAGAATTGCTGCCATGCATCAGTACTGAAACCACAGCTGGTGCACCCACTCTTCTCTTCAGGATGTTTTCCCAAGGGACTGATTTGTTCTGTCAGGCCATCTATTGATACATCATGATTTAATGGCTGTGACAGTACAGGTGTTCTTTCAAAGTAGAGATGGTGTATTGCTTTTGTTCAGGTGAATAAGATGTGGTATATTTTGGAGCGGAACTTGAAATATTTTGGGCTGTTTTCTGCAATTTGAATTATCAAAATGTTTTTCTGAAAGTGCAATGTAGAAAAATCTTCTGCAAAATAGTTCTAGACTGTTTTTTTTCCCTATTATAACCTATTACATGTACCTCTCCTGGCTATTACGCTAACAATAGCATTTCACTTTAATGGTCTTAATTAATTATTGGACCCATTTCAACCTAAAAGGACAAAATTACTAGGATTATTGTCCTGCAAATTGCAATTCGTTTTGCAGTTTCAATTTTTTTCCACCGGTGTTATTTTGAATCCCCAGGATTCAAGCCATTATTTCATTCAAGCCCAGTGGAGATTTCCCTTCTAAATGTCAGCAGCTAATCACAAAGCTGTGTTCAGTCTGGCCTAATGGCCTGGAGAGTTTAGTCAAGCAGCATTTATTTTCACCTGCAATCTAGAAAAACATTTTGATAAATTGCAGGACTGGTAAACACGGAGACTGGTAAGTGCTTAAGCCATTAGTGCATCACTCAGTCAAAAACACTCACATGTCACACCAATTTATTTTTTGGTTCTCAGATATTTTATGGAATCTAAATTTTAGCCTAAGTGGCAAGATGCAAACAAACAGAGAGTTAAAACTTGAAACTGAAAAAAATCTCTCAAGGACTTTCTCTTCAGTCTCAGTGATTTCTGAGTGTTTTCCTGTTCATTTTCCTGAGTTCTACTTCAAGAACCAACCATTTAACTTGGCACAGCCTAGACATTTTCTGGATGCATTGAGCCTGTCAACAGCACATAAAAGCGTACATAGTAATATCAATATGCATTAAAAAATGTGAGAGAGAAAAAATTGATTTTATTTACTATCAAGGTACAGACTTTCCTCCTCAGACTCAGTTTGACTGAGTGTTTTCCTGTTCATTTTCTGTTCTGCTTCTTTAAATCCACATATTTCGATGCCAAAAAACTACCAGTTAACTTGGAACAGCCCAGACAGTGTTGTCTGAATGTGCTAAGCCTGTCAGCAGCACATAAAAGTGTACATAGTAGTATAAGAAGAAATATGCATGTAAAAACAGAAAGAACAGGTTATATTCACTCAATGTTTTCCCCTCAGACTAAGTTAATGTTTTCCTGAGTTTTGCTTCTATAAATCCCCAAACCAACCAGTTAACTTGGCATGGCCCAGACGTGTTGTCTGGATGTGGTAAGCCTGTCAGCAGCACATAAAAGCTTCCATACTGATATCAGTGAAAGAAAAAAGAAATTGGTTATTATATTTACTTATGATCAACATACTCAGTTTGAGTTCTGCTTCAGAATGTCAGAATCCCCAAAACAACTATTTAACTTGGCCCAGCCCATACATGTATGTTGTCTGGGTGTGCTTAACCCGTCAGCAGCACATAAAAATACATAGTATTGTCAAATTGAATACACATTTAATAACAGAGAAAATTGTTTACATTCACTCAAGGTACAGACTTTCCCTTCAGACTCAGTTTGAGTGTTTTCTTGTTCATTTTCTGTTCTACTTCTTTAAATCCACATATTTCGATGCCAAGAAACAACCAGTTAACTTGGCCCAGCCCATATGTTGTCTGGATGTGCTAAACCCGTCAGCAGCACATAAAAGCGTCCGTCTGTGGTGAGTAGGGCAGGTTGTCCCGCGGGGGACGGTGCGTTTATTGGATTATTGGACCAGCCCTGATGTAAACGGGGAGGCACAAAGGACAGACGAGCTGCGGGCCTCGCAGAGGTGAACAACCAACGGGACACGCTCTGCATACGGACAGGATTTCTGGGAACTGCAACAAAACCCTGAAGCACAATTCTGTGATGTTTTAAGACAGACAGAGAGAGGGAGAGTTCTGTGAAATCTTCAAGGTGCTTGACCAGGTGAAGATGCAGGTTTGAGGTACCTGCAAGGATTTCTTCTACATCTCAAAGGAAGGAGGAAAGAGATGATGCTCTGATAGCTATCCTGTCAGCCAAGCAGCATCTTCTTAATTACACGTGATATTGAGAATCCTGCAAAGTCTACAAGGTACTGAAGCTTGGGAAGAAGATATAGTCTTGAGGTTCGTGCAGGGATTTCAATTTTGTCTTGGAGGCAAGAGGAAGGCAGCAATTCTCTCACACAGTGATTCATGTATTTACCACTGGGAATTCTGTATCACCTACAACAAGATGCGTGCATGTGGCCATCTCAGGATTACATCTTAACTGATTGCTTCAAAGGTATTCGTTTTCATTGTCTTGGATTTGAAGGAAGAGAAAAAAGGATGGAGCTTTGTCCTTGAAGGTACAACACCTTTCACACACCTTTATTTCCACCTGGATACCTGGATATGTTAATAGCACACCTTGACTGTACACAATGCATACATAGCTCAGATATTCTGCAAGCTGTCATGTGCTAAATACAGAATGTGGCAGCTATAATTATAGTATTCAAAAGCTATTGTAGATTCATTGAATGCTGGAGGGATTTTTCACCACATGCAAATGGAGGATCCGTGTTGGGAGCAGCGCTAACATAATTACACGGACACGGGTTTGTTGATAAATGGTGTCGGCTTACGGAATGGTGTCAAATTACAGTATGCAGTATTGGGTTACATATGCATGTATTACAGCCTAGCAACCAGTAAATAATATTATAGAAATAATACAGTTAGCAACGGACAGGGTTTAAAATAGATGCATAATTATAGATATATGCTATGTTGGTTAATATTTATTATACTGTAGTCTTGCTATAAGATACCCTCGAAAGGATTAACTCTAAAATCTTACATGTAAGCTTAGCTGGATTAGCTTATCAGAAAGCTTAGAGGCAAACTGATCTTATTCAAGGAGCTTAGCTGATAATTTTCCTGTTGTAGCAAATATACAGTTAATGCTTACTGTATTAGTACCTTCAAGTTAGTTTAAGCCGTTGATGACTTAATATCTGGCTGTGTATCAGCTTGTAAGAATAGATCAGAACCAACAACAGTTCTCAATATTCTAGGAGCCAGTTTTAGATTTTGTCTGATCCATCCAAGCTGACTGTTATAGAAAGGCTTGAAGAGATTAAGCTGTTTATATTGTAGGAGTTTCAGTTTTAATTTTGTCTGACATGATTTTTCTGACTTCTCCAAGCTGACGATTATACAAGGGCTTGAAGAGAAGGCTGTTATTATCCAAGCTGGTTGCAGAGATCCGAACACTGAAGAGAATCTTGTTGTTATTCTCCAATCTTGCTGCAGAGAGCCACACTCAGTCTGCCCTCTGTACCATCAAGGTCATCTTATTTCTGGAAGCATCCTTGAGGAAATAGCAACGTCCGTAAGCGTTGCCAAGGCAACCGCGTCAATCAAGGACAGAGCGTGGGTTAGTCGTGACAAGTGGTGTGATGTTGATTGGCTGGTCGGATTCTCGGAAATTGCCATTTACGGAATTCGCGGCTGCTTCATTGTATGCAGAAACAATTGACCCACTAGGAGACTAGCAACTGAGACTGTAGATTGGTTATACATAGACTATCGCTTCACTTTGTCCTCAGTTGAACTCTCAAAGCTTCAGAGCATTTAAAACTGCAATATTGATTGGCTGCCTGGATTTCTCGGAATGCCATTTACGGAATTCGCGGCTGCAGCATTGTATTCAGGAACAACTGATTTGCTTGGAGACTAGGAGACTAGACTGTATACGGGTAGTATACAAACGATTATAATACTTCACCTTGTCCTCAGCTGAACTCTCAAAGCTTCCACCGAGCATTTAAAACTGATTGACTGCCTGGATTTCTCGGAGTGCCATTTACGAAATTCGTGGCTGCAACATTGTATGCAGGAACAATATTGACCCACTAGGAGACTAGCAACTGAGGCTATAACTTCACTATGTCCTTAGCTGAACTCTCAAAGCTTCAGAGCATTTAGAACTGCTTCAGGCAGTGAAACGCAGAGTGTGTTTCTTGGATTTGCCTGTACAGCAGTTTACATCAATCCAGAGTGGAGCTTTTTTGCATCATCATTGCTCTATCTTGGACTCAGCTAGCTGAAAACATTCAAGTATCAAGCAAGCGTTAGACTGTGGAATTTCTTAAATTTGCCATCATAGCACTACTCTTGGATTTGCGATCACAGCATTTTATCAACAAAGGGTGGTCGGAAAACCGTAACCCAAGTCGTTGCTTCATCTTGGACTTAAAGCTTCCCTGAAAGGTGAGAACGTTTAAGATTCTACACGTCGGGTTGTGGAACGCCATACCTTGGATTTGACATCAGAGCATTAGATTATACGTACGTCAATCCAGACTGGAGCATTTTCAGCAACAACCTGCATCGGAATCATGGCATAACAGACCTGTATTGCGAACTGCTCTTCAGTTAGAATTTCCTGGATTCGAGCCAAGAAGTGGATCTCTATCTCTGAAGAGAACCCTCGACACATTTTGAACTTCCGTCACCCACTGTACTTGTGAAAGAAAACATCAGGACTCCCTTTTTAGTAACTGCCAGTGACAGAGTCTCTTTCTGGTGACATTTAGGATATGAGCCAACAAGTGGAGGCTTCTACAGTATCTGAAGTGAACCCTCGACACATTTCGTTCTTCCGTCACCCACTGTACTAGTACTTGTGCTCCCACAAGTGAAACATCACAAGTGAAACATCACGACTTCCTTAGTTTTAGTCTGTCAGTGACAGAATCGCTTCTTGGTGACATTTAGGATACGAGCCAACAAGTGGAGGCTTCTACGGTATCTGAAGTGAACCCTCGACACATTTTATACTTCCGTCACCCACTGTACTTGTGACAGGAAACATCAAGACTTCCTTTTTTAGTAGCTGTGGTTAACAGAATCGCTTCCCGGTGACATTTAGGAGAAATTCTGCTTCCTGGAGGCTAATATAGGAACAACAGGCGACACTATAATTCCGGACAGACACTCTAATTCCGGACTACCTCTCACTTTTCAAGTATAGTTTGTCCTGGACAATTGACATTCCACATGGTGATGTAGAAGATGACAACAACTATGTAGATAACAGTGATAGTTCCCTAGGGATCATGTTATTTCTGCAGATTTCTGCAGAAATCTGCAGAATTCTGCGCAGAATTCTGCACCCGCGCAGATTTCTGCACAGAATCTGCGCTGGGTGCAGAAATCTGCGCAGAATTCTGCGCAGAAATCTGCTTTTTTAAAGATTTCGTACAATACTGTCCTACAACTTGTATCATTATGGTGATAGGTGGTAGATATGACTTACTTGACTTACTATACTCTCCTACAAATGCTACTATCAGGTTACATGTATTTTGGGCATAACTTGTCAGAAATGCATTGGCTTTTGCTCAGTGCCCTGCAATTTGGAATGGGGATAGCTTTGCACTGTATGCTGTTCTACAAATGTATTCCTTTATTAATTTTTGTTTCTTGAAAAAATTGTGATCTTCAAAATTATTTATGAAGTAAAACAATGCTCCAAAATGTAATGATGAGCTACACATTACAGACTAGGACATACAATGTAACAGACGTTTCATTTGAGCTATACAGGCAAGCATAAGACCAGATCCTGTAACCAGGTAGCCTGAGTGTCAGTCTTTTTATCTTTCGTCTACTCCCAATTATATGCTACCCATAGAGTGTGGGGAGCAGACGAAAGCTACAGTATTAGTTGAATAAACCATAAGGGAAATTCCATTGGCACATGGGCGAAGATTTCTGCAGAAATCTGCAGAATTCTGCGCAGAAATCTAAATTTTTACAAAGATTTCATACAATACTTACTAAATTGTCCCACAAAATGTATCATTATGGAGATTCACTCCGCTAAATACTACTATCAGCTTATTTTGGGTAAAAATGTCGGAAATGCATATATTTTTGCTTTTGTTCCACTTTATGACAGCCCAATATTCCAATATCCTGCAATTTGGCATGGGGATAGCTTTGCATAAATATTATGCTAATTGCAAATGGTTTTATATAGCTTATTTTGGGTTAAAATAGTAAAAAATCTACATTATTGGCTTCTGTGCCTCTATGTTACAATGTACACTCGAATGACCTGAAATTTGGAAAGAGGATAGTGTACCTTGGTGAAAGGTGTGAAGAAGTGGGTTCTCACTTTTTTAGATGCCGGCCTTATTTAGGTTATTTTGGGTAAAATAGCCAAAAATGTATATAACTCAGAGGCCTACATGTATGTGCCACAATATTATGGCCCAATGACCTGCAAATTGGAGATTCAGTTTACTTTCAAGTTGGTACCAATGTGGTTGTTCATTTGCAATTTTTCCCCTCGGGTGCAGGTTCTCAAAGGCTATCATTTTCCTTGTTTTTGTTACAAATAGCCAAAAATCTATATGCCTCAGTCTATGAATTATTTTGTCTGGAAATACATGGACTGATAAAGCTTGGGAAATACTACATTGTACATTTGCTTGTAAATGTTGGCCTTTTAGTAATCTGATTTACAGATCTATAGTCAGTTTAACAGGAACTTGATACACCCGTCCAATGATTTTTGGATTTGGCAGAGTCAACCAGACAGACCACATGTTGAGTACCCAGAGTAGGCCAGGCTGAATCCCTGGACAGCTAGTCTGACCTCATGACTAAAACAACACATACTACCAGGCTGATTCCAGGGGATAGCGTGTAAACTGCAATTTTCCATCATTCCTCATGGGTTAGCTCACAGTTTGGACTACTAGTCTGAAGTTTCAGCCTCAGACAGCCAGAATCCTAAGTACTGGCTGGGTCAGCTCTCAAACACACGTAGACACACGTTGAATGTTTGTGTCGAAAAAGCAATCTTGCTTTTAATTACTGACATGTTTATCTACTTAATTTCTCCATAATTACATATTCTGTAACAACTGTGCAATTCTTCTATATGTGCTTTTTTGCTTGCAAGTTGGTAAAAATTTTAGTAGTCAAAATTTGTGGACCTTTACAAGTTCATACAAACTTATTTTGAAGTGGAGAGATGATCAGACAGGCATGCTGAATGAACATGTAGTCTCCATGGTCAGACATGTTCACTGTATGTACGTTGTGCCCATGACCAACAGACATGCACACCCACGAGTCCCCTACCCTCAAACTGTGCTTTTCTCACCGGTAGGTACATGCACATGTGTATACTCCAAAGGAAAAGACACTTTTTCACAGATCATGCCAAAGCCTGTAGGGGCTAGTATGTAGGGGCTGAGAGAGGACCAGGACTCCTGGGCCAAGGAAGGATAAACTTACTGTAACAGGAAAGCATGTACATGTATGAGGGCCTGCATGGGGGTGTAGTGATTACGAATTACGCAAATTTTCGTTAAAGTTTCAGAGCTGATTACGACTTTACGCTTTGCTGGTAATGTACTATTATGAATTACATTTTTGGGGAGGCTGCCTACAGATTATGGAGACTAAAAAGGGTTGATTACGCCTTACAATAAAGGGCATGCAGGCCCTCATGTGTATGTCATCTCTTGGACCATCCATCTAAGGAAAAACGATTAGTCCTGCCAGTATCAGTGTCACCTTCCTCCAATCCTGTTCATAACATTGAATACTCATTGCGCATCAAAGCTTTCTGGAACTGCACATAACAAAAATACATGTAATGTGAAGAGTGAAAACTTTGCACAAGGTGGCTGGCTACTAGCTTAATAATAATAGCTAGCAAAGCTTCTGTAACATCCAAACTGTGATGTACACAATTGTGACCTGAAGGTCTGACCTCTGGCTCCCCTTGTCTTAGTGAGGGGTGACCACGAGGTCAACCTCAGCAACTCAGGCAGAGGAGGCAAGGCAGATGTGTTTTCAGGGATAAGGTTACATCTTGTTTGATCCCATATTTGGGTCTTTGAGAATCCAGTTCAAATCATCCTTACTAATTTATGATGTCAAACCTGGAACCGAAATGTACCAAGTCTTACAAGTTACAAATCTACTTTGACAAAAGGACAACAAAGTTAACCAAACTATTTATTTGAGATCCATATAACAAGAGAAGTCAGCACCAAAACCAGAGAAGTGCATGGAAACTACTGCTCTCAGTGAGATTAAAGATATTGCTCTCAGTGAAAAGAGTTTGGTCCCAATCATAATCATTTAGAAGTGGCAAGTGTTCAAAACTGTTGAGTTCAAAAGGTCTGAGTCAAGCCCAGGTACTGTAATTGCCATGGGAGTTGATGAAGCCTGGACATGAGCACCACACAACTCTAAATCAGATGGCCTGGGACATGTGCACTGAAATTTGGGGTTAAGATGTCCTAAAAAGAAAAGCTGACAGAGATTCATGAACTTAAGATTCACAGAAAGAGACGCACAAGGCAAAGAAACAGACTACATGGAGTGTACTCTGATGATAAAAACAAGTGTCCATAGGCAGCCGTGAAGTTGTATATTTTGCAGATTAAGAACAATATAGTGTTAATGTAAACAGTGTGTGATCACACCGAAAAACCGTCTATCCACAATACTCTGCCAGCTGGAGGTATACCTCCTTCACGAAGTAACAAACTGTGAGATGTGGCAATTTTTGGGCCTTCAACTTTTTACCCCACCCATTACATTGTAGATTCTTATGACTCAAGCAGGCAGACATTCTAGCAAAGGGGACAGGCTTGAAATGCTTGCATTATACTAGATAGTATAATGATATACTGTTGTCAACTTCATTCCACTCCCCCCCCCACACACAGACACACCTGGGGCGACTGTGCATACATGTATTTGGCAGAACAAGTAGGAGAGTAGCCTATCCCTATGTAACCCAAGCTGGGGGGGGGGCTCCCTACATAGTCCGCCACCGGCCGGCAAAAGCGATTTAATCAGGCTAGTAGGAGAGATAATGTCTTTTTTCATGACAGAAACGTAGTCCTTGATAGCAGGCAAAAACATTAATATCCTTTCTCGCAATGTCAATTGTAGTTGCAGTGACTGTTAAATGCATCTGGGACCAGACATCATTTAGAACCTTGAGTAGGTTGGAACATTGTGCACAGAAAGCTTATAGAAAATTTTCTTGAGATTACTTTAGAAGGGGTCTTAGAAGTACATGTAGTCGTAGACTTTCTGCACTGTGACTACTGACACCTTCATAACAGCAAACAATTCTTGCATAAAAAATTCCAACATTTAGTTTTGCTACGTATCTTCCCCTGCAGAACAGATTCTTATGAAACTGGCACAGTGTATAAAGGTCAGGACATAAAACATGAAAAAAGATACTCCTGACCCCTGGGTGACCAGTCAATGGAATGTCAAATTTCCCTTGTGGTTCAATGCAACTGATACAGCTGGTTACAAGCCTGGGAATGGACAAAGCTAAAAAAGGCTGGTTACAGGACCTGGTCTTATACTTGCCAGCATACATGTAGCTCAAACAAGACATCCTAGTCTGGGATGTGTGTAGCATATCATCATATTGTGGAGAATTTTTAACTCAATATTTTTAAAGAAATCTCTTACCAAATGGAAATATATGGGGTACCCTAACATTAGTAACAACTGGCAAAGAAATGATTTTGATAATCAACCTACAGGTAAAATCAAATTCATTTTCTCATCCATGTACTGTAGATGTGTATACTGTAACCTGATTGAACCTGATTAATTTTCAGCCCCCCTAAACAGGCTCCAGACAAAAGGTTGGGTTACAACTTACACAGGCAGAAAGTTGTTCTCCTGAGACTAGTCTCCTCTATAGGCTAGATAAATAAGCTATGGAAAACATGTGGTAGTGATTACAGTTTGGTGGTCAGGAGGGGCTCTCTGGGCCCTTACTGTGAAGGCTTAGATTAAGAGCCCAGAATTTGTTTGGATAAGTGTGGAGGTGGGGCAAATCAAATTGTTAAACAAACCCAGTAGCAACCCCAGGCTACCTTGCTGACAAGTTATTCCAAGGGTAAGTTGTCCACTGTTTGAACACAAAAATACTGGGTTTCAAAGTAATATTACTGCTAAGATCATGTCCAAGCTCTTCCAAGGCTATAAAGTGACAAATCAGTTGTAGATACATTGTATTTTTAAAAACAGTTTTCTATAAGGTAAATATTAGAAGTTGCTAGGCCTAAATCAAAAGGTAAGTAGCAAAGTATGGTGCAAAGCTATCTCAATGCCAATGGAATTGGGTTGTGATGAAGTGGAACAAAAGCCAATAATATGCATTTCCAACAATTTTTACCCAAAATAAGCTAGTACATTGTAGTAACATCTGTAGGGACAAATGATACATTTTGTGGGACAATTTCTAAGTATTGTATGAAATCTTTGTAAAAATTTAGATTTCTGCGCAGAAATCTGTGCAGAATTCTGCAGAATTCTGCAGAAATCTTCGCCCTGTGTGTCAATGGAATTTCCCTTATGGTTCATTCAACTGATACTGCTGGTTACTAGCCAGAGCCATTTGCCTTTGTAGCTTCCATCTGCTCCCCACACTCTATGGGTAGCATATAATGGGGAGTAGACGAAAGCTAAAAAGGCTGACACTTAGGCTAGCTGGTTACAGGATCTGGTCTTATGCTTGCCTGTATACACAATGTTGCTCAAACGAGCTCAAACAAGCTGTCTGTTACATTGTATGTCCTAGTCTGTAATGTGTAGCTCATCATTACTTTTTGGAGAATTGTTTTACTTCATAAATCATTTTGAAGATCACAATTTTTTTCAAGAAATGAAAGGAAAAGAACAGCATACAGTGCAAAGCTATCCCCATGCCAAATGGCAGGGCACTGGGCAAAAGCCAATGCATTTCCGACAAGTTATGCCCAAAATACACATAACCTGATAGTAGCATTTGTAGGGGAGTAAATCTACCACCTTATCACCATAATGATACAAGTTGTAGGACAGTATTGTACGAAATCTTTAAAAAAGCAGATTTCTGCGCAGAATTCTGCGCAGATTTCTGCACCCAGCGCAGATTTCTGTGCAGAAATCTGCGCGGGGTGCAGAATTCTGCGCAGAATTCTGCAGAAATCTGCAGAAATAACATGATCCCTAGGGAACTATCACTGTTATCTACATAGTTGTTGTCATCTTCTACATCACCATGTGGAATGTCAATTGTCCAGGACAAACTATACTTGAAAAGTGAGAGGTAGTCCGGAATTAGAGTGTCTGTCCGGAATTATAGTGTCGCCTGTTGAACAAGATTATCAAATATCCGTTTCCTCTGTGTACATCAGTCACTGCTGAGGTTATAGAGGATAAACAAAGGCATCTCTCTCTTGGCTTAGACTTGTACAAGTTCTACTGGAAAATGTTACTGTTGTTGGGAAGGGATCGGTACTAAGCTGTGGTCGACTGTTTATAGTACTTATGTTTGACAAAGAAGGGAAATTTTCCCAAGGATAGCTTCAGTTTAAACTACAGCTGGATTAAGACACAATTTCCCTGTTTTTCAAGGGATCTTTGTAGACATTTTCAAGGATAAGAAACAAGACTTGACTCTGCTTATAAGTGTAATTGACTGTACTTTATACTTGTTGGAAAGAAAAGGGTATTTCTCTGACTAAGAAAAGCTTTAGTGTAAGCTAGAACTGGATCGAGACACATTTTAATTCTTCACCACATACATTGTGGACATTGTCAAGACTAAGCAAGACTTCTAGATTGTGTAGTAATTTTTATCATTGTACTTGAAAAGAAAAGGAGATTTTTGAGAGAATAGCCTCAGTGTAAGTGTACATTGTTAGGACTAAGAAACAATTCTGGAAAGCACAATCCACTGAACAGGAACAGGAAAGTAGGATTATTTTCCCAGAGAAGAACTTTTGCGCAGACATTGTTGAAATTCAAGTGTAGGACAGTCAGTTTAAGCTAGAGCTTCCTTAGCCTACTGTGTGGAGAAGACTAAGAATTCTGGAAGGTGTGATATACTGGAAAAGCAAAGTTGGGAAGGACTTTGTGCAAGCGTTCTGCGCAGACGTTGTTGAAGTTTAATAGCGGAACAGTCAGGAATGTGATGGGTCACTGTGCAACCATTCTGGTTCCCATGGCAACAGAGGAGGCCAACAGGGGAGAGTTTCCCGTCGCCAAGGTCGGGGTGAAACGGAACCCTCAAGGTCAGGACCAGCAGCTGGCCCTGCAGGCAGCACGGCTGGAGTCCATGGTGAGTTTTCTGTTTGTTTGTTTGTTTGTTTATTTATTAGGAATAGCAATGATTGACTGTTAGGTCAGATCTCAAGATTGTATGTGTCTTTCAATTCTAAAAATATTGTATTTTTAATAAATATGTAACTTGTTATTTGATTGAAACTGGGGTATCTGTATCGGTATAGCGGTAACAAACCAGCTATGGTATATAGATTATTGTGGTAACAATGGTCTCACTCATATGTATGTTAAAAAAAAATGATGTTTGTTTATATTTGATGACAGCAATTATTATACCTATTAGGTGACCTTTCAGTTCCAAAAATCTTGTGCTTGAAAGATCTATTCATTGAAAAATAAGTGAGAATAGTATTTTGGTGGATGTGGTGGACTTTATAAGAAGTGTAAAATGTTTCCTGTCTGTACAGAGGCCGAGAAGACAAAAGCTGGTTCGGACAGCTTACGGAGACTGGAGGGACGGCCCAGAGACGGAGGGACTCACCATAGAGGTACGGACATCTCTCAGCTTCTCACTACATGGAAACAATGCAAGAGTTTATCCTCAATTACATTTCATTTCAAATCATTTCTGTTGCATCAAATTTGTCACAATCATTTTATGCACACCACTTTATCTACTGTTAAGGATTTAGGACTGTTTTTTTTAATGTACCCAGTGTACCACTGTTATAAACATGACATTGTAAATAAATATTTTATTTTACTACTCAGCTTAATGTCGATGATTTAAGAAGGTTTTTTTAATGACAGTGACGGCTTTAGGGTAACCTGAGGAATTATAACATTTGACGTTATACAATTATCATGTAATGTTATACAAAATCACGCCTTTTCAGTGTCAAATGATGTGACATTTCACTACGCTAAGGCTTCTAGTAAGTTTTAACCAATGTTAAGGGCCAGTTTTACTCTGTGCCTTATTTCTGACTTGCATGTTTCCCCTCCAGCACGTGACCTCAGATGAACTGGAGAAACCAGATGGAGAGGTGCCCCAGATCAGGTCAGAGGGCAAATATCTTCCCATCATCTTAGATTGAAAAGTTACTACCCAGTACTGTTAGGTAAAGATTTAATGCCTTACGTTGTATGTACCAGTCTAAGTACTGAATGAAATAACAAGCCTTTTTTTCCAGTAACTTATTTATTCTCTTTCCCCCCTGTTTTAGACCCAGCAGGCCCAGAGGACCCAGGGCTAACTTGAACAGGTGTGTTCTCTTTTGTTCTTTTCAGTATGCTAATGCTGTCCTTAGTGCTGAACTGCCATCCCTTGCTGTTATAACCTTTCATTTTTGCCATTTAACAACACCTATGATTGAGTAGACAGCAAATTAAATACAAGACTTAGCAAACAGTTCTTGTATATGATGTATTTTAGACAGTGTACTTTTTGTCTTTGTTGTTATTGTTATAACAGCCTGTGTCTCTTCCCCACAGTTTCTCCTACGACCCGTTTAAGCTGGTCCCGTGTAAGAGGTTCAGTGAGGAATCTCCGGTGAGTTTCTGCCATAATAACTTTTCTTAGGATTAGCAACATTCTAATAGAGTAAGGATTGCTTTGTATGCTGTATAAAATTTTTACTTGGTTTACTAATACAGACTGAGATACATGTATGTTTCCCTGTTCCCTCCAGGCTCCATTCTCTGTGAAGATCCATGCCACAGCCCTGGTCACTATTGACATGGTAAGTCTATAGTAAAGTGTGAAGTGGCCATGTCTCTGGATCAAGAGGTTGGGAGTTCTAATCCCGGCTGTTGTTGCTCACCTGACATGGTCACATGCACGCTACTGCAGAGGGTTGCGGTCCTTTCGATGGGACCTTAAACTGTGTTCAACCGTTCACTGTGCTTGTCAAAAAGACCTAGGTGAATTTCTCTGGTACAGTGAACCTGTAAATACATGTAGTGTCTGTCTTCTCTGTCATGACCAGTAGAAGAATAGCTCTTTAGTGATCCACTGTGTTTTGTACTTGTTAAAAAGAGGTTGGGGAATTTCCCTGTCACATTGAATGTACTACATAATGTCTGTCTTCTCTGTCACAACCAGTGGAAGAGTACATTGTAGCTCTTCAGTGAGCTAAAACTGGATTGAGATCACGTTTTTTCTCCAATGATAATTATATGAAAGGAGAAAAAAGTCATGTATCAATATTCCCTTTTTTCCCCAGCATGCCCACATCTCCACAGCTGAAGTGATTGGTTTGTTGGGAGGAGTGTTTCACAGGGACCCGGGAGCTCTGGAGGTAGGGGGGAGGTTTTATAATTCAGAATGTTAAGAGTTGTCCTTAGTGTTGAACTGCCATCCCTTAGTGTTATATCCTTTATTTTATCCTTTAAGCACAAGTGAACAAAGTATTGGAGACTGTAGTTGTGTGGGGGTTTGTTGTTACATTTCAGCTTGTTAGAGCTGTCCTTAGTGCTGAAATGCCATCCCTTTCCTTTATGTTCTTCTGGTACAAGTGAATAAAGTATTAATCACTGTAGTTGTACAAGGAAGGGGGTCTCTTTAGGTGTGTGGGTTTGTTGTAACATTTCAGCATATTAGAACTGTCCCTAGTGCTGAAATGCCATTCCCGACTGTTATAAGCTTTCCTTTCAGTCATTTAACTACAGTACTGGAATGATTAAGTAGAGAGAAAATTTTTCAAATATTTTGCTTGTGCATGGCATATGTTTAGGTGTCTTTTGTATCCATGGTTAATGCCTGAATAATGGTGATCCCATGTATTTTAGGTGGCCTCTGCAGAGCCCTGTAACAGCCTGAGTACAGGCATGCAGTGTGAGATGGACCCAGGTATGATTTCACATTTCTTATTCTAAACTTTGCTTATAAAGCCATCTATTGATGTATTTTAGATGACAAAAACTTGTATAGGCACTGTGTTGTATGAGGCTTTTATACATATGTATTAAGCATTTTGCTTTTTGCCCAATCCTCTTTAAACAAATGTGAATGAAAAATCATTTAAAAACTTCTTGATAACATCTACGGGTAGCTCTTTTTGATGAAACGTGAAACATAGAGGTGTGTGTGTGATCTTGTTCCCAGTGTCTCAGACGCAGGCGAGCGAGTCTCTGTCCCAGGCTGGGTACTCCGTGGTTGGCTGGTACCACTCCCACCCGACCTTTGCCCCCAACCCTTCTGTCAGGGACATCGAGACACAGACCAAGTTCCAGGTACTGTTGATAGTACAATCATGTAGTAATAAATGTTGTAGAGTTTCAGCTTTGTTCCCACACAAGAAAGGGAACTCGCCTGTCTGTCTTTCAGTAAAGAAATGGAAACTGAAATGGTATGGCTGTGTGTCAGGGACATCGAGACACAGACCAAGTTCCAGGTACTGTTATATTTACTGTAATAATGTAACAGTTGTATCTGTATTGGTATAACCACCCTTCAGCAAAACACACCAGCTTCATAGGCACGCGGCGCGGCGGAAGCTGGCTACATTTCCCCAAATGTCCTGTTACACCAAACCTTTAACATTAAACATCTGGCACATTTAATTGCAGGAGTTGTTTAAAGCTTTCTAGTGATGATGCCCCAACTGTTCTTAGTGGCAACGAGTTCCACTCTACGAATAGTTCTTGGAGTTTTTTCCTTAGTATTCAAATGTTGAAGTTTCTTTCAAGACAACATACTTAGAGAACATCCAACTTCCTAATATCTTAAATGTTGATCATCAGTTTAGTTTAAGATTCGGTTACTTCTTAAGACTGCTATCCCAAACCGCATAATGTAATATTGCAGCAGTGACATGTAGCTGCAGCAGTATCAGTCAAAACCAGTCATTGGTGCCCTGAATAAGTTGACAAATATTCACCGAAATGTTGGATGTAAAAACTCACTAAATATGATATTCACTTCCTGAAACTGTGTGAACCAAGGTACAGACCGTTTTCATTAGGGTCTTTCATGATTTGAATTTGTAACATCAAAATATGTCTAACTTCTCATATATTGTTGCATAACAAGAAATTGTAATATACATATTTGCATTTTTGTAGTAAAGTGATTAGAAGCAAATTTTTAATTACCAAGAGTTGACAATTTGAACTGTTTTTCCTCCCCCTGTCTAGGAATGGTTTGCCCAGGGAGGGTCCCCCTTTATTGGCATTATAGTGAACCCCTATAGCAGCTCTCGGATCTCTCCCCTGTCCAGAGTCACGTGTCTCACCATCAGCTCAGAGTGGGAACACATCCGCAAATACAGTAAGTACCATCTGCAAAAAAAAACGCAAAAACCATCCGCAAATACAGTAAGTCTGTCACCATAGTAACTGGTGCTGTAGCAAACACCCTGTGTTGTTGGGTTACATAATGTAGCAGAACAGTTGGAAAGACCACTCACCATATATTATACCGGGTATATGAGTGTTTTTGAGTAGGAATAAACCATCCGCAAATACAGTAAGTACCATCCGCAAATACAGTAAGTCTGTCACCATAGTAACTGGTGCTGTAGCAAACACCCTGTGGTGTTGGGTTACATGATATAGCAGAACAGAGTTGGAGAGACCACTCACCATATATATGGATGTGTTTGAGTAAGAATAAACCGTACAGTAGATTGTTGGGCTTGACCATTGTAGGTTAACATTCAGCATTAATTGCAAATGTTACATTTTTAGTTTTTCCTGTTTCTGTTTCAGATGTCCCGTTCCAGTTTGACTTTGTAGTGGACAGTGCAGCCGTCAGACCACAGGAGGTGATCGACAAGGCCAGGAGACTGGCAGAACTGCACGGGAACTCTCCTCAGTAAGTTTGTTATAACACACACACACAGACAGACAGACAGACATACACACACACACACACACACACACAGACAGACAGACAGACACAAACACACACACACACACACACAGACAGACAGACAGACAACACACACACACACACACACACACACACAGACAGACAGACAGACACAAACACACACACAAGCACCATCCCCCCACACACTCACAGACACTGGCAGAACTTCATGGGAGCTCTTCACAGTCAGTCAACATCAAATTATAAAACACACCCTCACAAACATGCATATTCACACACAAACACTTCTTACAATCACTACAGCAGGGGGCTAGTCCACTGGTAGTGGTGTGTGTTTAACATCCATACTCAGCTGCATCCTGCAAGTGCTAAGCAGAAAATATGATAAAGCAGCATGTACCATGACACAAGTCTTTGGTATGTCCTCTCAAAAAACCAACACGAAAGTCTTGACTTATTAGGCTGTAGGCACCAATGGCTACAAGGTAGGGAGTCAAACAAAGTTTAGCAGTTAACTTTTACTTCTTTCATGGACATTTATTCTTTTATTTCTAGGGAGTAAAGCTGCTGAACAGATATGCAGGGCACACGGACACCACTTACATGGATAAGGTATGTACATTTGTGTTCCGTGGCACCTCTCAGTGAGGGAGAGGAGGACAAGAAATGGGGGGTTCAAATCCCAAACCTGTTGTTGCTCTCCCAATGTGCCTTTAAGCCTTGGTCCGCTGTTCATTGTACTGGACAATATAATGGTTGAAAAAGGCCATTGTTATGATAATAATGTACAATGAACCTGTACATACTGTACTGTCTCAACTTGTCAAAGTGTAGCTCTTCTGTCTTACTAGTAGCTAAACTGGATAGAGATCATTCAATAGATAGACATTCAGGCAATGAGATGAAGGCAACAGATACTCATTGACAAGCAACTGGATAGATTTTGAAATGGTCAGACGTTTTAGATAACATTCACTACCTTAGATCTGCAAGTTACTTTAAGAGATCACTTTCCCTCTCTGTTCCTTACAGATGCTGTACTCCCTGAGCGGCCACCTGTGTCGAGGGAACGCAGACAGCGAGGAGGAAGGAAACAGTGAAAGTCTCTCGCTCCTTACCGACATCCGAGACATCTTCGCCAACTCCTGGACATCCTCACTAGGTACAACTCCCAGGTCCTCCATGGCTAGCTTGTAACCATGGCTACATGTATTTCTGACAAATATTTATAACCAAAAACACACAACAAGAAGTCAGCTTAACTCTGGGGAGCTTTGAGACGCACTCTGTCTCTTCAGACACGACATCAGACACTTTTGGATTCCTTCTTTTATTACACTTAAGATAAATTTCATCTGAAAGATAACAAACTTGTTTGGATACCGATACAGGTGTGAGCCTGTACATATACGTAGTATATATCTGTACGAAATTTGTTTACTAGAAAGTTACATGTAGGTACTCAGCTCTTCATAACTGTTTGTTTGTTTATTTATTCCTGCCCAAATCTGGGCAAGTTGTGGAAGAATAATCCATCCTCAGGTGTTAAATGTACCTTGTTTGAAGCTGGTGTGTTACGCCAAAAGGCGGTTATACCGGCTAAAAAGGCATAGAAGCTGGTGTGTTACGCCGAAGGGCGGATATACTGGCTACACAGATACAGAAGCTGGTGTGTTACGCTGAAAGGCGGTTATACCGGCTATACAGATACAGAAGCTGGTGTGTTATGCCGAAGGGCGGTTATACCGGCTATACAGATACAGAAGCTGGTGTGTTATGCCGAAGGGCGGTTATACCGGCTATACAGATACAGAAGCTGGTGTGTTTCGCCAAAAGGCGGTTATACCGGCTATATAGATACAGATTGTTCTACATATTCATGTTTTATGAAATCTACTGTGACTTTGATATTACAAAGTCTGACAAGTCAAGTTGATATTCAACTGTGCCATTGTACATAGAAAATAGTGTACTTTGTAAACATAATTGGATATATTAATTTATCTGAACCGATGTATGTTCAACTTGTTTGTACTTGTTTGTTGTATTTTGTTGTAGTAGACAGAAGTATTGTATGTATTTATTTTGTTTTAATGTTGGTTGTATGGATTGTAAACTATTTGGTATCAAAGAAACTGTTTTTGTTTTGTTTTTCACTTTGTGGCCAAAGTAATGAGACAACTTGTGTAAAACAGTTTTAGTCTTGACAAGTTTGGATTTGCGGGTAGGGGGAAAGGAAAATAATTCCAGCTGTCGGATTCAGAATAAGAATTTTGAGAGAAAAACTTCTCGTAAGTCTGGTTATGTATAGTTAGATGTCGAAGTATTTTCTGTATATATTGTACATGTATTTGAATCTCTCTCTATATATATAACTGTTATATATTGTTGTTTCAACTGTACTGAAATGTAACGCACATATGTGTATGTACACTTCTCTTTCTATGGTTAGAACATTATAGCGATATATCTGTATTGCACATATCTGATTGCACATGGTTTTAAAGCGCCCCCGATGGGCAAAAATATAATTGCAGGAAAACCTGACATGTTTCGCAATATTTGTCTGTTCGTTACATAATTTTGAGAAGTTAAATCAGCTGTATTAAAAGCAGAGAAAAGCAGGCATTGTGTGTGGTTGTGCGTATACTATTTGTTGCTTATTCAATGCACAAGATTTAAGTTATGAATGCATCAAAGAATACTTTTCCTGAGGTCTTGTTTCATATCATTAAAATGATAAAAGTATAGTAATATGTACTCTCCAAGCAGAGGTTTGGGTTTGGGGTTATTTTTGGCGTGTTTTTAGGCCATTTTATCGGTGTTTCTCTTTTGCAAAAGAGAAACCCCAATAAAAAAAGTCTAAAAACACGCCCAAAATAACCCCAAACCTCTGCTTGGAGAGTAAGTAATATGTAATGAGCCATGCAATGGACTAATGTGTGAATAACGTTCCAACAGCGGTTTAACACCCGTCTTCGTAAAGCGCCGCCCAGTGGCGGGCGAAGGTACTGCAGTCACTGGCCTACACCTCCCACCGTGACAATCCGACTGCACCTGACCGTGACACGGTCTCAATTTAGCGCCGCCCAGTGGCGAGTTAAGGTACTGCAGCCTCGCCCTGCTACAGGCTACTATGTCGTGAAAGAAGCCCGCATAAGTGCAGTTTGGCGTTTAGCAGGGCAGGATAAGCCCTTAAAAGTCTTTGAAACCGAGACATTTTAGGGAAAACATAGCTATAATAGTCCTCCATCTTGAATTTGCTCCCGATGTCTCGTGATCGTGGTGCAAGTCACCAAATTAGTAAGGATCGTATGTATTCTGCGTAATGGATCGTATGTATTCCGTAAAATTCGTATGTTTCTAGTAATTGATCGTATGCATTCCGTAAACTTCGTATGTTTCTAGTAAGGATTTTATATATTCCGTAAACTTCGTATGTTTCCTAGTAAGGATCGTATGAATTTCGTAAAATTCTGATAAATTCTTTGGCACCCGTTTCCACTGGCACATGCCTTGAGCAGCGAGAATCTGTGTCAGACATGTCTGTAGTATACTCTTCAGTTTCTCAAGTTATTGGAAGGCTTTGTGAACTCTTTTATAGCTGCTAGCTATATAGATCAGTTTCTCCTGGGCTGGGGGTGCCTTCAGTACGGTCACGGATAGATGCCGCCTGATTGTGTGTGGTGGCTGCAGTACCTTTACCCGCCACTGGGCGGCGCTAAATTAAGACCGTGTCACGGCCAAGGTGCGCCATCGTAGGGGATGGTGGTTGGCAGTCTGTAGTTGAAATACCGTCTTGCGCCGCCAGTCGGCGCTTCAGTTAGCATCGTGTTACGTCGGGTCAAACGTCAGAGTTTCGCCAGGTGTGTTCACAGGTATGTTAGCTCCATGTCTCCATGTTGTTACGGACGGAATTTCTGCATTTAGCTGCCTTTCTGTGAAAGCAAGGAGGCTCAGGTATGTAGGTATGAATCGTTTTGTTCCCTTATATGTAGAAAATGGATAGTTGAAGGTTCTGCGATGCTGATATTTATATGAAACGTCGACGTAACTTTCACGTATTCATGAAGCAGACGGTATAATTTGTTTACATTTTGAAAATACTGTGTTTTTGTCGCTTTTACTTTCGAGGAGTAGCGGAACAATATAATTTTTCGGCCATACTGTAAAATCGTACAAAGCAGCTGCAAAATGAGCAAATATATGCCGCAAACTTTAAAAAGGAAAACGATACTTATGTCACAGAATGCCAAATTCCATTCCAAAGGAAAAGAAGAAATGTAAAGGAATGAAAATGAAGAGTCTATTATTCACCATGCAAATGAAATATTACATTGTGTGTTTAATCATTTGTTCAACCTTCGTGGCCACGTAGATTTCAGAATGAAGGCAACTTTTTTTATTCGCACGATCGCATCAGTTTTGGGGTTCCCAGTTGATGTCATCCATATAATCAAATCTACATGGCCTAACTTAATTATCTAATTGAGAAAATGCAAATTATGGTGATTCCGTATCAGGTGGTAAGACCACGCTGCTGCTCAGAGCAAGATGGCGAGTCACGGTGCTTGGACAGGGAAGAACTCGCTGGTTAAAATTCGTCTTTTAAGACGAGCTACGTCCGTTTGAGGAGGTGAGTCGCATTTAACATTAATAATAGCATGCATATTGTCCTCTATGTTCTCGTATTTGGGCCGAACTCGCTGCAATTCGTTGGGGTCGTGTGGCGCAACGGCAGAGCGTTCGGCTCAGAACCACGAGGTCCTGGGTTCGAACCCTGCCATGTTACCGATATTGTGCCCTTGGGAAATGCACTTTGCACGCCTTTCTTGCATGGAGACCTTCGCGAACCCCATCTCGTATTAAGGAAGAGAAACAAGGCAGCAGTATCTTCATCTAGGTGGCTGCCTCACAATGAAAGGAGAAAAAAGAAGAGATAGAATGAAGCTAAAAGTAAAACGCAGAATGGCGTAAGTTAGTTGCGCCGGTGACGATTCCCTGTGTTTAAACCTGCACTTAGTCAAAAGCTGCCGTTCGGGAACGCTATATTCAAGTCCGTTTTAAACTACCATGATGACTACATTAAATACGCTCGTTTCCTCCTCTGTTTTCTGAATTTTTTTACTGATTTATGTATGCATTATGTAAGCCATCTTTTCCCATAATGTTCTGTCAATATAAGATGTGCTTGAATGCTGTTGAACTGACGTTTGAAATAATGCGACATTCGGTGTGTTGCTGGTGACTGTTCTGAGGTATTTTATGTGAGATGTACTTGTGATTTTTCCATGGTCTTGATATTATATGTTATCCTAATAATATGTTGACTTTTGATTGAATGTTGACTGTAATTTTGCTCTGCTCTTTACCCACTCGGAATTTGCTCTTGCCCCCGACCCAAAGCAGGTTTTAAAACTCAAACAAATGATGTGAGTATTGCAATGCATGATGCTCTGTGAGTAATTGTTATACTAGTATTTGGCCTGTGATCTTTCTGAATGTGCATTTCTTTTACAACCTAGGCTTGAGATGCTGCTAATGTATAGCTGACATTGTGGGACCTGTCTCCTGTGTGTGCTGTGGGACCTGTCATCTATCCTGTGTACCTGTCCACACTCTAGAACTAATATTCCAGGTGGATCTACATTTTAAAATTTTTTCCAATTCTTGATTTACATACCAGCATTACAGACATACAATATAGAATTATAATGTTGCCTGAATGGCATTGGTATTGGCATTTAACATGATAAACCTTGTTAAGCAAGAAATGATACCTGATATTGTGGTAGCCTGGCCTAGCCGGTACCTAGTTTTCCATAAACCCTGTTGTTACTTTTTCTTAATCCTCAGAAAATGTATGTGACTTGATGAAATAAAGATCTTGTTGATATACAGGCTTCAATGTACTATATACTATATAAATGTAGTAAAATACATCATTCCCTCGCGTTTCCATGGGTGTACGGTTGTGTCAAACAAGCTGCAATACTTAATACATGCTGCTATACTTAATACATGGAATTGATGGTGAGTTCAGCACCAAGGACAACTCCACACTTAGACCGCACAACACAGTATCTATGGGCGAACACAAAGTAGTGCTGCACAATACTAGAGAAAGGTGCAGAGATTGTTCTGTGCATGGCATCGAGATGGAACCTGTGGTAAATGTTAGAGGAATACGTCGTTTTTGAGACTGTAAAAGTTAAGTATGGTGCGTGTTCAGTCGGCGTAGGTTTGCGCATGGATACTTGTCCCGCCGCTGTGCGTCGGCTGCAGCTCCATGACCTTTGCAGTGGAGACTGGGAACGAAAATGGCGACTGCCATGGAAAAAGACGAGTTCTTGCGAGGTAAGGCAACAAATTAGCTCCTTGAATGTACATGTTTGTACTTCCAACAAACCTGTAGCAACAGACCACGTTATAATTCGTTTGTAGAAGTTTGCGTTTTAATTTGTAAGGGTCGGACTACAAACCCCTCGGGCTCAACTCCCCCGTAGCGGTAATTTAGATAGGCGGGCGAAGGGCTCTTGGCTGCCGAAGGAAAACGGCTAACGGCCCGATACTAGTTTGGCATCCAATGTATGAATATACATGTTTGTACTTCCAACAAACCTGTAGCAACAGACCACGTTATAATTCGTCATTTTAACTGTTATATTCTGCAGAAATTTGCGTTTTGTGGAACGATATGTCAGACCACGTTATAATTCGTCATTTTGTGGAACGATATGATGTCGCACCACGGGAGTTTCCATCTCCTTCGTCGCACACAAATTATTGTGGGACATTTTGTATTTGAGTGTATTTAATATCAGGATTGCATTTGTTGTTGTTGTCTTGGCCTTTTTTGCTGGTATGTAAGAACAACAACACTGTTTATATTGTTCTAATCTAGGCAAATTTGTGTGTTCTTCATATAGCAATTTGAAGAATGTTCAAACTTTTTGGCCTTTCCAACTTTGAAAGTCAAGTCAAGTCAAAGTTTATTGCACAATGATTGCCACGTGTACAATGTATGGCAAATAATAAAGTTACTAGTTAGTATGAGTCTATATATATGGTCAGCAGTTACTGTGTCTGACAGAGTGTTATAACTACTGGCTACAAAATGCCTATGCAGATCCAATAAGTAAGTTTTCTTCATATATAACATACTTTTCTATATTCACCTGTACCTGGTTGCTTGTTGCGTTGTACTGATTATCCCGTATCATGCATAGAATGGTGCATCCTGATGTTCCTGTCCTGACTGGGAGAAACCTGTGATGACGGGCGACTTCTTGAAGACACAGCAGTGAAGAGTTTGTACAGGTGAGACAATACTTCCAATGTTACATTTTTTTCTCAGCTATGTTAAAACTCAGAGGCATAACACATGTACTACCAGTCGTCTAAAAAAATTTCCCAAGTTTCTACAGCCATTCCAGCAAATGGAGGTTCCATTGATTTTATTGTTATGGTCAGTTAAAGTTTTGTCTTGAGATGCCCTTAGAACCATATACTGATGATTCTTTCATACGGTTAGGTGTGTCCTGATGTTCCAGTCCTGCCTGGGAGAAACCTGTGATGACAGAAGACTTTGGTCCAATGCAGACCAGATGACCTGAAGACACTGAGGGAAATGTCAGATGAAGATTTGAAGAATGCAGTTTTCCTTGGAGACACCGAGGGAGCCGAATAGTTTTCCCAAGTAAGCACAACTGTTAATAATGTCCACTTTCTTGAGAAATGTAAACACGGAATCAATCAATCAAGTGAATGAACAGTTAGTTAACAGTTCAGCTTGAATATTCTATGGCATGAAAATTTTATGACTTACGAACGAATGTCACAATGTACATGCCGCAAAGATGTCTGTTGCCATGCCAGAAGGTGGATGGCAGATAACTATGAAGAGAGGAGACAAGACAAGGCTCTGATTTAATGTTTTGTTTCTTACTTTGATGCAGTGATGCTGGCTGTATATATGTGATATATGATATTTGTGCAATGATTGAGTCAAAATTTTAAAATGTAGGAACCTTTTTTTTTTTAAGGTTTCTACAGCCATTCCATTGATTTTATTGTTATGGTCAGTTAAAGTTTTGTCTTGAGATGCCCTTAGAACCATATACTGATGATTCTTTCATACGGTTAGGTGTGTCCTGATGTTCCAGTCCTGCCTGGGAGAAACCTGTGATGATGGGTGACTTCTGTCCAAACCAGACGTAATGAGAGTGCAGCAAACCAGTTGACTTGAAGACACAGTGAAGAGTTTGTACAGGTGAGACAATGCTTTCAAGCTTACATGTTACTTTTTTATCAGGCATAAAACATGCATGTACTACATGTAGCAGTAACATGTTTAAAAAAAAAACACCTTGTTTCTAGAGCCATTGAAGCAAATGGATGTCCCATGGGTTTATTGTTATGGTCATTCAGTGTTGCCTGGAGATGTCTTTCATACCATATCCTAATGATCCTTTCATCTGGTTAGGTGTGTCCTGATGTTCCAGTCCTGCCTGGGAGAAACCTGTGATGATGGGTGACTTCTGTCCAAACGAGATGCTCAACAAACCAGTTTACTTGAAGACACAGTGAAGAGTTTGTACAGGTGAGACAATGCTTTGAAACTTACATGTTACATTTTTTCTCAGCTGTGTTAAAACTCAGAGGCATATAGTTAACACACATGTCATTCGCTTAAAAGATGACAGTAAAACTGTTGGCTTCAATTTATAAAACATCGGGTTATTAAATGGGAGCACAATTTGCACATGGCCACAGCAAAAAAATCATATTCGTGCGACAAGGAAAGCCCCAGAATGGCCATTCGCTAAAAAGACGCTGCCGTTAAAAGTAATTTCACACGTAAAAACTAAAAGATACTGTAGATAGACTGTTTAGAGAGGTTGAGTTGACATGTTATGTAAAGGCTTTCTACTTGAACTGTACAAGCCTGCATTCATGTTACAGTACTTCGGGCAGATAGTTTTCAGTGTTAGTTTGAAAATTTGGGCAAGTTTTGAAATAGCTCATACCGTTAAATCTTGTCTGAAAAAACTTATGGCAAGGATGTTAAGTTGCCAGTTGCCCCTAAAAGACTTTCCTGGTTAAAGTCAGTTCACAGGTAAAAACTAAAAGATACTGTAGATAGATAGAGGCTCAGGTTTTAAAATAGCTGAAACCGTTAAATCTACCGAAAGAACTTACGATGGAATAATGGGGTATAGTTTTGTTCTGGTGCTTCTGAGCTTTGATTCAAAGGCCAAAAGCTGTTTTCTATGCACTGACTTTTGTTTCTCTGTCTTAAAGATGACGTTGTGGATGATCCGGAGACTGGACTGTAGCAGGATGAAGAACCAGACTTTAGTCAGCAGACCTCAAACTGTGTAAAAGAAGATGGGGAGGTGTGAGTATGTTTTCTTTATTAACACAAGACAACACTCCATATGCACACACTTGCACTCGCACTCGCATTTCTCTTTTTTCGTGAGGAGCCATTTAACCGTTAATTGTAGCCAGCGACTTCAATTCTACGACAAGCAACACTGAAAAATTCTTCATATTGTGTAGTTGAATGCCAAATTGTCCCTTTAGACTTTTGTACTTAAATTCTCCCCCCCAAAAAACTTTGTATCTCAGCCGGCCGCATCAATTCAAATTTCCATGTTGTTCCCTCTTCGTATTGTACGAATGCCAAATCGCCCCAAAAATTGTCGCTTGAGACCTTTGTTTAAACTTAAATTCTACTGCAAAAAAACCTGCCAAATCGCCCCCAAAATTGTCACTTTAGACCTTTGTTTAAACTTAAATTCTACTGCAAAAAAACCTGCCAAATTGCCCCAAAATTGTCGCTTTAGACCTTTCTTTACACTTCAATTCTCCTGCACAAAAAACTGCCAAATTGCCCTAAAACTGTTGCTTTAGACCTTTCTTTAAACTTCAATTCTCCTGCACAAAAAACTGCCAAATTGCCCTGAAACTGTCGCTTTAGACCTTTCTTTGCACCTCCATTCTCCCGCAAAAAAAAGCTGCCAAATTGCCCCAAAATTGTCGCTTTAGACCTTTCTCTTTAAACTTCCATTCTCCCGCAAAAAAACTGCCAAATTGCCCCCCAAAAAACTTTGTATCTTAGGCCACATCCACGCTCATTCCTTGTTAAGTCTATTTTCCCCGCCAAAAAAAAAGTAATTGGCATCCTCACCTGGTTAATTAATTGGATTAAGTTTTCCCGCCAAAAAACTTAGTATATGGCTCACTCTAACCTTGAACTTGTGCCCCCCTCCCCACTCTTCCTGCCCACCTCCCACTCTGCTACACAAACCGGCTCTCCTGGTCAGTCAATTGCACTGGTATACTGATGTGTCGAAGCATCAATGTCTCCGGAAAGACATCCCACGGGGAGTACACTTAGTGCATTGACCGACCAGGAGAGCGAGAGATTATTTTAAAGTCTACGTGGTGGAAAACTGCACTCGATAAACCAACAAAGTGTTTGTGTAGCAGAGTGTGGTGACTACATGTGCGAAGGAGTCCAGAGAACAGTGTAACTAACATACTCTGAGTTGTGGAAGAAGTGTGGGAGGTGGGCAGGAAGAGTGGGGAGGGGGGCACAAGTTCAAGGTTAGAGTGAGCCATATACTAAGTTTTTTGGCGGGAAAACTTAATCCAATTAATTAACCAGGTGAGGATGGCAATTTGGCATTTTTTTTTGGCGGGAGAATTAAAGTGTGTAGAAAGGTCTCAAACGACAACTTTGGGGGGCAATTTGGCAGTTTTTTTGCTGGAGAATTGAAGTGTGAAGAAGGTGTAAAGTGACAAGTTTGGTCGCAATTTGGCAGATTTTTGCGGGATAGTTGAAGTGTGAACAAATTCTAAAGCGGCAATTTGGCATTCATACAATACGAAGAGGGTAACAAAATGGAAATTTGAATTGATGCGGCCAGCTGAGATTCAAACTTAAATTTTTGGCGAGAATTTAAGTACAAAAGTCAAAAGGGACAATTTGGCTACAATTAACAGTTAAATGGCTCCTCACGAAAAAAAGAGAAATGCGAGTGCAAGTGTGTGCATGTGGAGTGTTGTCTCGTGTTAATAAAGAAAACATACTCACACCTCCCCATCTTCTTCTTTTACACAGGATGAGATCTGCTGACTAAAGTCTGGTCCTTCATCCTGCTACGGTCCGGTCTCCGGATCATCCACAACATCATCTTTAAGACAGAAACAAAAGTCAGTGCATAGAAAACAGCTTTTGGCCTTTGAATCAAAGCTCAGAAGCACAGGAACAAAACTAGACCCCATCATTCCCATTTTTTTGGTGGGAAAATGGACTAAAAAAAAAGGAATTAGTGTGGAATTAATTCAGCCTGGCAAGATACTAACTTATTCGACAAGAGAATTTAAGTGAAAAGGTCCTGAAAGCGAAAATTTAGCTTTCATACGATACGAAGAGGATAACAAAGAGGAATTAGTGTGACCGGCTATTAGCATTTTTTTGCAGGACAATTAGAGTGACAACAAAAGCAATGATTTTTGAGCAATTTGGTATTTCCAATGTGGTGAAATAAAGTCTGTTTAGTGAAGAGGGACGATGTGAATAAAGGTGTTTAGCATTTAAAGGACAACTTCACTTATGGGGCTTTTTAATGCAAAATCCTGTCTGCAAAAGCTGATTTATTACTTTCTACCAGTCCCGCACACTATGGTGTGGTATTTGACTCAAATCAGTGATCGAAATACTTTTTTTCAGTGCTCTGCAACATTGCAGAAGAGTCAAAATTTTGTTCTGCAATATGAAAATACTTTCTGCAAATACACAAGCCTCCATACTACAACCTTCTCAAACCATTAATGTCTTTTTTACATCATATAGCTTTGTAAATCTATAGCATTACTGGAATTCTTTTAAGTTTCATCTATCACTCTTTTAATTTCAGACTTTATAGATCCTTCTCCACAAAAAAATTTATCATTTACTGGTATCTTCACGGGTCTTTTACCGCTGTCTCCCACTACAAGCTACTACAACTAAAATCATACCTTACCTGTAAATGTACTAGTAATCACACCCACATATCATCCTTCCACACAACATGTACTAATAAAAGACACACCAAAAAAACAGTACTTAACTCTTAAGCAACTCGATATGATTTTGGTGCTACCTGAAACGGTCAGACTACTACCTTTCGTCAGCGACACTAAGAGAATTGCAGGTTTACAATGATCATGTTTGGTGCATGGAGGCGGTATAGGAACACCAATAATCACCTGATTGTCTCACCTAATCACTCAATTGACTTCTGCTGCCACCGCCATCAAATTCAATGTAGACACCTCCCCATCTTCTTTCACACAGCTCTGCAATTAAATGTTTGGTTCTTCCTTCCGCTCAGTCCGGACCACACGGACAAAAGGCATGCAGACCCTCAGAGTAGAGTGAACTGGGCAAAAGAGAGACATGCGAGTGTAAGTGTGTGCGCCTGAAGGCATGTGGAGTGTTGTCTCGTGTTAATAAAGAAACTATACTCACACCTCCCCATCTTCTTTCACACAGCTCTGTCCATAAAAGTGTGGTTCTTCCTTCCGCTCAGACCAGGCTTCAGGTCCACATCTTGAAAATGGGAGAAACAAAAGTCAGTGTATATAGAAAACAGCAATTGGCCTAGCAAGAAATTATGTCACACATCATACTAAGTATAAACCACATTCAACTTTAGTCCTAACATCAAAACCCTGATTTTACTCAAAAGAAATTCAATTGAAGTTCAAAGGTTAGGTGTAACAAGTCGATCAGTGTAATGTAGCCAGCTGCCGCCGCGCCGCGTGCCTGCAAAGCTGGTGTGTTACGTGGAAGATGGTTATACCAGCTATACAGATACAGAAGCTGTTGTGTTACGCCGAAGGGCGGTTATACCGGCTATACAGATACAGAAGCTGGTGTGTTACGCCGAAGACGGTTATACCGGCTATACAGATACAGAAGCTGGTGTGTTACGCCGAAGGGCAGTTATACCGGCTATACAGATACAGAAGCTGGTGTGTTACGCGGAAGGGCGGTTATACAGGCTATACAGATACAGAAGCTGGTGTGTTATGCCGAAGGGCGGTTATACGGGCTATACAGATACAGAAAATCAAATCAGTGCAACCAGTGACTTCATACATTAACAGATATAATTTGGCAATGAAATATAAAATACAGTAAAATACCAATGTGACAAGCTCTGATTCAAAAGCAAGGAAAAACCAGGAACAAAACCGAAAATTAGACTATATGTACTTTCACTTGTGCACAGATTTAATTTTGGGTGCTCAGAAGTAAATAACATATGCACCTAGCTAATGGTGCTTTGGGAAGTCTTGCATTCGCGACTTTTTTTGGCGGGAACGTTGAGAGGGTTTAATTATGCACACGTGCGGTACGTTCCAAAAGGTGTTCACTGGGCCAAACTGTGGAAATTTTCAACAAAAAACGTGTTTGTAACAGTTTTAGCAGCGTAATTTGCTCTTAGGTTTTTTCAAAAGTTCCCCAAAACCACGATGGTCATGAAAACAACCTCCTTATTAAAATATTCAAGTACAAAATGGCCCACAATATGTGTGCGACATATCATTCCACAAAACGCAAATTTCTACGGAATATAACGTTTAAAATAACGAATTATAACGTGGTCTGTTGCTACAGGTTTGTTGGAAGTACAAACATGTACATTCATTGAGCTAATTTGTTGTCTTACCTCGCGCAAGAACGAGTCTTTTTCAGCACCACGCCACGCCGCCATGGTAGTCGCCATTTTCGTTTCCACTCAATTCCAGTCTCCAAACCTCGCCCGCCAGCGCAAGGAAACTTTGACGAATTTCCTCCCTCAAACATCCAAAAAACGGTACACATCCGACCTGGAAACGCCCAGACGATATACTGTACACTTAAGACGGATAATTTGCGGACAAAAACCCGAAAATTTACCCCAAAGTTGGAGAGAATTCACGCACACCACGCCGCACGAAAGCGTGGTCACACTAGTAGCTTGCAGCTGGTCGAACGGACCGTACCATGTGTGATAATTGTATAGGGGTGCCAACGAGATTAATCATTATTGCTTTTGATAATTAACCATCACCATTCCCCCACCAATCAAAAGTAATTATTCTCGTCAACCAATTTTGGACTTGTTTTCTGTGCCAAACCCAAAGATCAGGATACCTTCTGCCACAGCAAGTGTTTATATCCCCAGACTTGTGCCTGCCCCCCCCCATTTGTTAATGTACATTACCAGTGTGGACCTCTCCTTGGTGCTGAACTCACCATCAGTTCCATGTATTAAGTATTGCAGTTGTGGCCTCAATACTTACTGTACTAGACGTTTTGTTTGACACAACAGAACACCCATGGAAAAGCGAGGGATTGATGTATTTTAGTACATATATACAGTATATAGTACATTGAAGCCTGTATATCAACAAGATCTTTATTTCATCAAGTCACATACATTTTCTGAGGATTTATAAAAAGTAACAGGGTTTACGGAAAACCAGGTACCGGCCAGGCCAGGCTACCATAATATCAGGTATAATTTCTTATATATAATGCAAAGTACCAATACTAATGCCATTATAATTCCATATTGTATGTCTGTAATGTTGGTATGTTTTTCTGAGGGACAAGTACATGTAACCTGGCGAATAAATGTCAATGGAAAACAAAATTACTAGCAAGAGTTATACATGTATGTACAAATAATCACACAATCTTATACATGCAATTCTTATAAACAACATTCAACTAAAAATCACAGCCATAACTGTTATATTTATATATGCAGATGGATTTTGATGTCTACGCAATCTTCTAACTGGTTAATGAATCTAAGAGATGCTTGTTTTGTATCTAAGGTCAGCTGTAGAAACTATTAAGGTTAGCAGAATGTCTTTGAGGGTTATTTGAACTGAAGTTGGATTCAAAAGCAGCCTAGTCTTTTTAGTCTGTTGTTCAATCTAGTCTAGTCATTTTGAGAGCCCTCTATAATATTGAAGTTCTTTTTTGCAAAATCATGACTAAAGGCTTATTGCTTTTTTTGTCAAAGGGTAAACAATATAATTGTAGTAATAGGAAACAGACAACTACTGTCTGGAAAAAAATTATACTTTTACCCTTGCTTTTATGAGGTTTGACTTCATGTTTGAAGGTAGTGGATAATGAATTAAAGATCTTTATTATACGTTTGTGCTCTAACAAGCTAAGTACAGGTCATTGGTAAACAGGGAAAAGGATACAGCAATGACACTTAAACTATACATACTGTTATCTACCATTTACAGGTTCAACTTCTTCTCGCTTCTTGACGCAGTTAGAGATGTACAAGCATATAGAACTAATGATATATATATATTGGTTTGTCAAGTTTCATAAGAAATATATGATGATAAGAAATATGAATTTTTCTGATTCATTTAAATGTCCAAAGCTGGGGAACTTATCTATTATATAAGACTATAGGGAATCTCTCATTACTATATAATCAATAGCTACCTTAATGTGCTTAAGATTAAACAAAGCTACATGTACAAAAGAAGTACCCTTTAGAATGCTCACATGCCCAGGGGATGGTCCCATGGCACCCTTGCACCATGTCTACGGCCCATCATAGCCGGAGTACCAGCGTCTGGGCCTACAGAACGGTCCTTGCGACAACACTTGCACCAGATGGTCAGAACAATGGCAACAATCACAAGGGTCCCGGCTACTGCTGCGATCAGGTAGAGAATGAGAATGGGGAGGGAGAAAGTGGGAGACGTTTCAAAGTAAACCACATCTGTAGAGAAGTAGGCCAATGTGGACCCTGCAGAATTTGTTGCGATGCAGGCATACCGACCAGAATCTGCTGCAGTAACACCTGTTACAATTATTGTACCATTCTCCCACACAGTCACCCTTCCAGCTGACAATACTGTTGCATTAAATTCGAGTCCAGATGGGAGAATGAATGTGATCTCTGGCGTGGGGATTCCAGTAGCTTCACAAAATAAACGGACAGTCTGTCCATGTAACAGAAGATAATTTTCAACCCTTTCAAACCTCGTAATGTTTGGTTTTTGACAATCTATCATCAAATCCTCAGGGTTGATGCCTACCAGGTTTTGCCCACTGAAGTTGCCAGGATGGGAACAAGTGATCTGTTTGTCAAAAGAACTTGGTTCTATCATCTTCAACTTAAATTCAACCATCCTACAGTCACACTGCCAGGGGTTGTTGTCAATGTTAACAGTAGAGATGGATGAAAGTACATCATAGGCCACAGAGGGAAGAGTTGTCATTTGGTTATTGTGAAGGGTAAGACGAGAAATTGTTTGAATGTTTGACAAGTCTTCGAAGGGAAATGTTACGACTGTGTTGTCAGACAGTCTGAGGTCCCCTACATTTGGTGTTGGACTGAAACATCCAGCCTGAATATCACTGATATGATTATAGTCCAGGTACAGGTACTCCAACTTTCCCAACCCTGTGAACATATCAGATCTGAGGGTTGTTAACTTGTTGTAACTTAGTCGTAAAAATGTCAGTTGTGATGTCGGATTGAACGTTCCAGCCTGGATATCAGTAATGTCGTTGCCTTGAAACTGAAGTATCTCCAGGTTGCCTAACCCTGTGAACATGTCAGCTCTGAGGACTGTTAACTTGTTATTACTGAGGTTCAAGGATCTTAACTTTGGCGTCGACTCAAAGGTTCCAGCCTGAATATCATTAATGGGATTACTGGATATATAGAACTCCCTCAAGTTTTCTAGCCCCATAAACATGTCAGCTCGGAGGACCGTTATTTGGTTACCGTAAAGCCACATTATAGTCAGGCTTGACAAGTGAGAGAATGCCTGGCTGTTGATGGTAGAGATATCATTGTGAGCAAGATCTAACATCTCTAAGCTTGTATACTCTGAGAAGTCAGACTGACTTAAGGTTGTAATTCGGTTGATTACTAGATCCAAGAAAGTGATGGTTGTCGGCAGGTCCTGAGGAACACTGGTGAGGCCCCGGATGTGGCAGTGACAGACTGAAGCTGTGCAGCTGCAGACAGTTTCTGCAGTTCCCAACACCTTAAGGATGACCAGGAGGAACATCAGCACACCTGCTGGCTTTTTAAACATCATTATGCAGTTCCGGTCCTGGTGCAAAATAAATACCTTTGATCATGATACTATTACATACAAAACTGAAAAGCATTATATATGTTGTCTCTTACTTCATATTCTAAGACCAACACATGTATCAAAAATACCAGCCGAACAAACAAACAGCCAACCAACCAAAAAAGGGACTAAAAATAATTCCTTTCATGTGACTTTTCAATACATAAACACTTGCAGAGTTCACTCATACACTTTTAAAACAATTTTTAAACAGTTACACACTAAAAAGCCTTTAGAAAAGTCAATGTGTGCCACTGTTTGAAAAAAAAACAACTTACCCACGATGTTTATGTAGACTTTCCTGTCAAGACGGCTTTGACGATTTATGGCTGTTTGGCACTGTTGAGCCTGTTGCATAGAGACAAAGTTACTGGTTACATCATGGCAATGTGGCCAACAATCTAGTCTTTATTGCACAAAAAGTAACCATTCAGCTACCAAGTCTCTAATTGTTACAGGGTTAGACAGCAGGGAGAAGAGTTAACCATAGATTTACTTCATTCAAACAGCATGTTACAGATGTGACAATGCAACACCAATTTTGTTAAACGTTACCGTACAGCAAAATCGTTGTGCCTATAGTTGAGAATGGCTCTGTCTACACAATGTAGACCCCAAGGAAGCTTGCCCAAACCATGATAGACTACACCTAGCTATAGTTAGAGCTAAATATCTTACGAATCCAAAGTCTTGCAGTAATGTTACAAGTACCACACAAATCACAGCTCAGACCACCAGTAATAGCAAGGCAAGAAACTGGCATCACAACTCTCTACCTGATTGAGTGACCAAAACACGGTATTGAGAAGAAACTAGCCAGAACCTTTAGCACGAAGGGAAATAATCACAGATACATACACCTTAAAGATTGATGATCATTAAAGACTTACCAAGAGACGGCATCTGGAAGACACACGGGAGTTGTTCTTGACACGATCACCTG